>NW_022900934.1:24768796-24799175 GCF_012274545.1 Fukomys damarensis
AAAAAAAAAAAAAAAAAAAAAAAAAAAAAAAACCCTAAAAAAAAAGAAAAGAAAAGAAAAATCTTTTGAACAGCACCAGATCCGAGATGGCAGCCAGCAGGAGGCTGATGAAGAGATTCCTTCCTATCTCAGCACCCCTTATCCCACTGCTTACTTCCTAGCCATTCGCTAACCCAGTCATGCAGCAGATGTTTGAGCCTCACTTTCCTGATTCCTGTCCTCATGGTGCTGACGTTCTGTTTGGGATATGTGGTAAGGAGCTTCAAGAGTTCTGCAAATGCTGAATGAAAGACGTCCATAACATCCGGGTTGATGAAGCTAATTCATTGACCTGGCAAGGGCTTATTGTTCCTGACAGCCCTCCATACGGTAAGGGGGACTTTAGAATCGAAGTCAGCTCTCCCACAGAGCACCCATTCAAACCGCTGAAGACCACATTTATTTATCTTTATTTATTTATTTATTTTAGAAATGATGCTGTTTGATACTTTTCTCTGCAGTTTCTTAATCCATTCAAGTTAATTTCACAATTCAACACTTTTAGTCAGCTTCTCTGCTTTCTTCAGTTTCTACTTTAGGCAATAATCGATCGATCTTTAATAACAGTAAATGTTCACTTGCTGAACTACGAGGGAAAGCACGTACCACAAAGGGACCCAGATTCAGTGGTCTGTGCTTGCAGACTTGGTTAATAACTGTCTGGAGATTAGCCGCTATCTCGTCTCTTGACAAATCCAATGTCACCATTTTGGTTGTGAGGAAGTTCTCCCATTCTTCCTCTACCTTAACTTCATGTCCATTTTTAAATAGTGCAAGCATTTTAGGAATGTCATGGCCAATGGAATTTCTACTGAGCTTTGGAAATCTTTTTTTTTTTGTTTTCAGTTTCTTCTTTAATGGGTTAAGGTCAGGGATTATTTCTGGAATAGCTGCATAAAAGCCTGCATGAATTTCATCATCTCAAATCTTCTGAATCAGATTCGCTCCTCCTGCAAACACAGCTCCTTGTCCTTCTGCTATTTCAATCTCTGACACACTCCCTGTTAATACAGCAACTTTATTGACGTCTGAAAAAAATTGATATGGAAAACTAATAACACTGGCAAATGGTTCCACTCTTTTCTTTTCCCCCAGTGCCATATCCAGGGTCAAATTAAGAAAAATCCATTGTTTGGGATTAGTAATGTCCAAAATTTGAAACTTCTTAAGTAAATGAGTAGCTTTCTCTACTTCATAAATCTGCCTTGGATATAAGCGCTTTAAATAGACATCATCCTCAGGTTCACCTTCCCTGACTGGGTATGACTTTATTTTTTTTAGCTCATGTATCTTTTCATCTGATGGTCTTTCTTTGGCACCTTTCTTTGGCTTTCTTTGCAGGCTTTGTAGTAGCAGTAGCAAAATGTCTGCTAGGCACCTCTGCCTGCTGCCACGTTAGCCATTCTGGATTATTGACGATCACATTTAAAACAAAGATCTGTCCCTTCTCCATTGTTGGTGGGAGTGCAGACCAGTGCAACCACTATGGTAATCAATATGGAGATACCTCAAAGAGCTGGGACTAGAGGTCCCATTTGACCCAGCCATCCCTCTGCTGGGTATCTTCCCAAAAGAATTAGAAGAGTCATATCAGTGATATATGTGCACCCATGTTTATAGCGGCACGGTTTGTAATAGCTTGGAAACAGCCCAACTGGCCATCAGTTGGAGACTGGGTAAAGAAGATGTGGTTTTTCTATAAAATGGAATACTACTCAGCCATAAATAATGAGAAACTAGAGTACTTCATAGGAAAATGGATGCATATTGAGGCCATACTCTTAAGTGAAATAAATAGCACATTCATGTGTAAATACCGAATGGTTTCTCTGGTGTGAAAAAACTAAAAGTGTAAATAAGATCCAAATGGTATAATTGACAATGTGAAATAGGAAGAAAAGGGCTAAAGGTGTAGGGGAAGTGGGAAGGGTAGAGGAAAGGAAATAAAGGAAAAGGAAAAAATGAGAAAATGAAAAAAATCAAAATAAAGTATTTATAAATAGGGAAGGGAGGAGGGGGTGAAGGGAGGGCAGGGGTATGGGGACAAAATGAGAACCAAGACCTGTCATGTAAAGGTACAAGATCCCAATGATGAATGTAACTGTTCTGTATACCTAAAATGTACCAATAAACTCAATGAAAAAAAAAAGACCAGAACAAGGAGAAGAAAAAAGATCTATCACCCAAATATTGATGAAAAAGGACAAGTTTGCCTGCCGGTAATTAGTGCTGAGAACTGGAAGCCAGCAACCAAGACGGACCAAGTAATCCAGTCCCGCATAGCCCTGGTGAATGACCTGAGCACCCACTCCAGGCTGACCTAGCTGAAGAATACTCTAAGGACCATAAAAAATTCTGCAAGAATGCTGAAGAGTTTGCAAAGAAATATGGGGAAAACCTGTGGACTGAAATCTGCCACAAATGATTCCAGCAAGTATCAGCAGAGACCCCAGGCAGTATATTCAGACACCCTGCAAAGCAGGACTCTGGAAAATTGACACCTGCCACCACCTGGCATGGCGTTCACTTGTGGCAGTTACTAACTTTCTACAGTTTTCTCAATCAAAAGTAGTAAAGGTACGATCCCAATGATGAATGTAACTGTTCTGTATACCTAAAATGTACCAATAAACTCAATGAAAAAAAAAAGACCAGAACAAGGAGAAGAAAAAAGATCTATCACCCAAATATTGATGAAAAAGGACAAGTTTGCCTGCCGGTAATTAGTGCTGAGAACTGGAAGCCAGCAACCAAGACGGACCAAGTAATCCAGTCCCGCATAGCCCTGGTGAATGACCTGAGCACCCACTCCAGGCTGACCTAGCTGAAGAATACTCTAAGGACCATAAAAAATTCTGCAAGAATGCTGAAGAGTTTGCAAAGAAATATGGGGAAAACCTGTGGACTGAAATCTGCCACAAATGATTCCAGCAAGTATCAGCAGAGACCCCAGGCAGTATATTCAGACACCCTGCAAAGCAGGACTCTGGAAAATTGACACCTGCCACCACCTGGCATGGCGTTCACTTGTGGCAGTTACTAACTTTCTACAGTTTTCTCAATCAAAAGTGATCTAGTAACCTGTAAAGAAAGGATTAAAAACTTCAGGTATTCTTAAAAACCAAAAAAAGAAAAGAAAAGAAAAAAATATTTTATGTGGGACTATTATTTATTGATTTTTTTTTTGTACTGGGGATAGAACTCAGGACCTTACACTTGCAAAGCAAGTGCAGTGTCACTGAACTAAATCCCCAGCCCAATTTACCGATTTTTATAATCAATTTTTATAGTCCAGTATGGGCAGGGACTTGCTGAAGGTCTGGATGATGGGCACCGACCCAACCAGACCCTGTGCTCCACCTGCTGGTTCTTACCCATCCTTCCTGGAAGGTAGGTACCATACAAGTCTACGGTGGCATCCGTTAAAATATTCTCCATTATTTTATTACCACCAAAAAGGGGAAAATGCTACAGATTAAAAATATGGTATAGAAGCCATTTTAAGATAGAAGCCATTTTCAGAGATGTGAAAACCTGTGCCAGCAAAGAAAACACCAAGAAAAGAACAAGAAGAAAACACCAAGGCCAAAGGAGTCAATGTTTTGCCCAAAGTTATGTAGCTAATAAGTAGCAGAACCAGGAGTCGAACCTGAGTCCATCAGACCTCACAGCCTTGTTCTAAACCTGCTATAGAATACTCTTCTGAGCGTTGCTGCACAGCATGAGTACCGGACTAAGAATGCACCCCTGAGAGCTTTGCAGCGCGGTCCTGAACACCTGCAGTTGGCAGTCCTATATTTGCTCCTCTGAGCCCGGCTGCAGTGGTGGGATGAGGTGGTAAAGAACACTCCAGGGGAACTGGGAATGCACAAGCTGAGGCACTAGAGCAGAAACTTTCATGGAACATGGGGTGGAAGTCAGCCTGACCATGACCCAGATGTACACCAGGAAACCCCGAGAGATCTGGGTGGACAGACCGGGTCGCCCTGCTTGACAGCCTCCCAGGAAAGGTTCTCAACTCTCCCTGAGCCTTTCAGAGCCCAGTTTCTGCCATTGCCAAATACCAGGTGCCAGGTGCCTAAGGCGGCTCCTCACGGGCTATGAAATCAGGACTTGTCCCTTTGAGGACAGGGGCGTATGGCTGCATCCCTGAGCTCTGCAGAACCAAAAAGCCCCGGCCCCCAGCCCGCACACCCAGCCCTGTTGCTCCTGAGCCCATCTGCTTCCCATGGCTATTTAACACCTGAGGTAATCAGCTTCTGAAGAGGAAAGGCTCATCTGGCTCATGGTTGTGGTGGTTTCGGTGCACGATGCCCTGGCCTGTTGCTTTTCTGTCTATGGCAAGGCAGCCATCATGGTGGAAGCACAGGGCAGCGCAAAACCATTCACCTCAGGCTGGGAAGCAAAACAGAAAGAGGAAGAGGTGGGTGCCCCAGTGACCCAGAAGCCACCCACTAGGATCCAAACTTAAGATTTCTACCCCTTCCTAGTGTGGCCATGGGCTGGGACCAAGCTTTCAATACATGGACCTCTGGGGGGACACTTTAAATCCAGACTGTAGTCTCCTCTTCCCAAGTCAGCCCTGTCCCCAGCCACAGACTGTGAGTGAGTCCACCACGCAGGACAAGCGACAGAAACCCAGGCCACACCGGCTTCAGAAGAAGGGAATTGATCAGCTCTCTGAATCCAAAGATGGAGTGGACAGCCACACCTCAGGCCGATAAGGGACACACCTGCACCTTGGTGTGCCTGGTACCTGGGACCGAAGGTGACTGCATTCCTCTCCCCCATCTCCTCTCCCTGCTTCTCAATGTGTCAAATTCCTCCCTGCTCATCTCAGACTCTACCAAGGCCGTGGCTATACCACATACTAGTTGTAGACCTTGGTCAAGTCATTCAGTGTCTCTTTTGCTGTAGTGGGGTTAGAACCCAGAGCCTCCTCACTGAGCTACATCTCCAGCCCTTTTTTATTTCGAGAAAATGTCTTGATAAGTCACTGGGCTGGGCTCAAACTTGCCATCCTCCTGCCTCAGCCTTCCAGAGGGCTAGGATTATAGGCTCTTACCCCCAGTTTTCTCCTCTGCAAAAGTCTGGGTGAGAACAGGCAGAGTTGTAAAAATCCCTTCTTTCTTCACTCCCCTCGCCTCAGGGTGACGTTCAGTAGTAAAACAACCACCATTAGGTGACTTCTACTAGGACAGCAGCCAGCACACTCTTGCCCAGTGCAGGGGCCTGTTGTAATGAACGTTTCCTGCAGCTTCTGTGAGGCTGATTCGACATTTGCCAGAAGGTGTCCTGTCCCAGGGGTGAGAGACGCGTCTTGCAAAGGACCCTCTTAGGACCTAGAGGCCTAAATCAGGGACTAAATGGGGCTCTCTCAAGCGTCTTGAAAAGGCCTGAGCCCTGCAAAGGAGTCCAGAGTGACCACACTCCTTTCCTCCCTCCAGCTACAGTCTTTTCTCACCATGACCAGCTCCAGCCCTCCTCTCTCCCCAACATACCTTGAACACAGGTGGTCTTGTGTAAGCAGCTTTTACCGAAGGACTTTGGGATAAAAGGAAGTGCCAATCCAGAAGCAATTTAACATTGAGTGTCAGGCATTTCTGTTCGAAAAGGTCTTTGGTGAGTGCTTCTCGGGCCCAGGCCCCTGGACGGCTGCAAATTTAGGACACTCAGCACTTTGGCTCTCAGCTCAACCACATCTGGGCTCAACTGTTCACCCAGAGACTCCAGCTGTCTGTGACAGAGCTTGTAAAATGTCTGTTTTCTGGGAGTCCCTACCATGCATCTGCACTCAAGATTTGAATTCCCAGGAGCTAGTCTGTTCCGCCCTCTTGGGCCATCATGCGTGTCTTGGGGATAGACATGGTCCATGGTTGACAGCCCTCCAGGATCAAGTGGAGTGTGGAAGGTGCTAGGAGAACAAAAGACAAGCGATGGTTCTAGCAGAACTGGCATGGTCCTGTCCTCCAGCCATTGCCCATATTTCTTGGCTCAGTGGACTTGGTTCTTGTTCAGGCAGCCCTGTGATCCTCCAGTGTTGCTCCCTACGGGGAGGCTGTTGCAGTTAGGACGGGTTCTGCTGCAAGAACAAAATGCCTGACTACAGTGACTTCAGCAATGAGACTTTGTTACTTTCACATGAAAGCTGGCAGTAAGAGGGATCAGGGCTGACACCGCGGTCCAATGAGGTCACCTGGACTCAGGCCTCCTTGACATAGCAAAGATGTCTCCCTCCTGATCTCAAAATAGCTGCTGAAACGCTAAGCATCGTGCCCAAATCAAAAAGGGAGGGAAAAGGGTGTTCCACCTAATATCTCGCTTATCAAGGAGGGAAATCTTTACAGATGCCTCCAGCACATTTGACCTTAATTGTCATTTAGCTGGAGCTAGGTCACATGCTCAGCACTAGACCAGTCACCATCGAGGAGAAATGGGAGTGACATAATACTCTGGATAATCCACGATTCATTCCTTGCAGCTGGACACAAAGGACCTCATGGTCCCAAATTCTAGGTCTGTCACTGTCTCTAGTGACTGGTCTATGACTGGCCTCAGTTAGAGAGGACTCCAGCGAGCCCCATGGGGTTGACTGAGGCCTTTGTTACCCAGCTTCCCTCACTTCCTGGCAGACATTCCTGAGTGCACTCTCCAACAGTCGTCCTATGTGTCCATCTGCAGCTTGAAGTCTGCCTCCCCGGGACTGGACTGTGACAGTCGGCAAACACAGAGTAGTGCCTCCCACTCCTTGCCTCTTGACTCCACAGGACACATCACTAATCAGTCACCATGTTCTTTCCTTCTGGGCCTGCACAGAACATCAAAATCCTTTTCCACACAGCATTACGATTGGAGTAGATGTATCACACCCGATGCGCCCATTAATCTCAACCTCAGATCAGAGGGAAGAAATTTCCGGTTTGCTTCAACCTACTTTGAATGCAACCAAAAGAAAAGAAACTCTACGTAGGACCTGCAGATAGAGAGATGATCAAATAATTTGGGACAAAAATTCCAGCATTTCCCTCAAGCCCCTGAGGTTTTCCTCCCAGCCTCTCAAAATGGTACATACAACAAATGTCAACAAGTAGTTAGCAAACATCATGCTTGGTGGCTGTAGTCCCTAATGGTGACAGCCGGGCCCCCCAGAGCAGTCTGAGTGCCTTCCTCATTTCCCTGACCCTAAGGCCTGTGGTGGGGAATCTGATTGGCTGTGTGAAATGATAGTTAAATAGGCAAAGCCATCACACTGGTTTGCTCATATGCCTGTCCTTGGCTGGGCTCTGGCTGGTTTGCAAGAAGCTTCCTTTATTTTTCTCAAGAGGCAGTACGTGTTTCTGAATGTCTCTATTATTATTATTGATCTCTCTAGATTTTTTTATGGCCAGAAATAAGAAATCCAATTTGATTAGGGTTTGATTTGGCCTCCAAGGCAGCACACATCAATACAACAGCTGAGAATCAAGCAGTCGTCAATCTGGTTAGAGCTGATGGAGCACATTAGGGGTGGTGGCAAGCCCACCCTTGCCCCTTGGCCATCCCCTCCAGCTGCTGACTGCCTCCATCCCCTCTCTGTTGAACCCCATTTGAGATGGGGGTAATGAAGAAGGAAACACAAGGCTCTGCCCAGGCTGTGACATTCCCCATGTCCATGTGTGAGTCCTACTTCCTCTCTCAGGGGGCTGGGTGACACAGGAGATGTGCACGCTGGCCTTGGAGTCAGATTCAAGTTCAAATCTTTACTTGGTCACACGCTGCAGGGCCTCAGTCAAGTCACTGATCTCTCTGAGCCTCAGTTTCCTCACCTGTAAAATGAGGCTATTAATTGGGTCCCCTTTGGGTTGCAGTGGCAGAAACCCTGCATCATGTTCTGCCTCTCATCCTTTCATTCAACCTACTTTGGGGGAACAGGTACTGGGGATCGAACTCAGGACCTTGTGCTTGGGAGGCAGGTGGCGGCACCACTGGGTTAAATCCCCAGTCCCCTCACCCAGCCTCTTGCAGGGCCCTCCACAGGGCCATGTCTCTGGCCAATGGCCTTGCAGCTTAGGCTGCTCTTGTAGCTGGAACTCCTTCCTGCTTGGCCTTTACCTTTCAGGCCTCAGTCTAGGGAGCCCCTCTGCTGAGGCTCCCTTTTGCTCTCCATTCCCATGCCCAGGCTGTGTCGAGGGTCCCACCTCTGGGCCCCACCATCCCCTGTCCTCTCATCACAACCCACCTCTCCATGCACTGTCCACATCTATCTGCCTCCCCCATCAGACTGTGAGCGTGGGAGGGCGGAGGGTTGTGTCTCTGTGGCGCGTGCATCCAGTGTGCAACACAGGGCAAGGCCCAGTGTGGCACTCGGTGGATGGTTCCTGTCGCTGCACCAGGAGTAACCCCAAATCTTACCGGAGTTCAACTGCGTCCTCAGCTTTGGGCTGCAAAGACTTGATCTCTGGGAATGGAGGTGTCCCCTTCCCACCCCTTGGTGGCTGCAGGCTGAACCCTCAGCAGGAACTTTAAACCAGAGCGCGGACAAGCGGCCCGTCCGCGTGGTCTGACAACCTCAGGGTGACCGGGCTTCTGACCTAGCAGTGGACACTCCGGGGCGCACATTCCTGTGAGCAAGTGGGGGCCTCCGCTCCCACACCCAGCCTCGGACACTGCAGTCACTTTTATTGAAGTCAAGGGACGCAAGAACCATTCCAATTTTTCTTTGAATGTAGAAAGCTGGAAAGAGCAACATTTCCAGCAAGAAAAGGCCAGATACCAGCAATTTGATAACTTCTCTTGAACCTATCAGTAGCTGAAATCACAGGGCAGCCAGGAATCTGAAACGTAAAGAGAGGCAGGAGTCTCCCACCAAGGGGCACACCAAGCTCACCAGGGGCACACACTAGATGCCACAAGGCTGTAAATATTCAGCGACGGCTTTTAACAAAAGGCTCAGTGTGGCCCGGAGAGGAGTGTGGGTCCCCTGGGAGTGCAGGCATCTGGGAATTGGCCCTGACTCACAAGCTCAACTCCTTGGAAAGGACACAGCAAAGCTGTCAGCCCCTTCACTGCAGCTGGGAGAGGGGAACAGAAAAGCCCCTCTAGCAGTGGGGCAGGGGCATTGAGGAGGCACCAGGATGCTGTCAGTGGAGCATCCGTAACACGCCGGGGTCGAGGCACAGTCCTTGGGGTGCAGGACACTCACAGGACTCTCAGGGGAGCCAGTGGGCCCTAGAGACAAACACCTGGCACAGGGTTGGTACAGATGAGGCATCGGTGACTGTGGGCTTCAGGGTGGCGCTTGTCCCCAGGCGTAGGACCTTCAGAGGAAATGCCTCAGGGTTCTGTCTTCCCAGAATCAGCAACAGGACCCAGAGCAGAAGACAAAAGAGAATCAAACCTCTTCTCAAGTTATCTGATCGCCCAGAGTCACATCCCTAAGGTTGGGGACCTTGGGACTTTGGGCCAGGCCAGGTCTTCAAACCCTTCAAAATAAGCAGATGGTGGGGAGGAGTCTGGAGTTGGGTGTCAGCCTGAGGAGGGGAAGGAGGAGGCATTTACACCTCTTTGGGCTTCTCCCCTTTGTGGGAGTGAACAAGGACCCCCACACCCAAAGCCAAATGAGGGGGCACCACAAGGGAAGTCTCGGGAAGCAGGGGGTGCTATTCAGAGGAGAGACCCGCACTGCACTCCCCTCGGGGTGCTTGCCTGGCTTACCTGCCTACAGCCTCTGCTCTGAGAAGAGAAGACCTGTGGGACAGCCTTCATCCCAGCCACTACAGGAGGTTTCTGGAAGCTCAGGGACACCATAGGAGGGAGACGTGCTGGGCTCCACCAACAAGGGTGCTGGCCAGGTGCGCAGCCCAGAGAAGGAGCAGGTAAAGGGCAGTGAAGGTGAGCGATGACAGGAAAAGAGGCCTCCAAAGACACTCGCCACACCCCGTGTAAGGGCTGCCGTTTAGGTACCCGTGACGCAGAAGCTCCCCACGGCCATTCGGGATGCCCTGAGAAATGACTGACACTGGCCCCCCGGAAGCTCTGAGGCAGAGATTCTCTCCCTGTCCCCTCCCTCCTGCTGCCCAACCCACCTTGTCCTCCCCTCTTCCTCCTGAAGGACCCTGGTTGTGCTGAGTCTGAGGCAAGGGGACATTTCAGGACCCACCTGTCCTGGATTCCTTCATGCTCCAAAGCCATCTGCCATCCAGAGCACACACCTGAAGGGTCATAAAGGGACAGGAAAACTAGAGCCCAGGGCCAATGGCAGGAAAAAAATACCACCACCCAGCTTGTCACCTAGAGGGACTCAGACCAGCCAAAAGCCAGCGATACCCCAATTCAATGCCTACGCAAGAACATCCATGTTCAGATCTGTCTTTAGTTGCTTTCACATCTTGCTCCCATTACAGTTCTTTTCAGAGTGATCTAGTATTGTCTTATAGTATCCCCGGGGACGAAAGAGGACCGCAGCTTGGCTTACTTGTGCACCCCCAAATCCTAACCTTCATTCTCTCAGAATACGACCTTCTGAGAAAATAAGGTCACTGCAGGTGCAGTTGGTTAAGATGAGGTCATCCTGTGGTAAGATGCACCCCGAGTCCAGCACGACTGTGTCCTTAGGAGAAAGGAGACAGCTTCGTGAGGACCTGGAGGATACCGCGTAAGAGCAAAGGCAAAGGCAGGAGAGATGGAACCACAGGCTGAGGGGACCGAATGCAGCCCGAGAAATGCCTGGCGCTGGGGAGATGAGAGCAAGCAGCCCCCCCACAGGCTCAGAGCAAGGTGGCCCTGCCAACACCTTCGGTTCAGACTTCTGGCCTCCAGCACTCGGAGAGGACAAATGTCTGCTGCTTTCAATCACCCAGGTTGTTACAGCAGCCCTGAGAAATTAGTAGTTGAAAGATCAAATTCTTTCTAAAACAGAGATAGGTGATGGATCCCTTGTAGAGGATCAGGAAGTTCACTATAGACTTAGACATAATTATTGAGAACTGATACTTATTGCTCAGTAAGTGTGCCTATCATGCGTCAGGCCCCGTACTAAGCACTGTATGCGTTATTAACCCAAGCAAGTAGGTACTATTGTAAGTCTATCCACATACACTTGAAATGTAGATGGTCCACAAGGGGCTCACTAGTGCCCTGGCTCCTCCTGGGGCTGGGGTAACTCAGCCTCTTCTCTGCTCTTCCTACTCCCTGAGCCTTCATTGTGATTTCCAGTGTGACTCAGTGGTGAGCACTTGCTTAGAGAGCACAAAGCCCTGGATCCCATGGGGACTGGGGCAAGAAAGGAAGATGGATTGCCATTTGCAAAAGGCTCTTTCTTCCCTCTCTCCCAACCCCCCTGGGAGGCTAAGATCCCAGCACCCTCCTGAGACAGGAGTCCAGGGTGTATTTCTGAGGGCAGTTCCGCAGCAGAGCCAGCTTGGGACTTGGTAGCAAGCAGTGCTCACCGTCCTCAGTGCTCACAAGCTGCGTCCGCCAGCTCCACCACGGAGATGACGGGTGTGCCATGGTTTGGCCCAACTGTTACAAGCTTGGTCCCACAATCCTGGTCAGGACCCTTTGGCAGAAGTGAGCACATACACAGGCAAGATTTTTTTTTTTGGAGAGGAGCAGTGGGGCGGGTGTGTGTGGCTGAATTTGGGACTTCAGTTAAAGGGAGTCAGCACTGCTGAAGAGAGGGTCCAAGCTGCTCTCCAAAAAGGAGGAGAAGCAAACTGTTCCTGAGTTGCTGGGTAGGCTAAAGGCCGGTAAGTTTCCACTGGCCAGGGCATGGCTCCAAATATGTTCTCCCTTGTGAGCACCAGGTGGTCACGATTACCCTGTCCTAGAAGCTGTTGAGTTTTCATGTTGCTGGCGCCATCATCTGGGGTGGTCTTCCAGTCATCCGGTTTGGTCCAGGACTTATAACAGGGGTGAAGGACTTCAAGTGCTTCAGTTGTTACAGTTGCAGGAGAAGGGCAAGGGTGAAGCCGAAGAGGGGCGTGAGAATAAGAAGAAAAACATATCCTAAATCCAATGGATAAAAGGCCCAAGTAACCCTGTATTATAGCCTTGGACAAAACATTATGTTAACTAATCAACACGCCCACGGGCGTTGCTGAGTAGAATCTGACCCAAGAGTTAAGACAGCAAAGAGGACAATGAAGACAAAGATGCCAAGGCTTTTGTCACATTTTAGTCACTTCTCAGATATCTGCAGGCCTGAGTGAAGCCTGTGTTTTCAGCCAAAACAGCCTTCCAGGTCCCTGATAAGTAACCTAGGCAACTGTTATCATAACCCACACATCAGAGGTGTTATCTGCAGCAAAGCTAGTGGGAAACTAATAACACAGAACCCAGCTGTGTGAGGTCCAAAATTGGTGACTTTAAAGTCAACTTGGGCAAGTGAAGCTGAAGGATCTATTTAGGTGTTTTTTTCTCAACAACTGCTGCTGCGTTTTGTGCAAACATTCTGTTTTTGTGGTTTCATCAGAGTTCCATGACAGGCCTGTTGAAAACGGCACAAGGGTAGAAGCAGCTTTGCTGTGCTATAGGGAGGTAATAGTTTACTGCACCCAGGGCTTTATCTTGTCCCAGCCTTTTGTCTCCCCATGGTGATCTCCAACTGTCTCACCCCGATGGTCCTACTGGGAGGAGGTGGAACTTTTATTTGTTTTGTTCTGTTTTTTCAAAACAAGTTCTCACTATGTCGTCCAGGCTGGTCTTGAACTCATGGTTGATCCTCCTGCTTCAGCCTCCTGAGCACTGGGGTTACAGGTGTGTTCCACCGTACCTGGCAAGGTGGACCTTTAATTTTAGAAGGTTGGAGTTAACTCTCTTGGCTTGAGATGTCACCATTTATTCTAGCAGATACTCCCAGTAGCATATGCTATGCCCACTGGAAGCCCAAGCCTATGGGACCTCCTGATCTTGAACTTGAAACTCCAAAACTGTGAGCTGGCGAAAAAAAGTTAGGGCAAGGCTTTCTGCTGCTGTAACAAAACAGGACAATAAAGAATGAAGTCTATTTGACTTACAGTTCTGGAGGCTGGAAAGTCTAAAGTCAGAGCACTGGCACCTGCCTGGCACCTGCCCAGCATCTACTGAGGGCTTTCTTGATGCACCGTAAAGCGCCAGAGGGCACCACATGGCAAGACAGAGAACACAAGTCTCTTGGGTTTCTTTTCATCTTCTTATAAATCCACCAGCATCATCATGGGAGCCTCATCCGCATGACCTCATCTAATCTTAATTACCTTTCAAAGGACCACCTTCAAATACCATTGCCATATGAATTTGGAGGTTTCCAACGTGTGATCTTTTGGGGGACACATTCAAACTAAAACAAACTGTACACTGGACTATTATACAGCTGTACAAAAGAATGGGGTAGATCTCCCTCTCTACAGATATAAGCAGATCTCCCAGATATGTTCTTTTTGTTTTAAAAAGGATAAAGAACTGTATCCATAATAAACCATCATTTGTGTAAAAAGATGGAGGCTGGAGGTTGCTCACATATGCATAAACTCTGGAAGGATACACAAAGAACTAAGAAACACGGTGTGTGATGGGAACTGGGTAGATGTGGGGGATGTGGGAGACAGAGTTACTCTACAGTGGGCCTTTTGAATGTGATTTTGTTGCTGTTGTTTTTGAGGTACTGGAGGTTGGACATAGGATCTCATGTGTGCTGGAAAAGTACTCTACCACTGAACTACATGTCTCAGTCCCTTGAGCTTAATCTCTGAAACCTGCAATTGTATAACCCTTTTAAAAAATGAATAGCAAACTGGGCGTGGTGGAGCACACCTGTAATCCCAGCACTCAGGAGGCTGAGGCAGGAGGATCGCTGTGAGTTTGAGACCAGCCTGGGCTACATAGTGAGTTCAAGGTCAGTCTCAACTACATAGTGAGACGCTGTCTCAAAAAACAAACAAACAAATAAAAAGAATAGCAAGAGTTCAGATGATACAGAGTAGGGGCTAAGGTTAGCAGAACCAAGAATACTATGGGACACACTTTGTATCTGTGAGATTAATAGCAGCAGAGAAGTTGGCTAGAGCATCTCACAGGCTGACACTATGTGTCACTTAGAGGAATGATGCAACCTGGCCCAGAGATCAGGAAACAAGGCCACAGCATAGATGCAACTTTCACAAACCTGCAAATATGTTGCCCTTTTAGGAGCAGCTTCTACTCCCTTCATGAAAGAAACACCCCCGGGGCAACAGCCCCGGGGCCAAATGCAGGTGTATCAGGGGCAAGGGCCTCCCGAGCTTTGAGAACCCTGAGAGTTTCCTGGTCAGTCGGTCACCCAGCCCCCTGACTGCTGGCCCATGCCATCAGCCTGCTGCTGCTGTCCATTTTGCAAAAGCCTGAATAAACTACCCTGAGAAGCAGACCCTCATCTTTGAGGCAAATGGAACCAAAGGAGAGTCGGTTATTCAGGGCCACCTAATACCCCTGAACCTGACAGCTGTTTATTAAGTGGGCAGTGAAGAGACATGAAAGGGTCTAAAAGTAGGGAGGAGGTACTGCGACGTGACCAGACGCGTGAGTGGCCAGCGCAGGGGACGATTTACCAGAGCTGGGAAGCAGCACAGGGTGGGCAGCTAAACGCGTGTTAAATAAATGAAACACGACTCCTGATTTTGGAGTCATGGAATCTTAAAAGTACAGAACTTTATGCCTCTGGAGACACTGAATCTTAGATTCTGTTCTCACTCATGTTCTGGTTTGTCTGGTCTTAGGCTCATGACTTCAGCCCAGCTAACAGGATCAACTTCCTGTGTGTAACCCCTGACACACACACATGTGCAAGCCACACACATACACTGCACACCCTATGCATACACCCTCCTCACATGCAACATACGCACCACACAGTCCTCCTCCCAAGCTCGCTCTCCCAGCCAGGGCCTGTGACCCCCAACACACCTCAAGGACCCCACTGCACTCCCCAGCCCCACTTTGAACAATGTGCCAGAGCTGCCACCGGTGCGGCCAATCGGTGTCATCTTGGAGGCTCACCCTTAGGCAGGCGGAAGCTGACTGGGGAAGTGGGGCGGCCATATTGATTCCTCTAAAGGCGTTATCAGTGAGCTGTGCCCCCTCCCCTGGCCCAGTCAGGGTAGGTCGCTTGGGGTTTCTCTTACATATTTGGCTTCTGGGTAAGATTTTTCTTGGAAAAAGTACTCTGCAGCAAGTTTTATAAACAAATTTTTAAAACCTCAGAGCAGATGATCTCTTAAGCTCCCACCCAGTTCAGTGCTCCCCGCTCCCTCCGGAAATGTAGCAGACATCAAGATGGCCGAGTCCCCAGGGTTGCCCAGGGGCCCACCCCTCTCTGTGGAGCACATTTAGGAAGAGGTCTTCACCTGTCTCCAGACAGAGCCAACCTGGCCCTCACCCTTGCGAGGGAAGAAGTCACATAGGCCCTGCTGCCATCCTAGCTGGCTCTGCAGAGGCAGGCAAGCTGGCCCGGTGAGATGGGCCTGGAATGGCTGTCATGCGGGCAGCCCCTGTCTTCCTTAACTCATCAGCACAGGCTCCAGCGCCACTTATCCTGTTGGCTTGGAGTCCGGCAGTGAGTTCCCAAAGCCCAGAGCTCAGCAGAGCCTGGGGGCCGCTGGTTAAGTTCTATCCAGGAGGAGGCTCCAGGACTCGCCACCCTTTCCGGCCTGAGCAGGACGTATTCAGTCCTCCCAGGGCCTCGCTCTGCCGCTCCTCAGCTGGGTCTGATATCTGCCACCGAGTGAGAGCAGCGGCCCCCACAAGCTGTCTCTCGGGAGAGAGCCAGGAAGAGGGGCAAGCCCTCCGGGGGAACCCTAGGCAGTGAAATCCCTGCCTCAGTGGCACAGTCCAAGGGCAAGTGGGCAGGATACTGGCCATGGCCACCCCAGGAGGGGCAGGTGGGATGGGCTTCCGGACAAGGGGAAATAGGGCAGAGATGGTCAGGGTTCCTGAGCTCCCTGCCTTCCTCCATGTATCAGTCAGGTTCTCCAGAGGAACCAAATCAATAGGCAAGAGAGGGAGAGAGAACTTCTAAAAGGAACTGGCTCACTCCCTTATGGGAGCAGAAAGTCTGGAATGTGCAGGCTGCAAATTCAGGCAGGGTTTTATGCTGTAACCTTGAGGCCGAATTTCTTCTAGAAGCCTCCATTTTGTTTTTCAGGCCTTCAACTGATGGATGAGGCCCACCACATTACCAAGGACGACTGGCTAAAGTCAGCCAGTGCGAACCTGTCTACAAAATGGCTGCACAACCACCTCTAGATGGATACTTGGTTGAGTCCCAGGGCTGCACGGATCACCAGAGTAGACCTGTGGGACCAGTATCACACTCTTCTCTCCATGCCCACTGCCCCCTCTCCTTCCACTGAGAGGCTCCTGGGTCTCCCTGCAAACAGGTGAGGCTACACTGGCCTTTCTACCTGTCAGCCTGCCACCCAGGCCCCAGTGCTCAGGGACCAGTGCCACCCACCGAGGAACCTGGAGAAAGTACCCTACCTCAACACTCAAGTACCCATCTTCACCGAGGGCCAGACACTGGGCACCCACCTCTCCTTCAAGCCACATCTCTAATCAACAACCCTGGGAGATTTGAAGAACAGGTGCTGAGGCCCAGAGAGGAGAAGGGACTTTCACCTCAGGTCTGTGAGAAGCCAGAGCCCAGGACAGAAACTTCCTGCAGTCCTACGCTACCTCCCACAGTCTTTGGAAAGTAAAGAAAATTTCAAATATGTTAAGATTTGTTCCACACCTCCAAACCCCCAGTTGGTTCAGAAAGGTGCAGCCGGGCCATGGGAACAGCATTTTGAGGAATGAGGTGCCTGCGTCCTTCCCCGGTGCCTTCCTGGAATCCCAGGTCCTGGCCACGCCTTTGAAAGCAGAGCTGCCAAAACCCTCTCACTAATTAAAAAATAAAATCCAAGAAAGAAAACTTTTTATTACACTCCCCTAATGGTGGGAAATAGTTTCAGGCATAAAAAGGCATTCAGCTGGCTACTTCCTACGTGTCAGAAATTAACAGCCACTACATTTTATTCCGAGGAATTAATGGAAAATTTTACACGGTGGTGTAAAATGCAGGGGACAAGATGAAGGACTCAATTCTTCATTGAAGGGCTCAGCCCTTGCTTGCAGCTAGCTTTGGCCACTTGCTTGGAGAAGAACCCATAGACTTTCAGGGCTGAGTGCAGTACAGAGGCCTGGATGGGAGATGTGGGGGAAATGGAGTGCAGCCTCATGGGGAGGGGGTTCTGAAGCCACTGTTGCACACGTGTGAACCCTGTTCGGCCGAACTGGCATCTTTCCCCCCTGCCTCCCTTCCCCAGGAATGACTGCTAAGGGGGCGAACTTCAGGTGGGGGCTGAAGCCTGGCTCTGCCTCAGTTTTTCCATCTGTGAAATGGTCATAAGAGTCCCTCCAGGCTCTGATGTAAAACAGACTTTGATCATTGTTTTCACCTGCAAATATGAACAAAGCCTGGACTTTGGAGCCAGGCAGACCAGGGTTTGATCCTACTTTAGCTGCTTATCATTCCATGACCTTAAGCAAGTGTCTCTGAGCCTCAGTTTCCACCTCTGTAAAATGGGAACAATTGTCCCTCCTCTTGGGGTGATTGTATGGTCTGGACACCTGCTTGTCCCATCTTCTCAAGCTCTGGGGCCTCCCAGGCAAACTCAGATGACACAGGCCCAAGCTCCTCTCTTGTTGCCACAAGACTTCACTCTCAACCGTGCCAGTGAGGAGCGGCGCTTACCCAAACATCCGCGGCTAAGCCCGCACACCTGCAGCCAGCGACCTGAAACTCCCTGTGGAGCACCCCTGACAGTACACTGCTACTCTCGGGGAGAGGGCTGCAGCGACAAGAGCACGGGGAGGGTTTGAGTCTTTTCAAATATAATTTAAGTCCCTCTGGAAAAGGCAGGACTGGAGGTGGAGCTCGGCGGTAGAGTGCTTCCCTAGCATGCACGCGGGCCCTGGGTTTAATCCCCAGCACCTCAAAAAAGAAGAGGCAGGAGAAAGCAGCAGATAATTCACTGTATGTTTATTATGGTTTGTCCTTAAAATGTTTCTGAATCCAAATTTTAAACAGATATTCATGTTTTTGATAACATTGACAAGGACTTACTCAGGGACAGTAAACCTGGAGTAAAGCCACGCCCCGCTGGCTTTGCCCCCAGCCCGGTTCCTTCCCCAGACCACAGACCCTGTGGCCTCAGATCTCTCCCCTGATGCCCACCTCCCACTGGGAGCCCAAAGCACAGGCCGCCACTGCTCTGTGCCCGCCGTGCCCAACTCCCCCTCCAGCCACCCTGCTGATTCTCCCTTCGGAGTCGTCCGTCGCCTCCACTCCAGATCATCACCGCCTTGGTGCCTGCAGCACAGCCGGAGTCCAACATCTGATTATGTCCCTCTGGTTGCCCCAACGGCCACCGGCTCCCTGAGGCTCAGAGTGACACCCCACTCCTCACTGGCACTGTACACCGACGACCTGGTCCTGCTGGTGTCCCTAGCACATCACTCACCGACCCCGCCTGCACAACCATGCCGCTCCACAGCCCTGCCTTCCTGGGCCTTTTCTTGGCCCCTCTGGCAGGCCCTTCCCTGCCTCATCTCTACAGCCTTTGTACCTCACCCGCCAGCCTGGTTTGGCCAATCAGCAGCTCTCTTCACAAGCACATAATGAGCCCCTAATGTGTGCTAGGGTCCTGACGCTGAGTCAGGGTGAGGCCTTGCCATCGGGGAGTACCCAGCTAGTAAAAAGTACACAGATGATTAAGATTCTGCTTCGGTGATGCTGGAATGAAGGACACGTACAGGCCTGGGTTACAGAGAAAACTTTACAGGGCTGGACAGACCAAGGATGGCTTCCAAGCACCCAGTAGGAGGATGAGGTGTTCAGCTGCAGAGAAAGAAGGGGATGGCTTGAGAGGCAGAGAGCACAGTATGATCAAAGGCCTTCGGTGCTGCTTCCACCAAGGGCCTGACCAGCCTCAAGAAATATCCTTCTGAGGGCTCCTTTGCCATGAACAGAAGCAGCTCAGAGCACCACCAGCTCCTCAGAGCGCAGCTGGGAGGAAAGCTCTCGCTGAGGACCACGATTTATTTGGTTGTAAAGTGAAAGCCAGACCAGGGCTGTACAAGAAGAGCAGAGATGATAATAAAGACCCAGGCAGGGACGGGCATCCTCTAGCCCCAGGGCTGCTGGCCAGTGCACAGTGAGAGTCTGCTGTTTACCAGCCCTGTGCCTGGTGCTGGACAATCAGCAGCAATGGAGACAAATTCGCTGCTGTCAGCCAGAGCCGGACAGTGAGGGATCACAGCTGAGGCAGCAGAAACCTGGGGGCCATGAGAGCCGGACGCCTCTGACCCAGCATTCGTGGGGTCGCCAAGTCGAGACGGGGGCGGGGGGAGATGACAACTTCCGGGGAAGGGGCCACGAGGAGGCAAGAGCACGAGGAGCTCCCAGGCGGGCTGGGCCCTGCGCGGTGCAGTTGTGCTGCCCCTGGGGTTCCGGCAGGGCGCCAGCCGCCGGGCTCTGCCCCTTCCGCCCCGGCCTCCCCGCTGCGCCTTGAGTCCTTGTCCCGGCACTCGCACCAGCCAGCTTTCTGTCTGGAGTCCACTTGGCCACGGCTTCTCCCATCACTCACACCTTGTCCCAGCATGTGGAGGTCCCCGGGCAGAGGCCAGACGACCAGCAGACCCCCCCACATGGCACAAGATACCCATTGCCCTTCTGGGGGGGACCCCTCTCTGTACATGGGATCTTTGAAGATCCGCTCTCCTGTCCCACAGGGACGCAAGATAAGTGACCCCTCCCAGGGCAGACAATTTAGGACACCAGCAGTCTCTCTCAGTCACTTTCTGGTTTCAGGACAAGGGACAGGGCCCTGGAGGGCGGCAGGGATAGCAGAACTCACCGACTTTTTACAAGCACCAAAAGGTGTGCCTGGCCCTGCTGAGGCTCTTCAGAACATGGGCACCTGATATCTTTGCCTGGCCCTAGGCACCATGTCTAGGGCAACAGGACAGTTTATCCCACGCTTTGTCCTAGTATGTGCACAGACGTGTTCACTCCTCCCTTACCTGCAAAAACCGGAGAGAGCCCTGGTGCCTAACAGCAGGGGGCAGCAGCAGGAACAACGTCTAGACCTTAGCACATAGTAGATGTTCAAGAAATAGCCACGGAAGAAAAGAAGGGTCAAAGGAGGCGGGGGGGAGAGAGAGAGAGAGAGAAACTTTGGTTCTTCCAGAGTCCTAGAAAGCAAACCTGTCTCCCTTCAGCGATGCTGGAGAAGATGCACTTCAGGGGGCTGTTATTGCTCATTTTTAAAACTTCCATCAAATGACTCCAAAATTCAATTCCACCCTGAATGTTTTTCTTTTTTCATTTTCATCCTCCACCATCTTTTTAACACTCTCTGTTGAATTTCACGTTTGGAGAGGCTGATTGAATTGTGGCTCTGGGGACTTGTGACAGTCACTTTAGACACTTAGAGTTCCAATCACGCTGCCATCACCCCACACACACGCACACCTTAGCACCAGAGAAACCATCTCTTACGAGAGCTGATTATATCTTTACAGCCCAGAACGTCATACTCTAAACACACACGGGCTGTAAAAATCAGAATTCTCCATGACGAATGTGAACCCAGTGAAAATATTAAAATGCCTATTTAACCAGAGAAGTCTGATTGGAAAAATCCAGGCGCTGGTGAAGTCAGCTCACATCACTTGAGAGTCACGAGGGCCAAGCCCGTGGAAGGCTATGGACACATCTGTCCGAGGGCCACACTGTCCAACCCCTGAGGCACAGCAGGTCCCCACAGCCCTCCCTGCAGAGAAAGCGCCAGCCGGGGAAGTTGACCAAGGAGCGGTATGCACACTAAGCACCTACTGTGTGCTGGCACAATCTCCCGGAATCCTGAGGACTACTGCATGGGGGGGTGGGGGGGCTATTTTCATCCTATTACAGAGGGCGCGCCTGTGAGGTCTGAAGGGACGGGGAGGAATCAGGGGAAGTGGAGGGCCCGGGAAGGGCAAGCGGCATGTGCGAAGGCAAAAGGCAGTAAGTAGAATAAAAGCATTTTGCTAATGCTCCTGCTGCTGCTGCTGCTTTAAATGCCGATAAGGAGGGGTGAGGATGAGGCTGGAGAGTTGAGGCACACAGAGCTTTGTGCATCTGGCCATAAGCCAGGGCCAGGAGATGACAGCACGGTTATCTTGAGGACAGGGCCAGGAGAAACAGGTCCTTGAGGCAAGGCCAGTGGATCGAGTGGTCGATTAGATGCCCTTGGAGGAACAGAGCCAGGGGTGACACCCACAGTCCAGGCTCCAGGGCGGATGGTGGGGGCCCAAGGCAGGGCCAGACTGGGCAAGATGCTGCGCTGCACGATGGACGCTCTGGGTTGGTGGCTGTCAGAGGACGCTACCCTAGGATGAGAGGCTCGGACTCGAGCGAGTCCACACCCAACACTGAAGTTCAGCTGTCAGTTGTCAGCCTGGCGATGACCCTAACGCTGAGGGGGACCTAGGACAGTGTGGGCGCAAGGCTTTGTGTACCCCACACACAAGTTCACTTTGGCCTGCACAGTGTTTCAAAAATCTTTGAGCCATGGGCCGGGGATCTAGCTCAGTGGCTCCACTGCCTGCCTCAAAAGCATAAGGACCTGAGTTTGATCCCCAGTACAAAAAAAAACAAAACAAAAAAAAGCCTATATATAATTTTTTTTTTCAGAACCAGGGTCCTTGCACTTGCCAGGCAGGCATGGCGCCACCGAGCTAACCCTCCAACCCTTAAGCTAAGATTTAAAAATCAAGCACAGATCTCTGACTTCTCTTGAAAAAAATCGAAAGATCTGGTCTCATGGCCTAGAAAGTCCTCAGAGTTGAGAAGGGGTCCCCTCCTTCAACATCATGACACACTCCTGGTCACCACAGTCCCCACCCCTCCCTGCCACCTCCCTGAACCCAAGGCAAGGGGTCTTGTGCCAGCGATCACTGTACATGCTGTGATTTCTGTGTCTGACACCTCTCTCAATTGGTGGAGAATTAAGGGGGCCTTAGAGTGACAAAGAGCTGCATGTTTCAAGTGAAACAGGAGAGCATTTATCTTTGCAGAGGACAAATCCTTTGGCTACTACATTCTCTCTTTCACAGTAGTCAGGATGTAGGGTGTACTTCTTTTCCTACTTTTCCTTGGCCCAAACTCACGCTGCAGAACACATTTTCTTTTCCAACCTTTAATCGATAGAAAACCTCACTAGCTCTAAAAAAAAAAAAGTGACAAGTCATTTGCCTTTAATTGACAAAATACATCTGTATCAGAAGCCTGGAATGGTCCAGGTCTTCTTTTTCTCATTCATTTGTGGCCTCTGCCTAGAGAGAAGAGGGGACACCCCGGGAAAAGAGGCTTCCTGGGAAGAGACACTGGAGACAGCTAATGCTGCTGGGGTGGTAAGATGTGAACACACCAAGCCACGTGTGCACAAACATGCATGTGCACACATGTGCACCAGGAAATGTATGCAGGTCCACTTACACTCCTGTGCGCACACAACCAGGCACGTGGACGCACATATCCGAACCGACCCCTCCCCAACGTGTGTGTGTGCACACAGCCTGCACCCTCCCAGGGATCCCCGCTCACACCTCCCGAGCCCTGCCAGTTCCAACCCAGCAACTCGGAACTAAATGACAATGATAAACAGCCCCCTCCAGATGGCTCCACACACACCCCCAGTTCTCATGCTCAGAGGGACGGCACATTCCACACCAATAAATCCTCCTGTTTGAAAACAGGCCTTCTTAATTGGCCTGTTGATGGGTAAAATATGTTTCTGGGTAGTGCTCTGCCAGACGGGCCGCAGGGGCCTGGTCTGCTTGAGGGCTGCCTGCCAGAAGGAAGGCCTCATGGGGAGGGTCTTGGTGTTGCCAGGACAGACGGCCCTAGCCCTTTTCCTCCCTGTACCTCAGTTTCTCTCTGAGGGTTCATGTTTACTGAGTCTACTGCAAGACCATCTAAGTCCCCATAGCCCTCACTTCCGTTTACTCTTTGTGGCATGGACAGCTGTCCCAGAAGGACCCCCCCCAAAGATTTGTCCACAGCCTGACCCCTAGAGCCTGTGAGTGCGACCTTTTTGGAAAAGGGATTTTAGTAGATACAATTGAGGATGGTATCATCCGAACTTGCCCTATGGCCCCTGAATCTGATGACAAGTCTCCTTATAAGAGGCAAGAGAAGCTGGACATGTGTTGCATGCCTGTAATTCCAGAACTCTGGGAGGCTGAGGCAGGAGGACTGGGAGTTTGAGCCAAGCCTGGGCAACTTAGTTCACTGTGAAGGCCCTGGGTTCCATCTCCCACACTGAAATAGAGACAGACAGTACGAGGTGATGGGTGATGTGGGGACAGAAAGAAGCTAGAAGTTAAAACCTAGCAAAGCCAAGGGCTGCCAGGGCTTCCCCCGAAGCAGCCAGGGAGGATCACACCCAGCTTCTCTGCAGAGTGTGGCCCTGCCAACAGCTTGACTGGAGACTCCGGCCTCCTGCACCACGAGGGAATGCATTTCTATTATTTCAAACCAATTTGTGGTAATTTGTTACGGCAGCTTCAGGAAATGGATCCAGGCCTTGTTTATCCTGGAAGGGTCCTGACTGCACAGCAGGGCCTCAAACCCACACTGGCACTGTAGCCTGACATCTCATAGGCTCTGCAGGAAACCCATGTTAGAGGTGGAGAAACTGAAGCCCAAAGAGGGTCAGGGCATCACCCAGTGGCAAGGCAAGGACCAGAACCAGCTCACTGACCCTCCTAGGCTGCGCCTCCCTGGTGGTTCCCCCAATGGGAGCAGAACAGGCAGGATGTAGAACTAGGATAGCTCAAGGGAAGGCATCCAAGGTCACCCTCTGAGAGCCACTGAGGAAGGACAGGAAAGAGACCCCTGGGGGGTGGCGTCACTCGCTTCCAACCTGGATGGGCCATCGTAGGGAGAAGCACCACGATCACTCAGACCTGCTGTGCTGAATGCTCAAGGTGCCCCTCACACCAGGACACCTTCCTCTTCGTGTCCCTGTCCCTTCTTGGGCAGGTGGGCACTGACACCTGTTCTCCCCATGCTCAGGTGTGCAAAGGAGGCAGGGGCCCCCCACACTCCTGCCATTCCCACTCACAGCTCTGCACCCAAACGCCCCTGGCCATGCCGCCTCCTGGGGAAGAGCCAGGTTGCTTCCCAGGTTGAAGGCACACAGCCAGGCCATAGAAACAGCACAAACCCCGTCCTCCTTATCCTCTTGTCTATAGGAGCTGGTCTGTGGCTCAGTGGCCCCACTGTGCCGGGTCAGGGTGGGTAGAAGTCTGAATCACCCACTGGGTGGCCTTGACCCAGTCACGTGCCCTCCCTCTCTGAGCCTCCACCTTTTCATTTGCATAACAAGGAACATAATAACCACCCCTAAAGGGTGTTGTGAGGACAGATGGACAGAAAACCCAGGAAGCATTTTGTAACCTACTGAGCACCCAGTAAGTGCTCAATAAATGCTGAGTGGTGTTAAAGGGAGCTTAGGAATCCAGAGAGGGGGCCACAGATGGTCACTGGAGACTGAGGTCAGGATGCACAGGCAGACTGTCCTGGCAGACGGGCTCCAGCTCAGCCCCTTTCCCTGCCCATGGGACATGAAGTCCTCTGGACATGACTTAGCCTGCTGCTGTTCTCAGAGCCCAGAGGAGGCCAAGGGTCATCTGCGTGCACAGGGAGGAGGGAGATGGGCCCATACAGCAGACTTACAACTATCCCACAGCTAAGTTCGTTCAGGATCTGGCTAAGATGACCATAAACCAACTAACTCTTTAACACCAGCCAAGCGGGGTCAGCTAAGGCAGAATATAGGCAAATCCCACTGCAGGCCAAGGGGCTACGCGCATCTGTCACATAATGTGGGCTTTGTATTAGTCAGCTTTTCACCTCTGAGACCCAGTACCCAACACATGCGACTTAAAGGAGGAAAGGTTTCTTTTCACTCAGTTTCCGAGGTTGCACGGGTGGCTGGCTCACCCTGCCAGAAGGGCCTGGTGGCACAGCTGCTCACTTCAGCAGTAGGGGAGCAGGGCACAGGGAAAGAGCACCAGCAGGAGACCAACCCCAAGGGCACGCCTGATAACCCACCTCCACGGGTGCCCCTCTTCCTAACCGCTCATTCAGCTAAGGACATGTGGATCAATCCCCTAACAAGTGTGTCTCCCTGCCTTCAGTTCCTGTTGTCTCAGTCCACTGAAGGTGACGGTTAAGCTTAACATACCACAGGCTTCCCTCATTTGATGAAATGATTCTATTCTCAAAAAAAGTTTGAAAATCCCTGTCCTGGTCCCACCGTCCTTTTCACTAATTTGTTTTGTTTCATTTAGCACACACTGAATGCCTACGATATGCAATCCCACCGTGGGGCCAAGCACGGGAATACAGTGACCACTATCCTCAAGCACTTTGTACTTTGGACAAACTTGCACAAATACGTGTGAAGTATACAGCCATAACGGCCTGGGAGGGACATGTGAGCGACAAACTTTAAGGGAATCAAGGGCCAGAGGACACAAAGCCAGGCAGAGGGGCCTTGTTCTCAGTCCCAAGACAAGTGGCAGGCAGCGGAGTGGCCTGGATATTAGAAGGCACCCTTCGCTACTGAGTGGCTTATAGGAAGCGGGGAGACAGCAGAAAAGCCCGAGGGAGCTATGGCTGGCAAGCAACACTAACGAGCTAGACCAGAGCCCAGACGAGTGTCATGATGTGCAACCCCTTCAGTGACTTGGGGCTCTCACTCAGAAGTGTCCACAGGTGGTTTAAGACTCCCTTGTTGTTGTCTTGGGGTTCTTAATCTTTAAACAACAAGCCTTGTATTTCATTCTGCACTAGGCCCTACAAGTTAAGTACCAGTCTTGACCTAAATCGAAACATATCTTTTCCCCATGGTGCATTGGAAGCAGCTTGTGGAGCCAAAAGCTTCCACTGGCTCCCCGTACGTACTGGGCTCCCATCCAGAGCCGCTGGTCTTTTTGTTTTGGTACCGGGGATCAAACTCAGGACCTTGTGCTTGTGAGGCAGGCAGAGGAACCACTAAGCTAAATCCCTGGCCCCCGGTGGTTTCATTTTGAGGAGTTTTTGTCATCTTTGTAGCTTGAAACTGGTGCTGGGGGCATAATGACAGCAAACATTACCCAGCAGTTTCTCTCTACCCACCCTAGGCATATTCTTCACCAGCATTTCTCAGAGTCTGGCCTAAGTCCTCCCTGGCCCTGTACTGGGCACCCTCACCGGGCCTGCTATGTCACCCACAGGGTCAGGGTGAGGCCCTGGGGAGTGCGGCCCTCTGAGGTTGGAGGGCAAGGGCAGGAAAGCCACGGCCCTACACTAGGCCTCAGGCCTCACAGAGAGGGAAGACACAGGAAATCAGTTTTGTGGAACTGGACAAGAAAATCACTTGGCCTGTGGTGTGGAGGAGGCAGCTTCACCAGGGCAGCAGAGGGCAGCAGTTTGGAGCAGTGGCCTTGGAGACCTAGCTCCACGGCAACAATTTAAGTCCTACATGGGAACTACACTCCCTGCCCGGGTGGGCAGCTACTTCCTCTCAAGCGCTGTCCACATGGCTGCCGCCTTGGCCAGAGTGCAGGCCTGGGCAGGAACCTCCAGGAGTCCAGGAGCAGCCCCACCCGCACCCCTTTGGCCCCTGGCAGAGAGAGAGCAGCAGGAAGTACTGTTATCACCCCGGTTTCGGTTTCTGTTTCGGTCTGTGGTAGCTACGGCCCCACCTCCAGGCTGCCTTGGGCTCCTTGCACTGGCAGGAGCGAGACACACCACGCACCATTGGGGGACCCTGTGCAAGCTTGCATGAGGGGAGAAGGGGCAGCAGCAGGTGGGTAGAGGTGGCATGGTGGAGAGAAGCAGCGGAGGAGGGATCCTAAACCGATGCCCCTCCAGGACGGACCACCTGGAAAGAGCCCAACCTCTCTGGCGGAGCTTTGGCCTCACTGTCTGGCAGACGGCGCCACCTGCAGGCCCCCAGGAGCACTGCGGCTCGGCCCCTCACCCCACTCTAGAGGTCCTGAGCTTCGCACTGCCTCGCAGGCCTTCCCTAAGGCCCTGATCAGTCGAGCAGTATGGGAAATGCCCCTTGAAGATTCTCAATGCACCTTTGCCCCTGAGGTCTGACATGATAAACACTTCAGTTCCCTGATGTGAACACTGAAGCCTAGAGAAAGTTATTTCGTCTAGACCTATGTCCTTATCTGCAGAATAGGCTTGAAAGTGCTGCATTAGAAGAGATTATCTCAGGCTGGGATTTAGCTCAGTGGTCCCGTTTGCAGGTTCACTGCCTGCCTTGAAAGCACAAAGACCCGAGTTCGATCCCCGGTACCAAAAAAAAAAGACCTAGAGAAAGTTATCGTCTAGACCTATGTCCTTATCTGCAGAATAGGCTTGAAAGTGCTGCATTAGAAGAGATTATCTCAGGCTGGGATTTAGCTCAGTGGTCCCGTTTGCAGGTTCACTGCCTGCCTTGAAAGCACAAAGACCCCAGTTCGATCCCCGGTACCAAAAAAAAAAGGGACCTTACCTCAAAGGTGAGGAGAGACTCTCAGACTTTAATAAGAGAGACTCATGTGGAAGTAGGCTTAAAATAAACTTCTTGGACCCCACCCCTCCAGCAATCCCAACTCCAGGGAGCCAGTCCCTGGAGCAAGGTAACCTGAAGTCCACCCAGGTGAGGAATAAGGACGTCCTGGGGCACTGGCAGCAGTGGAAGGGGAGGAGAGGGAGCTTTCAGGGGTAAATCCTTTAACTCCTTTGGAATACGGAAAGAAAACTTAGAAATTTTATAATTGCATTTATTTCTTATACTTTTTAAAACTTCAAGGAGCTGTGTATGTACTATTACATAATATATTAGTACCATGGTACTTACACAGAACTTATAAATAAATAAATGATATCTATTTCAAAATATCCTTTAGATACAGATTCAGAGACTGAGTTAAGTCAATTCCTGGCACGTACTAAGCACTCACAGCTGCCACGGCACATTGTTCCCCAAAGACATTCCCGGGAACCTGTCCCCTAACCCCTTTTAGAACTGTGTCTCTATCAAGAAGTGGAGCTTTGTTGGGCACGGAGGCCTACCCTTTAATGCAGCTACTCAGAGAACATCACAAGTTCAAGGCCAGCCTAGGCAACTTAGCAAAACCCATCTCAAAAGAAGAAAAAAAGAGAATGGGGTCTAATTCCCTTCCCTTTGCTGTAAGGAACCCCAAGCTACATGGAGAGACCAAGTGACAAACCCACAAAGCCACCCACCTGAGGAGGAACAGAAAGAAAATGATGGATAAGATTGTCCTGGGGTGGGGGAGGACAAGGCCTCAGGGTGAGGAGGGTGCCCAGCCCCGAAGCAGCTCACCTTCATCAGCCTCCTTGTGGAAAGACAGAGGTGCCTCAATGGCTGCCTGAGTCTGATTCCCTTGGCTCCATCCCAGGTCACTCTAGATGAGCCTAAGTCCCATTGCCTGAAGCCATTTTGCTCTTGGAAGGAAAGAGAAATGGAAGACTCCCGTGGGCTTAAAGAGACCAGATTCATGTCTCCCTGTCCTACCACCACCTGCTCATCTGGCTAGGATCAAGCGTCCCGTGGGCTCCCTTGCTCACTGCTCTGTGATCTGAGCAATTTCCTTATCCCTCTGAGCCTGGGGCTTGCTCAATGGTAAAAGGGAACCGTGAATGGTTCTGCTCCGAAACAGGCCTTGTGTGGGCCCAAGGCGACGATACAGGTTGAGTGCCCGTTCCTAGTAAATGCTCCCTACCTGTCACTGTTTAGAGCTGTTCTGACTGAAACCCAAAAGCTCAGGCTGGTAGCAGCACCATGAGCCAGCAAATGTGCCCAGGATGCAGCTGAGCAGGAAGGAAGGAAGCTGTTTCTGAGGTGGGCCCCAGAGGCAGACAGGGACGGTCCTATCGCTTCTTGGCCTTTTGGCTAAGATCAAGTGCAGACAGGGACGGTCCTGAAAAGGGAGATGGGAGCTGATTTTATGTCCTAACTGCTAGTACTTGCTGAGACCTGAAGCACCTCCGTGTCTGTTTTTCATCTTTTATTCATTTCATAAATATTTACTGCAGGTCTACTGATTTTTTTGAGACAAGGTCTCACTATGTACTTTGAGACTGACCTGGAACTCACTGTGTAGCCCAGGTTGGTCCCAAACGCACAGCAATCCTCCTGCCTCAGCCTCCAGAGTGCTGGGATTACAGGTGTGCGCCACCACACCTGGCTCAGGTCTGTTGATTCTTATGTCATTGTTCAACTCAGGCCCAAAGCCAGCCCAGGACAAGATGTGAGCACTGTCCTATCCTCCCACCTCCATCTTCACATCTTCTTTCTTCCTGAGTTCTCACTCCTAGGCCTTAGCTGGGCGCTTCCTTGCAACAGTCCCTCTGAATCAGGGCCTTCTTCCCAGCAAGTTTCACCACACTGACTCCCCAACTGTGAAGCTGAGGAGGTGAATGGTGATTTCCCATCAAATCCTGAACTTATGAGAGCTCCTACAGAGGTACTCAAAATATATTTGTAAGGCTGGGGTGGAGCAATTGCCTAGCATGCAACACGCCCTGGGTTCCACCCCCAACACCACAAAAAGAGGGCCATGGCCAGGTAAAGAAAGCTAAAGGACCAGAGATAGGCAGTGAGGGACTCTGGGTAACAAGAGTTAGGGAGACAAGAAAGAGAGCACCAAGTCGTGGAGGGGCCATGTAAGCCTTTCTGAGAACTTGATTCTGTTGACCTTGAATACTTCAGTGTAGGCCTCAACTCACCTACATCAGAATCATCCAAGGAGTTTGTTAAAACACAACTCTGGACTCTGAGACATCTCTAGTTTTCCAACCTCAGAAGAGAGGGTGGAGGCTGACTCAGGGGTTTGGAAATGTGTCACGAGCCAACCTGCTTTTGAGAAGACACTGGTAGCACCGTAAAACATGCCCATCTGCATGTGGCGTATGCATCCACAGTGGACACTGTTGACTTAACAACTCCCTCCTGCTCTTCCTCCTTGCTAACAAGGAACTTAATTCTGTCCAGGTATTAAGCAGGTGGGTAGCAAGGCACTCAGAGAAAGGAAGTCCCATCCCCAGCTTTAAGGGAGAATCTTGATTGGATCCCTTAGTCCAGCTCCCCCTTTCCCAGACTCCCATCCATCAAGAAGTAGCCATGTGCCGGGTGTGGTGGCGCACGCCTGTAATCCCAGCACTCGGGAGGCTGAGGCAGGAGGATCGCTGTGAGTTCGAGACCAGCCTGGGTTACCTAGTGAGTTCCAGGTCAGTCTCGGCTACACAGTG
>NW_022900934.1:24799328-24800511 GCF_012274545.1 Fukomys damarensis
AAAAAAAAAAAAAAAAAAAAAAAACAAAAAAGTAGTAGCCATGTGACAGTCATGACCCACGAGCCATAAGGGACAGTTTGCATGGAGTCTCCTCGGATAGCTTTGCCTCCTCGCCTTTATGTCCAGGTGGCAGGGTAGGAGGGTGCACAGGCCTGGTTCTTGAGGATGTGGTTGAGCCACTGCCACAGTCTTCACCCACCACCATCCCCAGGCGCCTGCCCTGAGATCAGAAGACTGTGACCACCCTGAGAGCAGGGGCTCCATGTGTCGCGGGCCCCTGCCCTCCACCTCCTTCCTTTGGGAAAGGCCGTTTTATTCAGTGGACCACCCAGGCCCTGTCAGGTGGGAGCACCATGGTTTCCAACAGGTGGAGGCTCCTGCAGGCGCTGCCCACGGACATGGACGGAGGAGGGCAGACCCTGAGGCTTCCTCAGAGCCCGCTCACCAGAGTGGGTTTCTAGTGAGACAGGCTCTGCTCTTTGGCCCAGGCTGCCGAGACAGGCGGTGCGCGATCTCCCATGTTCCCACGGATGCCACTGCACCCCAGGCAGCCTGCAAAGGCTGGGCTCCCAAGGCAAACAATAGACTGATTGAACACAACAGCAAAGTATGAAAATTAATCGAGATATTTAATAGACAGTGCAAACCATAATTTCATCTGAATATAAATGTATGCACATGTTTCCAATGAGTTATCTATCAGTTACCACAAACAGCAACAAGGACCTTAGAGCTATGTTAGAAAACTGTATAGCTGGAATTTAACTAACAATCTCACTTGCTCTCAAGAGCAACACATTCATTTTAAATTAGCGTCACAAACTCCAAAAGACCGGGAGGAGGGAGTGAGGAGGGTCCGTGGTAAACACAGGGGCCAGTACACAAGTGACAGACAGAAATACAGCTCTCGAGGAAACCAAAACCAGCATTATTACAGCTAAAGACAAGAAAAGCCTATGGCTTTTTAAAAACGACTTTCTGCCAGTACCATACAAGTCTTACAGAGATGTGCGACAAGTCAAGTGACTTAGGACAGAAGCTACATTTTCAGATCATTTCAACTGCAAATGGTCGACCCTTTCCGTTGAGGATTCAGCAGTGGCATTAGCATAGTCCAGAAGCTCAATGTTGGATTTGCAAATACAGTTTATTTTACAGAAATTCAACATTATAAACAGCAGGC
>NW_022900934.1:24800770-24824448 GCF_012274545.1 Fukomys damarensis
GCCATGCTATGCGAGCGTGAGCAGCGATGCAACCGCTGCTTTGGAGTGAGATTCGAGCGGGCGGCTGCCTGCACCGTCCTGCCTGCCCTGCACACGCACACGCCTGCCCGCCCGCCGCGCAGGCCGTCAGAGTCTGTCTGGGCCCAGCTGCTCTAGGCCAATTATATGGATCCAGCCCAGTTCTCCAACTCCTTCATGTCTTCGTCTTCCTCTTCCTTCTTCTTGGCTGTGGGAAGAGGGAAAAGGCAATTCAGGGGGGTTGGCTGTGTGTGCTCCCTGATGCCCAAACAGCCCACCCTGTACCCACCGTGCCTTTCCTCAGGCCTGGACGCTGCCAGGCTAAACTCCAGAAGCTGGCACACCTTCCGCCCCCAGCAGGGCCAGCCACGTCAGGAGGGGTTGTTCTACCCTGAGAGGCCTCGGTCTCACAGCACCAAAGGGTGGGGAGCTGGAGTACGGGACATGACCCTCACGCGAGCTCTAATCCCTGCCAGGCCCCCAGCTCCACCACAAGATACCTGAATCACCTCTATACACCCCCAGGTGGCTTGCTGGGCAGACTGCTCCAGACAGCTGACTACATGAAGGCCTCTCCTCTCCACACTTGGGAAAGGATGGGGACAACAGCCCATCACACACTGCACCGAGTTCACGTTCCACGCCAAATCAACTGTTTCTCCTTTTCTAGAATCTTTGGGTGGAGAGGGAGGGGAAGTCGCAACAGGGAGAAGGCAATGATGGTCTTGTGGACGCAGGTTTCTGAAAGAGCCAAAGCTGCTTCCATCCCCGAGTGCTGCCTCTGAGTGCCCAGGCTCTTGTGCACACAGCATAGGACTCAAGACACCAGACAAGGGCTGTCCTGAACTTCAACTTTCATACCTTCTCATGGGACCTGGAACTCTCTTACTTAGTGACACAGGAAAATCGTGCTAGAATAGAGGCTCTTGACTGGGGGTGACTCCTCACCCCACCCCAGGGGACATATGGCAACGTCTAGAGATGGTTTGGGTGTCAATACACAGGTGTGTGCGCGCGCGCTGGGCATCAAGCAGAGAGGCCAGTGATGCTGCAAAATACCAACAGTGCATAGGACACCTCCCCCATCCCCACAACTACCCCCAGAATCATCCTTCCAAGTCAATGGTGCTGAGGTTAAAAAACTCGGTTAGAGATACCAGGAAAAGACAGATGACACTGTCACTGTGATCACAACACATCCTATCTGGTTCTCAATCCTGCATAAGCTCAGGATCCAAGCTGAAGTCAACTGACCCACAAGACCACTTATCATGGGGCCCCAAGGCTGTGCAGTGAGGTTTACTTACTGGGTTTGGATGGTAGTGCTATCGAGGGAACATTTGGTAAAGGAACTGTTTCAGGCCCACTGATCTCCAGCAAATTCTTGTCCAGCTCCTCCTGCTCTAGTTCTTCTAATTCCGCCATGAGCTCATCCTGTAAAAAGGAAGAGTGCGTGAGCCCTCCCTGGAAATGCTGGCCCCACAGCCATGCCACTGACCTGATGCCCTGAGAAAGAGGAGAAGAGAGCCCCAGGCTCCACAACTCCCCGACTCAGGCATCCTCACAAGCTCCCACTGGGGCTCTCACTGATGCATGCACATGTGGGGGGCCTGTGCCAGGCTGTGTCTCGGGAGGAGGGGCTGCATCATTTCATTCCTATTTCTTTACCTCAAGTGGACGTCCTGAATGAATGCTTGGGAATGTTTGCTGGATTCAAACAGACCTGATTAGCCCATTCACCTCCAGTCTGAAACTATGAAAAACTGGAGCTAAAGGTGAGAGGTGAAGGCCACTTTCTCATTCTAAAATGGGAGTTTGAGAGCAAAAAAATTTCATTCAGCAGAGAGGGGCTGACCTTCAAAGGACTCAAACCTAAGGCATAATGAAGTACCTGTACTAGGAACCGCTGCTGTATTTTAACAACCCAGAAGACTCAAGATCCCAAACTGCTACAGCAGCAAGTGGTAGGTGGCCAAGGTCCAGAAAGGACCCTCAGAGATCAGATGTAAACGTCCCTTCCAGGGTTTCCTTTACCTCATGTCAGAGCTGTAAGGGTGAATCCTGTCAATTTCAGGCTATGGTCACCTTTGCTGCCCCAGCTCTGAGCCCATGCCCACCATGGAGAGATGCAGGGTCACTTCTCACTAAATTATTAGCCTCAAGCCCGATGAAGGGGCCTAATTAAGGTTCTCTTACTCCACCTATCCCAATCAGTAACCACATCCCTCAAAATCCAGAATTCAAGGAGGATTAACCCAAGTCTGGAGAGGGTCATTTCCAAACCACACATCCCTGTGTCCGAATCTTCAATAACACATCAGCTGGATGACCCAGGATGACAGCCTGCGTGTCATCCTGGAGGATTACATGAGCTGTGTGAAAACACTCACCTCGTCAAACTCTTCTCCAAACCCTACAGGTTTAGAAATAGCTGTTGAAATCTCCTCTGCGAGTTCTTGCTGGTCAGCAATATCTTGCATTAACTCATCAACTTTATCGATGTCCCTTGAAATGAACAGATCGTCATATTAGTTTCAGTCTGTGTAAAGATGGTCTGTGAGGCAAAGGCGGAAATGCGACTCCACACAGTCTGCCTCCCAGGCCCACCCCCTACACCGTGTGACCCACTGTGAGGAATTGCTGTACTTGTCATTATCGCCTCCCTCTTCCCCTTTAAAATACAAAATCATTGCTGGGCGTGGTGGCGCACACCTACAATCCCAGCACTCAGAAAGCTGAGACAGGAAGGTTGCCATGAGTTCATGGCCATCCTGGGCTACACAGTGAGTTTAAGGTCAGCCCGAACTACATAGTGAGACCCTGTCTTTAATTAATTCATTAATATCACAGAATTAAGTGACTGGAAGTATCCATTGACATTACCTAGTTCAACACCCCGAAGGAAATAATCAAGGTTAGACAGCACAGTCAAGGGCCCGCATGCAAATTAGTAAACACATTAGATGAGACCAACAGCTCTCCTTCTAGCCCCAGGACAATTCTACAGGGGGAGGTAAAATCACAAACTACAAAATATAGCCATGCCACCTCAGAGGTCAGGTGGCAAATTTACTACACACTCAAATCTACTATGGCTCCTGTACTCATTACCAAAAGGAAAGGCAAATATGTATTTTTTTTCTGCAAAATGTTAATAATACAAACATACAATTACTCAATGTGATCTATAAAGACTTCAGAGCATTTATAGTATTTACTGAGATGTGTTCTGTGCTAGGCATCTGGGAGAATATGGAAATGAAGCAGACATGGCCCTCACCCACGTAGCTCACCTCCACCTCAAGCAACTCCTCACATACATGAAGGCCACTCTTCCTGCAACCTCACATTTCCAGAGCAGGGAGCGGCAAATTTTTTTCTGTAAAGGGCTTGATAGTAAATGTTTTAGGATTCGTGTACAGTTCCTGTTACACAACCCTGCTTTGGAGCACAAAAGCAGCTAGGCAGTATGTATATTAGTGGCATGATGATGTTTCAATAAAACTTTATTTACAAAACTAGGTGTAGCTCAGTGGTGCCACAGCCTGCTTCACAAGTGCATGGTCCTGAGTTTAATCCCTGCTGTCAAAAAAAAAAAAAAAAAAGATGGCAAACTCACAGGCTGCACTTTGCCAACTCCTGTTCTACTCAAAAGGAAGCAAGAGAAGCTCCAAGCACCCCAAATGTGGATTGCTGAGTCTAAGAACTAAAACAAATGCAGAGTAGTGTTCATAGGAGAAGCCCTTGTCTGGAACCTACTGACCTTGGCCTTCAACTGCAATTCTAACAAACTGGGTATCTAATTTCTTAGGTCACTGCACATGACAAAAGAGCCACCAGAGAAGAAAGGACCACCGTGAGTGTGGGTAAGAATGCTTATCAACATGACAGCCATAACCTGATAGCAAGGAAAGCAAAAAATAATTTTTTTAAACCCATCAAAATCATACAAAAGAACAGAAAGATAAAAAACAAAAACAGCAATCCAAAGCACGTCTCACATGTACCAAGGCCTTGACAGTAATGGCAAAGTCATGAGCACTAATTCTAACCCCAGTTCCCTCCACACTCACACTTAAGGCAAGCCAGCTTCCCCCTCGGGGTCATAGGCTTTTCTCCAGCCTAGTAATCTGAGGCCTGAGTAAGAGGACCATGTAAGGGCATTCCAGGTTGAAACTGTGCTCATCACAATAACCCAGAATCACTCAGACAATGTTATCATTCATTTCATGAGATCTGCTTCCAAAGGCAGTGGAGTACACAGTCCATTTTAGGGAGAGTTCCAAAAAGAAGGCAAATTAAACAGGTGCTTGAATGATTAGCTAAGGGGTCCGCCCAGGGCCATGGCCTGAGCGAGGGTCACTACAGGGGCAGCACTGAACGCCATTGGGGTGCTCCCCCGACCAGTGGACACGTACATATTGTCGTGCGCAGCCTTCATGGCCTTGGCGGCATAGCCCATGTTCTTGAGCACCTCGGTGTTGGTGTTGGCATTCTCCAGGGCCTCCCGCTGGAACTCAATGGTGGACAGCGTGCCGTCAATCTGCGCCAGCTGCTTCTCGTACCTCTTCTTGCGCTTCAGTGCCTGAAGGGCCGCTGTGTAGGGGAGAAAACATGCTTTCAGAGCCCAGACAGGGTGGTGTCCTTGAAGTCAGTGAGCCTTCCCTGGTTGTACTAGATGAACTTTGGCTGTGGCCTCCCTTTTAAGAGAGGTAAGCTTTTCTACAAGGACCACATTCAGTTTTCAAAGAAAATGCACATACCTCAATGTGCAGCCAGAAAAATGAACTCACAAGCAGAATTCACACTCCCTTGGTAACCACACACTGCCAGGCACGCAGGGCAAGAATGCACTGAGGCTGTTCTGCCTCCTGAGGTAGGTAAGTAACTTAGAATCTCTGCTAGGCTTCTTACGGGGAGTAAATGAGATTAAACAAACTAGGGCTGGGGATTTAGCTCAGTGGTTCCACTGCCTGCCTCGCAAGTGCAAGGACCAGAGTTCGATCCCTGGTACAAAACAAAACAAAAAAACACACACACAAAGAAGATACCCAAAAACCTCTCACAGCTTTAATTATTGTAAAGTAGGAGGAAAGTACCATTTTATGCCAACTAAATTACAAAAGTAATAAACAAATACCAAATACAAGATTAGACTGGGTTAAAATGCTGTCACACAAAGCCAACAAATCTATAAACTATTATACTGTTTCTGAAGAGTAACATGGCAACACACAATAATGATGTTCTTGCCCTTTAAGCCAGTAATTTATCTCTGGAAATTTATTCAACAAAAGTCAACAGAAAGTTCCAGCTGCACATAGTGGTGCTCTGCACTTGGGAGGCTGAGGCAGGAGGATCATGGTGAATCATTAGTCTGAGCTACATAATGAGTTCAAGGTCAGTCTGAATTGTGTAGTAAAACCTTGTCTGACAAAAAAACAGAACGTCTCATGTCTACAGATGGCTACTACAGCATTCTCTAAACATAAGCTCCACCCATATTTTTTATTGAGACAGGGTCTAGGGTAAGTTGCACAGGCTGGGCTTGAACTTTTGATTTTGCCTGAGCATGGCAGACCAATAGGATTACAGGTATGCACCATCATACCCAGTAATCATTTTGCTTTAAGGTCTACGCAAGGCAAGCAATTTGAACAAGGTGAATTTGTGCCAAATCTAGCCCACACCCGACTACTCCAAACCCAGGCTTCCTTCCCTTTACTGCCTCAATGTCCCTCTTTATATGCCAGAAATTATTTTTAGCATACATCTTGGATGGGCATCAAAGCCAGGAAGGTGGCTCAGCAGATTCAGGCAGAAGGGATGAGTTGAAGCCGGCAGCGCTAGCCCCAGACACACACACACCCATGCACACATGCTCCCCCACGTCCAGAAGCTTCAGGCCAGTGCCGGGGCCAGAATACAATCACCTTAGCCACTGAGCTGCGGTTCTCTGAAAGACACACAGATAGATAACAGGTTCCTTCTACTCACACTTTCTCAACCTAGGATTCCATCCTTAGACCCATTTGCCAAGGTGAAATGGCTTTGCCTCAATGTGACCATCCACAGTTCCCCCAAAATTAGAATAAATCAACTCACTCCTCTGGTCAAAGAGGAAGCTAAAGAGAACCTGCAAAAAAATCTGAAGAATGAAACGTATGTTACCTCATTAAAATTTGAAATGTCACCCAATCTGCTGTCTCCCTTGACCACTGGCCAACCTCAAGACCCTGCTGAACACCCTGGCCCTCAGCCAGCACTAAATCACGGGCATGCTCCCCCAGTTCCTCACAGCAGCAGCCGGGTAAGGCAGAACAACCACTTCTTTGAACAGATTAGCAAACAGGTTCAGACAGCAGTTCCAGGTGTGGCACCCCAAAGTGCATGCCTTGCCATTCTAAGTGTTATGCCTCCCACTTAATGAAGAGGAGAGCAGCTTGCCCTGGACGGGGGCATCCAGTCCAGCAGGGAGTGTCCAGAGAGGAAGTGCAAACCCAATCATTCCTTTGCTTAAAGTCTTCCATAGCTCCTGCTGTCCACAGGACAAAGGCACCACATGGTTCCATGCGGCCTGCAAAGTGCTACAGAGGCAAGGGACTCCACAGTCCAAGTCTCAGGGACTGTAGCACAAAGTCAGCCTGGGAGAGTCCTGTAAGTGCCCAGCACTTCCCGAACTGCTTCCCCAAGACTTCCCTTCTGCCTCCCATTATACACAGTAACGTGTGTGTGTGTGTGTGTGTGTGTGTGTGTGTGTGTGTGTGTGCGCGCGCGCATGCGCGCGCGCGTGCTGAGGATCAAACTGAGGACCTTGTGCTTGTGAGTGAGGCACGATGTGACCGAGCTAAACCCCCCGCCCCTGCCTCCCATTGTAGAACTGGCCCAAACACCCTAATCACCCAGGAACTCTCAAACCTTCTCAGGCCAGACACCCACATCACACAGGTGCCCCTTTCCCAGGGTGCCCCATCCAGGCCAGCTGAGAACCACTAGCTGGCCATTCTAGATTCACCAAAGTACTCTAGAGCCTGCTGCATCACGTCCACCTCCAACATCTGCTCGTGGAGTACAGATCCCAGACCTCACTCTAACATGGAGACTGCAGGTTAAACCATTGAAGCAGCTCATCCAGGTCACCTGTCATTATGCAGGGGCAAGCTCAGCCACGGGTCTGCATAAGCCCAGCCCTCTGCAATTCCCCATCATAGGCTTCAAAGAGTGGCAAGTGACTCTCGGATGATTCTGAAGAACACACTGAGAGGGCAGGCTGCCCTTGCTCTTCAGTCTCTTCAGTGTTCTGAGTATAGCAGGAGCCTCACAAAATGTTTACAAACCTGATTTTGTATGATCAGCAACAACCTGGCTTTTAAAACTAAAGTTGTTATTATTTCCCTATCATCATAGATTTAGCCCTGCTGTATCTTTTTCTCTAATATTTGTACATGTGTGATTTATCAGGAATTGAACTCCGGACCTCACACGTTAAGCAAGCATTCCCCCACAAAGGTACATCCCCAGCCCTTTTCATTTTTATTTTCACTAAGTTGCCCAGGCTGAAATTGCGATTCTCCTGCCTCAGCCCCCAGTGTAGCTGGGATTACAGACATGCCCACCACACCTGACTTCATTGGCAGTGGACCCTTGTATGCCAATCCTAAATTTCCGTGACATCCACCTCCACTTCTAAATCCCCTCAAGCAATAAATGATATGAAAGCAAATAAATATACTAGGAAGGCAGCAAGAGAACCCTATGAGATGACTGTACTATTCCTCTCTGTAGAGCAAAATCCAGCACAATGACTGATAAATGTTCAACACCTACTATGTATTAAATTCAATTTTTAATCCTGTTTCATAGAGTTTTCATATACAGATGACTCTTGACTTAGTACAGTTTTTTACTTCTGTGTGTATTTCCCAAGTAGTTAAGGATTCCAAAGCATTCCGTGAGCCTGGGTATACTCTTGAGAACTCCCAAACATGATTTACAAGTAATGTAACCCTGGAAGAGCTAAGGGTCAGCCTCTGTCACAAGACTATGTGTACACATAAATATTAACTTCAACCAGCCTCAAGCACGTGGCACTGAAGTAGAGTATAAGTTAGGGTAAACTGAAAGCTCAGAGGAACCAGGGGCTTTTACAAATAAAATGACATCCTTCCTAAACACTCACCCTTCAAGTAAAACTTCCTCTGTCTCAATTGTGTTTCTGGCCACAGAAATCTGCTCCTATATACTACAGCACCTCAGTTCATAGACCTACTTTGTTCTGGAAAAGACAGCCATGTTCATGTCCTTGGTCATATTTGTCACCCAATGCAGGGTTCGCAAAAAAAAAAAAAAAAAAAGCACCCACGAGCAGAGGTGCCACTGCACAGCCAAAGTGCAAAGACCCACATCCAATATTTGCATCAATACACACTACTGGCTCTTAATGCCTTGCCTAACTTTTCCAAATTCCCTACAGTTGAACTAAAAAACAATTACTGAGTTAATGAGGAGCTGTTCATCTAACCAGATATTCAAAGAAGCATCCAAAGAAGTCTCTCTTCTGCCAAAGAATTCCCAGTGTCATTTGTGAACAGGCTTTCGTAATTGAAATCTAACCCAGGCCCACAGAAGTGTACGAAGTTGCTTTTAGATGGAAAAAATAGAACTTGGAATATCCATATTTAATTATGCCTTTGCTGGTTCCAAGAGAGTAATTACAGCAGCAATTACAGATTCTAATAACCAGCTTTATTGGCTTGAAAGTGAAAGCAAAAACAACTTCAACCATGTTGAAATAAACATTGGTCTCCAGACAGTTGCTTCATTAGACCCTCCCAACAGCTATTTGGGGGAAGATACAGAAGAGATGATCCTAAGAAGCAGAGACCAGTCAAAAAGACCTGCACCCAAGACCGGAGACCCCCTCTGTAAGGCATCTGTTCGCAACAAAAACATTTTCAGAACACATCAGTGCAATACAACTGGATAGAACATTCCTTTCTCCCAGGCTAAGACCAACTCGACTTTTCCTTGAAAGATTCTGAGGAGAGAAGCAAGTCTGCCTGCCCTGATCTGCTCGATATTCAGTATAGTGGCAAACAAACCAGAACACATCCCAAGCAGTCATGACCACACACTGCCTTCTAGCACAGAGAGACCAGGCATGGAGGGCAGGAGGGCCCAGTAATCTGCTCTCACTGAATGGATGCTGGACGCTGCAGTCCTTTCAAAGACCAAAATCCTACATACGAAGTCATGTGGCAGAAAGTGCAGGGCCACAAGGAGGCATGTCCAGCCTGCTTTCCACTCTTCAGCATGCACGATGTAGCAGACACACACACTCTAGACGACACTTACAAACTCAACACAGGACCCCAGCCTAAGTGAGAATTCTAAGAATCTCAGCAGCCTTGGCACACACAGAGGGGCCACTGGCAGGCAGCAAGACAAGGGAGGCTGAGGAGCCCTGCTTTCCTTGCCTCCTGCCATCACTCAGATGCGCCTGTTCATTCTGCCTGTGAGTTAACCCCACATATTCAGGGAACTCTGAGCCAGAACTGCACCTGGCCTTCAGGCCACTACTCACTTTGCCAGAGGTGGGGTGGAGGGCACCTGTCACCCTCCGTATGTATACAAGTAAGAAGAAGCCTAGTGAAAACCACAAAGTTAACCAAAGTCAAAGAAACCTATCCACCCATGAGGATTGTTATTAGCAGCCATCCCTATACCACACAACATAGGAGATCCCTACGAAACTTAAACACTTAAGAGTTACAATTTTAACATTAAGGGCAATGGAGGCTCAAAGGACACTCCAGGTACTGAACGCCAAGGCCTCTCATTAGGTAAAAGAGAAAAGAGATTCCCATATAAATAGGGTGTTAGGGCTTGTGTTTAGAACAGGGTGTTAGGCCAATGAAGTGGGAGGTTTTTTCAGAGGTGGTTGAAACTAGTGTATGTGAGGCTGGAATAGCTTTCACAGTGCAATGCTAGACTCAAGGGCACTAGGATTAAGGGTGTGAGCACTACCTGCCCTAAGAAGCCTGGATAAAATAAAATGGGCAGGAAAACACTTAAAATCCCTTGTTGGTCAGGGGATTTAGCTCAGAGGCACTGTGCTGGCCTTGAAAGGTCCTGAGTTCTATCTATTGAGGGTACCAAAGGGGGGGGGAAGGTCTCGTTAATTTTTCTAACTTCTGCCACCCTGCCTTGGAGTCAGCCAACTATGGATTGAAACCTCTACAAACTGTAAGCCAAATAAGCCAGGCACCATGACTGGTACTTTTCATGCTCACTGGCTGCAAGGAGCCATAGGTAGGTACTGTTACTGTTCTTGACCAATCAGGATACTGAGGCTCCAAGAGTTCATCATCTGCCCAAGTCATATGGTTAGATAGTGGCAAACCTAGGATCAAACGAAGGCCACCTATCTGCAGAGAACACATTCCTTCTCTGCAGGGGAAGATCTATCCTATATGAGCAGGTAGGTAGCTGGGCTGCTTCTGGCTGAGCCTGACAATCTGAGAGCCTTTGCTGCCTCTCCTACGCCAGACTCTGCACTCCAGCAAGCATTCCAGCTTGCTGCTCAGTCTGCCCAGAAACTCTACAACCACAAAGGTAGGCAGTACCAGTTTCTAATTGGACAACATTTTTCTTTCATAAGATTTTAAATTGGTTAAAAGCATATGCGATCAAATACCACCCTTGTCATCTCTCCACATTTAGACTGACAATTCTACATAGCTGTGGAATGTGCAGTTTCTATTTCAAAAAATCAGTATCTTTGCCTCATGTCTGCCCTACGTCTTCTCTAGGCCACAAGCTCTTCAGGGCAGAACCTACCTCTCTGCCCTTAGCAGCACTGAGGGAGAAAGGCAGCGTGCTCCAGAATATCCAAATTGGACTTATGGTTTCCTCAGTTGACCCTAACCCTAACCCTCTGTCCTCTCATCTCATAATGGCTGCCAGATAGTATCCCAGGTCCTAACATAACCTGGGAGGCCCAAGGACATTTGGTAAAAATTTGGTAACTTCTGCCATTGTTCACTTTTTCCCTGTTAGCTCCTATTGAAATTCTTAGAATTTTATAACCAAAGGGCCCAGGGTTTTTTTATTATGGACAATGAGACCAAGACCTCCCTTGTATCTACACCTGGAGGAAAGCAGCAACTAAGAGTAGCAACTGGGATTGTTCCAGGGTGGGCCAGCAGGAGTGGCCCAGGCCATAGGAAAGAGAAAATGGCCAACAGAAGTCGGGCCTAGCAAAAGAACCAATGAAAAGGTCTATGTGACTGCCACTTCCTGTTCCCAAAAAGGGCAGATGCTGGCTTCCCATGGCTTTGCTGCAGCAGGGTTCTATTTGGGCAGAAAGTGGTGGGGATAGAACCCAGGGTCCTGTGCATGCTAGGCAAGCACTCTGTCACTGAGCTATGTCCCTTGCCCCAAGAGGAGATGCTTCACTTTCCAGGCACAGAAGGCAGTGGCTCTTGATGGGAAACTGTGATCCTAGCAAAGAAAGTACCCTCCCCCTGGTTCTGAGGGCCACCAGCAGACAGCCTGTGCTCTGGAACCCAAGGTCAAGGTCTTTTCCAATACCCTGGCCAGTCTAAAGAATTTTATTTAAACAGTTTGTTCAGGCTAAAGCTGAGCACCCATGCAGCCCACACATATATCCATGTCTTAATTAATATCCCATGTCTTAATTAAAATACGCCATAATATGTAAATTTGAATGTTATCTATCTCACACACAAAAATCCAGATTTTGGGCTTCTTTTGCCAATGCAGCATATCTGGCAACGTTGAGTCCACTACCTCCTGGCAACAACCCAATGGAGCTGAGTAGCAGCCATCCCTTTAGAAGAGGCCCTTCCACCTCACCTGCTGCTTGGTGGTCTCTGGCATTAATCTTCCACCTGGAGAAAATGGCTAGGAACTGTCTTATACAATCACTTGCCTTCAGGTAGTTAAGGAAGGTTATGGGGGGGGGGATTTAAAGGTAAGCAACTGAGGTCACAAAGGGTCAACAATTTGCTCAAGGTCACAAAGTTAGAAGTAAAAGAACCCAAGTCAGGTGCCCTGAATGGCTAGCACTCCTTCCTCTACTCTGGGAGACACTTGTCTCCAGATAGCACCTGCAACACAGGTAACGTGGTCCACTATGTGGCTGCTAGTTCCAGTGTCACTAAGTAAGGCTCCTCCTTCCTTAGGGCCTCGGAGTCTTCATCAAAGACATGGAAAACGATAAGTAGATATCCTCTCTAGGTCTTCTTCCAGATATAGCAGTATATGAATCCAAATAGTTCTGAGATTTGCAGCAACCAGATTAAAACAAATACAAAAGGCTTTTCTGGTCAACCTTGTATGATCCTGAAAATGTAATTAACATCTCCACATGCCATCTCCTGAGTATGTTACATAATCAAGTTTTGTCTGTACAATGAAATTAGCAGCCCCTCTTTTTATTTTAACTGGTTTCACAAACTGAGTTAGAAAGATCAGAGATTCCCTCTTACCTTCTGAACTCAGCTGCCCAGCTGGGCAGAGGAAGTCAGCATTTGGATCCAGTTAGCCACAAATGTCACTCAGGAAGAAGTAAGTAGAGTGAGAATGTGAACTCTTATGCCCCATCTCCTTCCTAGTTCTGGCACTGCCGCGTTCCTCTCTCAAAGACCTCTCCTACTAGTCTGAGAGGACACTTTAGCCTGGCTCTCCTGCCCCTACAGACATTTCTTTTTCTGTTCTTTTGTGTGTGTGTGCACACAAGTGCATGCATACTGGGGATCAAGCTGCAGCCCTAGAGCATGCTTCACAAGTGCTCTACCACAGAGCTACATCCCCAACCCTTTTTAGATTTTGAGACAGGGTCCTACTGCCCAGGCTGGCCTTGAACTTTGATCCTCCTGCTACAGCTTCCCAAGTAGCTGGCATTATAGGCATACACCACTGCACCCAGCAGTAACCACTTCTTAGCTTTTTTTCTAGATCTTTCCCTTTCCTTTCTCAATTCCTAATGGCTGGCCTTGAATTCTTTCCTTACCTACTAGCTGAAGATAACATCAATTCAGAGCCTTGTTTCTTATTCTTTCATTTAATCCTCACAATAAGGAATCAGTCTTATTAGCCCATTTTTCAGATGAGTTTTGAAGCCTGGAGAGATTAGGTTACTTGCTGAATCTTAAAACTTGTGAATTACCAACTGGCAAAGTAAAGATTCAAATCCTTATCTTTAGCTAAGATAGGGTGGTAGGGACTGGATTTATTCTTCTACCGAGGATAAATGAAAAACAATTTTCAAAATATTAAATGTCAGGCAAAAAATGACAGTCATCCTTCCAAGATAGAAAAGATGAGCCCTATGACCGCTACCAGCCCAGGCAGCGGTCCAAGGAGGGAAAACCCAGGCAGAGTCCAGCCGATTCCCTGGCTTGACAAGACAGAATTGAGAGTCACAAGCAAGAGCACCACAGGAGAGAGCAGCCGAGGACCCTTGAGCTGCAGAGGATATCCCTGAAGCAATCAGAACACTGATCAGCATGTGCGCACAAAGAAGCTACCTAAGGCCAGAACACGAAACACTCAAAAGGATGAGAGAGAATAATAGCAGGGGCCAGTAAGAGTGCCTGTTCTCAGAGAGACTGGAAAAGCTTCATGATGCAGGGCTCTTCAGCAGGGTCTTGTCTCGATAGTAGGGAATAATGAGCCCAGTGCTAGACAAACACTGCTCTTGGCCTACCTAAGCAAACTCAAAAACATGAAAGACTCAGAAGGACAAAATGTAGGCAGGGGACTTAGCTCAGGGGCATAACACCTGCCTCACAAGCACAAGGTCCTGAGTTCGGTCCCTGGTAGGAAAAAAAAAAAAATGTTACCAATAAATTGTACCCAAAACAAAGGTAAAAAGTTTGTATGTGTATTCAGTATCCAACGAGGTAAAAAAAAAAAAAAATTTTTTTTTTTTTTTTTTGGAGACAGGGTCTCACTATGTAGCTGAGACTGACCTGGAACTCACCATGTAGCTCAGGCTGGTCTCGAATCTACAGTGATCCTCCTGCCTCAGCCTCCAGGAGTACTGGGATTACAGGCGTGCGCCACCATACCCGGCTCTAACAAGGTAAAATTAACATGTGACATCCAATCAAAACTTACCAAGCATGTCAGATGTGGGGTGCATACCTCTAATCCTACCCCTTGGGGAGCCAAGGCATGAGCAACAAAAGTTCAAGGCCAGCCTGAACTATATAGAAAGACACTCTCAAAAAACAAAATAACAGCTGGGGATTTAGCTCAGTGGTGCCGCCACCTGCCTTGCAAAGTGCAAGGTCTTAAATTCAATCACCCGTACCATAATAAACAAACAAACAAACAAACAAAACATAATAATAATAACAAAAACAAAATAAATCACTAGGCACATACAAATATGTAAGTGGGTAAATAATGCAAAGGAAAAAAAAAATCAACAAATTGCCAAGTAATCAGGAACACAGATATCCAAATTAGCAGTCATAAAAAGTTATAACTATACTATATGCTTAAAAAGTGAGGTGATACATAGATTCTTTAATATTCAAATTGAGCTCCTAGAGATTAAAATTATTAGGTGAGATTAGCAGATTATACTGCAGAAGAAAAGAATGGAAAACTTGAATGCACATCAGTAGAACCTACCCAAAAAGAAACAATCCTGGTACTAGAGGGGAAAAAAAATTTCAAGAAATAGTGGCTAAAATTTTTCCAACTTAATTAAGAATTATAAACATACAAATTCAAGTTCAATGAACCCTGACCACAAGAAACAAAACTACATTAGAATATATCATAACAAAATTGCTTAAACAAGAGATAAAAATTTAAAAAGCATTCAAAAGAAAACAAGACACATTATATACAGAGAAACAGATAAGAATGACTGAGATTTCTCACACAATACAATGCTAGCAAGAAGACAGTGGGAAGGCCGGGCATGGTGGCACGTGCCTATTATACCAGCACTCGGGAGGCTGAGGCAGGAGGATTGCTGCAAATTCAAGACCAGACTCGGCTACATAGTGAGTTCCAGGTCAGTCTCAACTACATAGTGAAAGAAAGAAAGGAAAGAAATAAAGAAAGAAGAGAGTGGGGTAATATTTTAAAATATCAAAAAGAAAAAAAAAACCTAGAGTTCCAAACCCTCTGAAATCTTTCAAAAACAAAGGTGACTTTGTCAGGCGCAGAAAAGCTGAAAGAATTCCTCACCACAGATAAAATATCTTAAAGGAAGTCTTTCCAGCAGGAGAAAAATGACACCAGTTGAAAGTATAGATCTACAAGAAGATATGAGGAATACCAGACAAGACAAATAATAGGTAAACATACAAGGTATTGGGCAAACTTATGATCTTGCATTTGCTAGGCAGGCGCAGTACCTATAAGATCTTTTAATTATTTAAATCTCTTTAGATAAATACAATACCACTGTATTATATTTAAGACACATAAAAGTAAAATATATTATAACTTCACATAGGCCAGGAAAGGCAAAATAAGAGTAAAGCATTATAAGATTTATGTATCATACACAAGGTGTCAGAGTCACATGAAAGCAGGCTGCAGCAAGTAAAAGACGCATATTATGGGCTGAGGTGTAGCTCAGTGGTACAGCTTTTGTGTAACCTGCATGAAACCCTGGGATCAGTCCCAGCACCAGAAGAGGAAGAAAGAAGAAAGAAGAGCAGCACACAATCACAAACACACGCATATACATCCCCCTCAACCCGAAAGAGGGGAGAAAAAGTGCGAAGAACATAGTAAGACAAACAGTAAAAGAAAGCAAGATGACAAATTTAAATCTAGCTATACCAATAATCATATTTAATGTAACTTTCAAAACATCTCAATTAAAAACCTGAGTTTTTAAAAAGACTTCAAAATATTTTCCATAAAGAGCCTGGTGTGGTGTTGGGGTTTAGCTCAGAGGTACCAGGTGCAAGGTCCTGAGTTCAATTCCCAGTACCAAAAAAAAAAAAAAGAAAGAAAGAAAAGAGCCAGGTGTGATGTCACACACCTATAATCCCGGCACTCAGGAGGCTGAAGAACGATCACTTTAAATTCAGTGTCAGCCTGGGCTACATAATGAGTTCAAAGTCAGCCTGAACTACACAGAGACCTTATCTCAAAAAAGGGAGGGAGGGACAGAGGGAAAAAAGGGGGAAGGGGAAGAGAGAGAAGGGGAGAGGGAAAAAGATAACCATTAGCTACATATTATCTGTAAAAAACACTTCAAACCAGGCGTCACAGCACATCCCAGAACTTGGAAGCTGAGGCAGGAGGATCACCATGAGTGTGAGATCAGCCAGGGCTACATAGTGAGTTCAAGGCCAGCTTAAACTTTATAGCAAGACTCTGTCTCATAAAAACCAAAATGCCAGGGCCAAGGATACAGCTCAGTGGCACCACAACTGCCTGGCAAGCGCAAGGTCCTGAGTTTGATCCCCAGTACCAAAGCAAACTAACAAACAACAACAACAAAAAAAACACAGTTCAAATACAAGTTAAAAGAAAAAGGATGGGAAAAGACATACCATGGATACACTATCAAAGGAAACCTAAAGTTGCTGTTAAGTACATGAAAAAATGTTCAGCATCTTTATTCATTACGGAAATGAAAATCAAAACAACAATGAGATTCCATCTTACTTCAGTTAAGAACAGCCATCAAGGACTCATAAAACAACAAATGCTGGCAAGGTTGTAGAAAAAAAGGAACACTTTGGGAGAAATGTAAACTAGTACAACCACCATGGAAATCAGTATAGCAATACCTCAGAAAGCTAAAAACAGAAATTCCATTTGATGCAGTGATACCACTTTTAGGTATCTTCCCAAAAAAGTTAAAGTGGTCCTATTACAGTGATAGGTGCGTACTCATTGTTAATGGCAGCACAACTCACAATAAATAAATTATGGAAGTGTCTATATGCCTATCAACAAATGAATGGATAAAGAAAATGAGATCTTTATACGGAGTATTAGCCATAAAGAAAAAATCTGAGTCATTTGTACAAAACTGATGGCTCTAGAAACCATCATACTACGTGAAATAAATCAGATACAGAAGGTTAAATACCACAGTTTCTCTAATATGAAACACTCAAATTATAAATAATTTAAAGAGGAAAAAAGCAATGGTAGGAAGCAAGGAGGTAGGCTCTAGAAATGGCACAGGGATGGGGAAGCGGAGAGAAAGGGGGGTGGGGAGAGTAAAAATGATCAAGATGAGATATAAATATGTGCACCAATAAGTAATGTAATCATTATGTATTACAATCACAGACTAATGAAAATGTGAAAGTGGTTATATTAAGACAAAATAGATTTCAGAGCAGAGAATATTACCAGGGTTATAAAAATGACACGTCAAGTCAGGCATGGCGGTGCACACCTGTACTCCCAGCACTCTGAGGGGCAGAAGCAGAAGGATCACAAGTCGGGCAATTTAGTGACCTAATGAGATCCTGCCTCAAAATCAAAGGGAGGAAGGGGGGAAAATGAACAGAAACAAAGCTTATGTAAGTAAGGAGGGGTGGATGGGTTGGTTGAAAAGAGGAAAGGGGAATGAGAAAAAATAAGAACCAAGAGGGCCAGGGATTTAGCTCAGTGGTTCCATTGCCAGCCTGCCTGCCTTATAAGCACAAGGATCCAAGTTTGATCCCCGATACAAATAAATAAATAAATAAGAACCAAGGTGTATCATGTATAGGTACAAATTCCCAATAATGAATGTGATGATAACGTATACCTAAAATTTACCAATAAATTTAACTTTTAAAAAATGAAGGGGGGCTAGAGATATGACTCATTACAAAGGCAATTCAATCTCCAGTACTGCAATACATAAATACGTTTTAGAAGGTCATTTCAGTATGATAAGGAGTTATCAGGAAACTCTAGCAAGTGTAAGCTTTCATACAGAAACCATCTTGCTCACAACACTTTACTATGGTCCCGAGGCTGATGCAGCTCATGGACGAGCAGAGATGGGCAATGGGATGTGCAGACAAAGCTAAGCACAGGGCACTACACCAGGCTGGAGGAGGAAGCCGAGCTGTGGAGCAGTGATCCATGTTAAAGGGTGGTAAAATATGGCCTCGATGTCTGTTATCTTAAGCAGGAAGAACCAGAAAGTATGAACGGGAACAAAGCTAAAAAGCCACAGACAGAAACTCAAGAAAAGACTTCTAAGCCTTGTTAAGGAGCTGCTGGATTTTCTCCCCTGTTTAGTGGGAAGCTACTGAAAGATTCAAAAGAGGACAAGAACGTGATCAGATTTACATTTCAGAAAAATCCCTCTAGCTGCTGTGGGAAGAAAGAATTGGCAGCCACTGCAATAATCTGCAGGGTCTGGATTTTTAAAGGCCTGAACTGAGGCCACAGAGGAGGGGTGGGCCAGCAGAGTCTGAACTTGGAAAACACTAAACAGGAAGACTCCATGTGCCTCTACCGCCTGTTTGAATGTGCAAGGGAAGCAAAGTAAGGGAGTGTGGATTAACCTCCAGGCTCCTGGATGCAGCAGCCATGCAGTGGAGAGGCAATTTCTCTGAGGGACCGAGATTCAGAAAAGAGAAGACAGGCCAGAAAGAAGAAATCATTCTCCAGATCTTTGAGCTGCGGACTCTAAAATTCAAATTAGCACCTGGCAATTTGAATTCGAATTAAATCTGAAATCTGTAAGATGAAGGTAGAGTTCTGGGATTTGTGCCAAGTAAGTCAAATCTAAATCATTTCTTACAAATGTATGCAGCACACAGGATTCACAGGTAGCCTCACAGTTACTATTTATGCATGTGTGCCTCAGGAGAACACACAAGCATGTCTGTACTGCAGACACTCTCGAGGCCTTGCAGTTGGTCATCTCTGGCAAGGGCACAGAGTGGCTAGAGCAGGGAAAATACTTTTTTTTTCCTCTTAAATTATTTTTATTGGTACATGTGAGGTATACAGGACATTTACACTCATCACTGGGAACTTGTACCTTTACGTGATGTATCTTGGTTCTTACTTTTTCCCCATTTCCCTGCCCTCCCTTGAACCCCTCCACCCCTCCCTGTTCAGAAAAGCTTTGCTTCCATTTCTTACCTCATATTTTTTTCTTTTCAGGGAAAGAACTTTTAAAATTATATACCATTTACACAACTATCTAAAAAAGAACAAATGAAAAAGTAACAACAGCCAATTGCTTCCCCTTCTTAGACATGGAAAAGCAGCTATATTTAAAGCAGTAGATGGGCCGTGGATTTAGCTCAGTGGTTCCACCGCCTGCCTTGCAAGTGCAGGGACCCGAGTTCAAACCCCAGTATCAAAAAATAAATAAATAAAATTTAAAAAGCAGTAAACATTTACCAAGAACAAGCGAACTAGGCCTGTCACTAGTCTGGTCCCTCCCAGTGGAGGGAAGGCTTTGACTGAGTCCCTCCCCTAGCCCTCCGGATGCCAATTTGGATGCTCTTAGCCTAGGTTCTTGGCTGGCACAGGGGAAAACAGCCTGCCCTCCGTTTCTGTTCCCAGACTGATGTACTCTTCTTTTCTGACTGGCTTTTCTTCCTCTGTCTCCAGCTGAATCTATGCCAACAAGAGCCCCTTCTGCCTAAGCAAACACAGCTTCGCCCTGGCAACTGAGATGACAACGTAGGTCTGGAGGCGAGGGCAGTCTGGGGTGATGGGAAGTGAGAACCTAAGGCAGAAACAAGGGGAAGCCAGACCAGCTTATTCTCTCTTCAGCATCAAAAACACAATGGGGGGCTACACAGCCAAACCATCCTCCCTGCACAAATGGCAGCAAGGGAATAAAGAGAGGAGACACATGAAGCTCTAAGAAAAGGAAGCCTTGCCTCAGGCCACAAAAAGATGGGGCACAAAACTTCAAAGTCCTAGAAACCTACAGTTATATCCTTTTTACACTCCATGCAATATAAATAGAAAGTGGACTCCTGCAGGGCTGGGTCAGGGTCCTACAGGAGGTGCTCAGGGACTGTTAGAAGGACAAACACTCTCAGGAAGAGTAAATGGAGGGGCGGGCCTAACACTGGAACCTAGGTCTGCATTCTCCATAAACCCTGGTGCGGGTGGGAAAATACTAAGAAGGAGCAGTAGGATATACCAGGCAGGAGACTTGCCACAGGGCAATTGTTTTCCTGTGGAGTAATCCTTTCAAGGCCCAAGGCTGTGCAAACAGATCAGGCCTCCAAGGCCATAAAGTGGGGCAGGCCTATGATCCAAGCTGAGGCACAGCATAAAACCCTAGGGAAGAGGGTGAGTAACTGGGTAGCACATGATGCTAACAGCCAATCAGAATCTTTCTGGGGGATTTTTCTATATAGAGTGGACAGAAAGGGACAGGGGGAACTAGAACTATAAACCTCAGTGGCTGCTGCACTCACAGCCACACTCATGAATAAGTATAGATAGTCAAATGGCAGAAAAAGAGATCAGCTCCACCCTGCCCGTATCACAGTCATGTGAGTCAATGATTATCCCTTCTGCGGGGTTAAAGTGGGAGGGGGAACCACCAGTCTGTAACCCCAGCACTTGGGAGGCTGAGGCAGGAGGATCACAGAGAGTTCAAGGCCAGCCTAGAATATACAGCAAAACACTGTCTCAAAAAAAATTTTTAATTACATTTATCATCTTATAGAGCCTTAACTCAAGCTATTTGACTGACTCCAGAGGCCTTATTACTATTAATAGTCCCATTTTACAGTTGAGGACACAGGCTCCTAGAGGTCAAACAGTTAACACTGGGTCAGGGATTTAGCCCGGTGGTTCCACCACCTGCCAAGAATGCACAAGGTCCTGAGTTCCATCCCAGTTACCAAAACAAACAAACAAAAAAAATAGCTAACATTAATGGCAGGAATCAAATATACGCACTGTTTTACTTTATGAGTAAAAACAGATCAGTACAATGTAAATGTACTTAATGCCAGAGAACTATACATTTACAAATAGTTAAAATGGGAAATGTTATGTTACATATATTTTCCCCACTGTTACAAAACAAAAACTGCAGGCTGGAAATGTAGCTTAGTGATGACAGTGTGAGTTTAGCATGCATTATGCTAGCACCAAGATAAAAACAAAAATAGGCTGTGTTAGGGAATTGATCATGTTAAAGTATTTTGTTTCACTGCCATTTTGAGCTGGACTTCCGGGTAAGTTTCCTTTTCCCCAAGACCACGTCAGTATATAGAATTGAAACTCAGAGCTTCTGCAAAGCATGAATTTTAAAAGGCAACATGGATTGATATAGGTTAAGGACAGCCTACTCCACCCTAATAGGAAGGTCTTTAGCTCCAAGCCCCATAAATAAGCCAGCACTCCCTTAACTCTCTCCCTCTCTCCCTCTCTCCCCCTCCCTCCCTCCCTCTCCCTCTCCCTCTCTCTCTCTCTCTCTCTCTCTCTCTCTCTCTCTCTATCTCTATCTCTCTCTGCTCTTTCTCTCTGCTCCGCTTCCCTGAATAAAATCTCCAGTCGGACCTCTCAGTGTGGTGTGCATGGCCTAGTTGTTAAGCATCGCTGTTCCCTTTCAGGCGGGTCATGAGTTTGCTATTCGGCCTTCCCTGCTGAACACTGTACCTCATTAGCATGTATGTGAGAACAACAAAACTAGAGGACTAACTCTAAACCGTGCACAGAGCTACCAGAAACTGAGACGCAAAGAGAAAATAATCTGTTTCCATGCACAATTTACAACAGTGCCAAATTACAATCTGATTGTACAGATGAGAGTGGAAAGAAAGCCAGCTGTGGTCTGGTCTTAGTTTCCTTGTCTCTAAAATGAGGTAGGGCCAAGGATTTAGCTCAGTGGTTCCGCCACCTGCCTTGCAAGCGCAAGGACCTGAGTTCGATCCCCAGTACCAAAAAAAAAAATGAAGAAAGCAATGTCAAAAGCAGGCTTCCTCCCCATGCAAACGACAGCCTCCAGGGTCCCAAAGTGGTTGGTCAGAGAACTAAAAAATAAGGGTCGTCCTTATTGAATGGGCATCCTCCCAGAATTCACAGATTGAAGCCTTAACCCACAGGGTGAGTGTATTTGGAGATGGCTGTTAAGAGGTAATTAAGGCTAAATGATATCATATGCGTGGCGCCCTAATCCACAGGATTTGTGGCTTTAGGAGGGATACCAATCCCAACAGTGTACATAGGTACTAAGGAAAAGCCATGTGAGAATAGAGAAAATGCAGCTACCTGCAAGCCAGGAAGAAAGCTCTCACCAAAACCCTGATCACATCGCACCTTCCTCTTGAACTTCATCTTCATAACTGAGAAAATAAATTTCTGTGAAGCCTCCTGGTCTGTGGTCTGTGGTATTTTGTTAAGGCAATTTGAGCTCACTGAGCACTGAAAATTCTCCACCCTGCAGAATCTTTAATCCTAGGCATAGTATCCCCCTTTGGCTCTTGGGCTCCCAAACCCCTCCTCTCATATAATTGACAACCTCAGTGTCTTTCCTGCCTCTTCTTCCCACTTTGGCACCTCCACATTCCTGGCTCTAAATGCAGGGGGACTGTGGAAGAGGGTGCTCCTCATACTCCATAATTAGCTCTTTGGCCAAAGTCCTCATGCTCCACCAGCCATGAGACCTGGTTCTGGCTCCACCTCTGCTGCTGGCCAGCTGTGGTCTGGGCTTAGTTTCCTCGTCTCTAAAATGAGGTCGGGCCAGAGATTTAGCTCAGTGGTGCCACTACCTGCCTCGCAAGCACAGGTCCCAAGTTTGAGCCCCAGTACCAAAGAGAAGAGTAAAGGAATGGACCCAGAGGGTCTCTGGTCCTCATATTTCTAAGGCTGATGAGACCCAAAGAAGATTCAGCCAGGCTGAGCCATCGCCCTTCTCCCCTATCTAACGTCTACACATGGATTGTGATGAGGCTCTGCAACATTCAGATGTCCCTGGGTGTTGTCCCTGCACGTGGACCCTAACTTAGGCACCGGTCTAACTACTTTGGGAGCCTTCTTTACAGAAAGGAATCACTGGGTATACACTGTGGACATGGCCTTCCCTCTCACCAACCACAGAGCTTGTATGCCTTTATTAGCAGTTAAAACAAAACAAAAACTTGCTTCTCATACCAAAAGGCTTAGAAAAAAACCTTCTTGGATCTGTTTTCACTTAAGAAATAGAGGGCCAGTGATTTAGCTCAGTGGTTCCGCCGCGGGTATCGCAAGCACAAGGACCCAAGTTCAATCCCTGGTACCAAAGAAAAAAGAAAGAAAAAAGAAAGAAATAGAAAATTCTGTCTCAACTATTCAGTCAAAGAGATAGAGAAATTCATGCCAAAATTATCTCAGAAGATCTGTGGTCTCACAGTATTAAGACCCAAGACAAAAACCCCCTTACAGCCTGGGATCAAATAAGGGGAGGGAATACCTCTTGTTTTTGCTTTCCATCTTGCTGCCCCAGTACACATACCTGCTTCCCAGGGGAGATGAAGTCTGAGCAACACCACAAAGTCAGGCCCACACCTCTGCAAGTAACAAGGCAGTTTGAATACAAAGAACTAGCCAGAAGGGGCGAAAGTTCAATTGTGTTCACAAACACTGCCAGAGAGCAGGGCATGGTGGCACATGCCTATAATTCCACACTTTGGGAGGCTGAGGCAGAAGGAAATGTGTTTTTTGTGGGGTTT
>NW_022900934.1:24824459-24840203 GCF_012274545.1 Fukomys damarensis
GTTTTTTGAGACAGGGTCTCACTACATAGTTGAGACTGCCCTGGAACTCACTACGTGGCCCAGGCTGGTCTCGAACTCACAGCAATCCTCCTGCCTCAGCCTCCCAAGTGCTGGGATTAGAGGGGCGCACCACAACGCCCAGCAGGAGGAAATGTCTATACCTTTCTTGATTTCTTTTTTCTTTCTCTTTTTTCAGTCCTGAGAATTGAACCCAGGGATGCTCTATCACTGAACTACATCCCCAACTAGTCTCCCACCCTCTCTTTGGTACTAGAGATTGAACCCAGGGCCTTCACAGTGAGCTACTGTGGGAAAAGGTAGTATTTTGTGTCAAAGGAAATAATAAAAATAAGTCCATTATATAAGAATCCCTATTTTTTTAAAAATGTCCATGTGCTGTTTCACCATTCCTTGAGAACTTGAGACAAAAAGCTACATGCTTAACCACTTGCCATACAAGGGCTTTGTGCCTGTGTACCTGCCATAAAGCTTTGTAACAAAGGGCTTTCCGGATCACAAAACTTATTTTGCCTAGCAACCATGACCTCATTAACTAGCCAATTGGATTAGCCTATCGGGTAAGGCCATGCTCCCACCAACAGAGCAGGACACAGCCCTGACCTGCGTTAGGGATAGAATGTGGGTGAACTACTGGCTCTGGGTGCCTACCCTTTGCTGACCTTTGGCAGCGTACCTTCTGCAAAAGTAAAGTTTGCTTTGACAAAAATACTTTTCAAGGAGCCGGCTGCAGTGGCGCACGCCTGTAATCACAGCACTCGGGAGGCTGAGGCAGGAGGATCGCTCTGAGTTCAAGACCAGCCCGGGCTACATAGTGAGTTCCAGGGCAGTCTCAACTACGTAGTGAGACTCTGTCTCAAAAAACAAACAAACAAACAACAAAAAAAAAACTTTTCAAAAGTCTGGTTTCTTCCCAGGGATATAGCTCAGTGGTACTGCACCTGCCTCACAAGTGCAAGGCCCTGAGTTTGATCCCCAGTACCAAAAAAAAAAAAAAAAAAAAAGTCTGATGTCTTTTGTCCTGTTTGTGACACCAGAAAATCTGTCTTCAATAGCACACTCCCAACCCTTTCATTATTTTTTATTTTGAGACAAGGTCTTCATACGTCACTAAACTGCCCAGGCTGAGATCCTCTGCCTCAGCCTCCCAGAGTATGGGATTATAGGAATGGGCCACTATGCCCGGTTCCTTTTAAACTATGAGACAGGGTCTCATTAAATTGCCAAGGCTTCACACCTGTACTCCCAGCACTCAGGAGGCTGAGGCAGGAGGATCGCTGGGAGTTCGAGACCAGCCTGGGCTACGTAGAGTTCCAGGTCAGTCTCAACTACATAGTGAGACCCTGTCTCAAAAAAAAAAAAAAAAAAGTATGTATGTATGTATGTATGTATGTATGTATATATAATTGCGAAGGCAGAATTCAAACTTAAAATTCTGCCTCAGCCTCCCTAAGGGATGGGATTACTAGCATACCAGCTCCCTTCCTGCTTTCTCCCTTGGAGCAGTCACAATCCCTGATAAACTGTAATCCCAAAAAACAATTCCTTATTTCTGTGCTTCAAACAACACACAGCACAGCACCCTGCATTACAACGTGTAGCAAACCAAATGAGCAAGAGAAAACCTCTAAGACCCTTACAGGGGCTACAGTAAATAAGCACTGCTACTTTCTCAAGTTCTGAGCTGCTATAAAAATCATCAAGATTGCCAGGGGAGCTGGAAAGGTTCTATACCTTGATTGGGTGGTAGTGAGACAAGTGTATACATTTATAAAAATCTCATCTGTAGCCAGGAATACTTGTTCTCTCAATATGGGCCTATATTCCCAGTGCTCTGGGAGGCTGAAGGAAGAGGATCCCAACTTCAAGCCCTTCAAGCAATTTAGTGACATTTACATTTTTGAGACATTTTCTGTCTCAAAATAAAAACAGAAAAAGGTTTGGTTTTTGATACTGGGGATCAAACTCGGGTCTCCTTGTGCTTGCAAGGCAGGCAGCAGAACCACTGAGCTAAATCCCCAGCCCAAACAGAAAAAAGTTTGGGAAATAACTCAGTGTGAATGTTCTGAGTTCAATCCCTGTACCACAAAAGAAAAGGGGGGTGGGGGACTCAACTGCTTTACTGGAAGGAAATATTACACCTCAAAAAAATCACTATATATAAACCAACTTTTTCTTAGGTCCCTTTACAGACTTCCTAATCCTCCTGAATATCCTATAAAATGGTCTAGAAGGAGGAATGATCCTGATTTGCTGCACGGGAGGAAGCTGTGACACACGTAGCTGCCACAAGGTTTGTGATCCTCCACCCAGGTTATGCTATTCCACAAACCACTGGCAGCCACTTATAACTCCCAGGAAAACAATCCCCTATTGAAATAGCAACTGCTTGCTCCATCTCGCCTGTCAGATGGCTTTCTGTAAACAACTTACTCCTACAAGGCAACTGGGCAGGGCTGGGAACCTACCACCAAAGCACTGTGGAGAAGTCGTGAGGCAGCAGAACCCACTGGAGTGAGGAGACAGAAGTCATGGGTTCCGGTCCCAGCTTTGCCTTCAATGAGCTATGTCACTTTTCACAGGGCCACCTAACCTCTCTGGACCTGGGATTTCCCTCAAAGATGAGCTCTGAAGAGCGATTTCCCAAAGCTGCTTTGGCCACAAGCGGGTACTGCACAAGTTAATAAGAGGGAGAGAGCTGCTTTAATGTGTACTTGTAGGAACTTGAGGTTTTAAAGATCCTGATTTAGAAGCAGGAGGGTAAATGTTTTCCATATTCCTAAGAGGCTGAGCTACTCAGGGTGGGGCCAGGACTTAGACTAAGCACCCAAGCCTTTGCAAGCAGGGTCTGCCGCTCTTTCCCCACTCCCAGCATCACCATCCTACACCAGAGGAGATTTCACATAAACCACTCATGTCAGGCCAGCCTCTGGCAGCAGGTTCCTTCTCCACTACCTGAACACAGGCGACAGATCCAACCTGAGCACCACAGGTGAGTCAGTGTCAGAAGAATGCATCACAGTGTGCTCCCGGGTCACTGTGGCATTTCTGGCCTGCAGGACTGAGGCTGCTCAGCCCCAGCAAATCTGTGCCTGGTTCATCAAAAGGCTGGCAGTAAAATCAGAGAATGGCTACTGATCCAAACAAGGCTCTGGTGCCAGGAGTGATGCCCTCCAGCATCTATGCTGCTTGCCTGGGCTGAAGCTCAAGGGAGCAGCTGAAAGCCATTATTCAGCTCTGGCCTCTGAACAAGGGAATCAAAATCAAAAAATGTCCAGCACTTTCTACAAAAGAGCCTGTGGCTACCCTCAATTTTTACAATGAGCAGGGATGTATGCAAGCTATTAACAGGCAATGAATGCTAAGTTACTCCTCCTTCCATCTAGCAAAACTGCTTGGAGCATACCCAGCTCCCTGGAGGGTTTCTGTGATGTGGCACTTGTTGACTCAGAACAGGAGAGGGGGAATCTGCATCCTTGTCATGTTGTTATTGCCCTGCAGTGAGAAGGCACTTACTTGCCCAAGCATTCAGTGCTTGGTGCACAGTGTCTTGAACCCACGGCTCTGCTGGACCATCCTGGATGATAGAGGGTGCAGTCAAACAGCCAGCACTAGAACCTGGTGCACAGTGTCTTGAACCCACGGCTCTGCTGGACCATCCTGGATGATAGAGGGTGCAGTCAGGGGCAGGAACCTTGATAGGAGGTTGGAAACTCAGGAAAAGAATGAGAAGGAATAAGTTCTCAAATTTTTGTGAATGGGATAGCAGAGTCTGGGGTGAACTTGAAATGTACGTGCTACCGACCGTAGGGGAGCAAAGACTGGATTTCACGTGGAGAACAGGGATCTTCAGAAAGGTGGGAGCAGGTTCGGCGGTGACAGTCAGAAACCACACAGCACTGAGTAGTGAAGGTAGTAGCTGCTGCAATTTTATTTCTATCTCTAGATGTATATATACTAGTTTCAAGGGCACACTTCAAGAGTGATTCCAGTCACAGGCAGGCATGAGAAAGATAGACAATAGTACTGTAAAAACTAAGGCCACAAGGTCAAGGTAAGACCACACCTATATACCATCACAAAAGCTAAGACCATTAAGTCAAGGTAAGATCACACCTATACGCAGTCAGAAAGGGAAGTTTGTAAAACAAAGGACTGGCTTCAGCATGTCACCTTCAGGATCACCTTCAGGACTTCACAGTCCGGGGCTCAGGGTCAGCACTTTGGCCGCCCGTCCTCTTGTGCCCCAACACCTCCCCATCTCTAGGAACATCTAATTGTTCCTGACCTTTCCTGGGCCCAGAATACAATTCTACAGATTGTAATAAATAGTATATTTGTTCAATAGATTGAACAAATAGTAATAAAGACAAAATAGAACAGAATTACAAATGAATCCAATGTCCCCAAACTGCAGGCAGAGAGGCCAGCTATTCTCTTCACGGCTGACTTCGCATGCGGTGTGTGCCAAGGACTTCCAGGAGGCTTAACCCCGTGGGGACGATACCTCGGGTCTGGTTTCTGGCAGGTGACCGGCATTGTCACGCAGACTCCACTGGAGTGGTCGTGGCATGTACGGCCTTAGAGGCCAAGCTGGCATAATCCCAGCACTCAGGAGGCTGAGACAGGAGGGTCACTATGGGTTCAAGGCCAGCCGGGGCTACACAGTGAGTGTGAAGACCAGCCTGAACTATATAGTGAGACCATGTCTTAAAAAGCAAAACAGGTCTGCGGATTTAGCTCAGCAGAATCACACCTGCCTCACAAGCACAAGGTCTTGAGTCTGAGCCCCGGTGCAAAACAAACAAACAAACAAAACAGAGGCCAAGCTGATGCAGTGGCACACATCTACAGTCCTAGCATTCAGGAGGCTAAAGCAGAAGGACCGAGAATTTGAGGGAAGCCTGGACTACAAAGTGAGATCATGCCTCAAAAGAACAAAGTGAAAAAGAAACAGAGGCCACTGTCACCCAAGAGAAATAACTAGCTCTTTTTTGGAATCAAAGATATACACAAGGAGGTTAAATACTGTAATCCTGAAGATCACAGCTACTTGCACGAATCAGTCAGCTGGGAGAGAAACACAAGGCGGCCAAGGGCCTGCCTATGAATGGAGGTTGGTGGGACTAGTTTCAGCAGCGAGGACTTACCCTTACTTCTATAACCCAAGATAGCCTTGGCATGGAGAAAAGTTTCTATTCTGGCTCTTCCCGGCTGCCCAGGATGCACTGAGCAGAAGGGGAATCCAGGAGAAGTAACAAGAGAAAAGGCAGTGACCCACAGGACTTCCCTTATAAGGGAGCCTCCAGCAGCCTCATTCCCTCAAGCAGTGATGGCAGAAAATGCACCGCGGGGGAAGTTCACCAAGGCACTGCAGGGCAGGGACTGCTGTACTGCACTCCACGCGCACACACACTCTGTTCTCAAGATACAGAAAGTATCCCTACTGCATGTGCCTCACAAATTCAACCTAACCAAACTTCAACTCAGTGCCCAGAGCCTCCGCTGATAGGCTGCATCCCCTTTCCAGGCCCTCTCCACCTGGGCAGCCACCAGTCCTCCCCTGATCCCTTAAGCCCTTCCCTCCCCACTGCACACACAGCACAAGCTAATCTCTGCCTGCTCCCCCCTCAGCAATCCCTTCTGCCTGGAATGGTCCTACCCACTTCTGTCACAAATCTCATTCATCTGTTGAGCCCCAGCTCAGAGCCCTCACTGCCCTGGCAGTGTCAAGAGTCTCCCAGCTGAACTCATTCTTCCCTCCTTCCTTCTCTTACATTCTGTGGATACCAACAACAGTGAGCCTTCTTGGGCCTATTTTCGAGAGAGCCATGCGCTGTCAGGCCTTTTCCCCAGCGCCACCAGACTAGGAGCTCTTGGAGAGTAAAACTAAGAACTCCGTGTCACACACAGTCCCACATGTACAGTTTCACAGTGAATGCACAAAATGTTTGTCTAACTGGGTGGAACTTAATCAAACAACCTTTCTCCTTTTACCACCTTCATCTGACAAAAACAGCCTCATCCTGGGATGCCAAGCATGATCCCAGCTTCTAAATATGGGAGTGGCTAGCTCTTTTTTAAGGGGCCATTTGAGTGGCCTGGCCTCTCTGCCTCTTACCTCTCAAGTAAAAATAACGGTTTTGTCAGAGAAGCTGAGTGCTTCAAGATTAGAAGCTCTGGAAACTCAGATTCTCAAGTTCAAGGCCATTATTTTAAACTCCCCTTAGACCCATGCACTATTTACCAACTAATGCCAGGAACTTAAAGCTTGTTTCTACCCAAATGCCTCTTCTCTGATCACAAATACCCTTGTGTATTGCTGTTGAGAGAGCTGCACTGAGGACTCTGGGTAGCTTAGTAGCTCTTTACTTCCAAAATGTAGAGCTTTCTATCTCCAGTGTGGAGATAGTTCATGGTTTCAGGAAAAGCCCAGCGTTCAGGTCTTTGTTCTCTCAAATCTCCTGGTATAGCAGTTGGTTCTCAACCTATAGGCTGGGAGCCCATGGGATTCAGAAACTACTCCGGGGCTCTGTGAATGCACACTAAGTGAGGAATGTATCACATGATGAAATAAGCAGAAGCATCCCCTACCACTTCTATCAGACACAGTTCTAAAATTGAGACAGGCTGGGTGCAGTAACACATGCTTATAATCCCAGCACTTGGGAGGCTGAAGCAAGAAGACCACAAGTGTGAACTCAGTAGAGGCAACACAGCAAGACTGTCTTGGGCTGGGGATTTAGCTCAGTGGTTCCGCCTCCTGTTTCACAAGTGTAAGGACCCAAATTTGATCCCTGGTACCAAAAGAAAAGACTGTCTCAAAATACAAAATGGGCTGGAGATATAGCTCAGTGCAAAGGTTCTGGATTCAATTCCCGATCCTCCCAAAAAGAAAAAGAGGTACTCTAACAGGTGTCCCCAGCCCTACTCTTCACGACCCCCTTTTCCTTAGACCAGCCTCTGAAGTTCTACAGCGGTATCCGCCACATCTTACAAACCCTAGAGCAGTGATGATGAACCTTGTAGAGCTTTCAATGATACAAACAGCCCACTGCAGCACATGCATAGGTTCGCCACCTACAGCAATGGTGCTCAACTAAGGAGCCTTTGCCCTCCCAAGAGACAGTCAGCAACATCTGGAGACATTTCAGTTTCCTTAACTGTAGGAGGAGATACCCTAGACATCTACTGGACAAAAGCCAAAGATGCTGCTAAACATCTACAATGCACAGAACAGATCTTCTACAACAGAGAATTATCCACTCCAAAATGCCAAAGTGCCAAGACTAAGAAACAGTGCTATAGAGGCCAGAAAAAAATAAGTTTAGCATGAGGAGAGATAGAAATCAAGCAGGGAAATGCACAATGCTGCTGTCACTGAAGACTGTAAATGAGTACAAATGACCAAAGATTCCTAAACCATTCCAAATAATGGTTTAGTCTTCTCTTTGGCCCTGGTCCCATGGTGTAGAGTATGATCTGGTTATTCCAAGGACCACCCAACCCAAACCTATCCTCCTCAACACAGTCCATGTCCACTACTGACAAACAGCCTTGTCTTAGCTGGCAGGGGACTCTGAGCTTCAGCATCAACAGGAAGAACCCAGGGTGGCAGCACAGCACACCAGGAAAACACTGAAAAGAGTTCTAGCCTTGACTCTGCCTTTAGGAAAACCACTTAACCACTCTGAGCCTAGTTTCCTCTTCTGCAAAATGAGGCTAAAAAAGTCTTCCCTACTTAAAGGCTTCTCTGAATTTCAAAAACAGATTATGTATATGAAAGTGCTTTGGAAGCCATAAAATCCTGTTCAAATGTGAAGCATTCCCCTATAGATGCTCACACTGTAGAGGGAATATTATAAAAAATTCATTCCCAATGACAAGAATCTTTACACTGGTATTTATGAGCACTCAGGAATACGGCGTTCTGGCCTCTTAGGAACACCAAGGACACCAAAACCCACTGTGACGCAGTCCACTCCAGGATCCCCAAGGCACAAAGCTGGGTCTGCCCAGTGATTCATAAAATCAGAAACTCAGCTTTCTCACTTTCAAAATGGGATACCACTCAATACCAGCAGCATCGGTTGTTGAAAAGATCAATGTAATCAAGTTTGTAATAAATGGCATTTCCCAGAGATAAGGGACAATTTCTGGTGATGTTTTTTCTTCAGAAAAAACTTCTAAAAATTTGAAATGCAATGATTTTTGGAATGATGAAAATAATTTTTGTTGCTATATTGTTATCTGTCCTAAAGATCCTAAAGCCTAAGCAGCACTAGAGGGCTGTGCAGCTGTGACCCTGGTGCCCTGCTCAGGAGCAACAAGCTGAATGGCAGGCAGGCTGTTACCACCTCCCTTCTCAGTATGGTCACGGAAGGTGATCAGCATTGTTACAGCTTGACACTCAAATCTCCTAACTCCACGCTTGCCAAGCAATCAGTGGCAGCCTGCTGCCTGTTTGCAAGAGTCAAATGGGAAAAAATGATCTAGAGAGGTGAGAGCAACTAATCCACTGGAGGAAGAATTAAGAAACTAGCAGTTATTGAAGGTTTAACATGTTCCCGCCAGCTTGAACCACTGGTGGTATGTGCATGACTGTCCCATCAGGCAGCTTGTACCACTGGAGGACAAATGGATCTAACCATTTTTATCAGTCTTTGTACTAATAAAATTAATAAGAAGTCTATAAATGGACTAAATCAATTATTACAATAATCAACAAATTCATTTCATTAAATTAAAACAAATTTATTTATATTCACAAATAGTTTATCAATAATTAATTCTCTTAAAAAATTTTTTTTGTTTTTTTTGAGACAGGGTCTCACTATGTAGTTGAGACTGACCTGGAACTCACTATGTAGCCCAGGTTGGTATCGAACTCACAGCAATCCTCCTGCCTCAGCCTCCAAAGCACTGGGATTACAAGTGTGTGCCACCACGCCCGGCTAATTCTCTAAATTTTAACATAGAAATCTTACATGTACCTCACACTGCTGGCATATATAATATGCATTTACAACTGCTATACCAAAAATTACCTGCATTACAATTTTTTATATCTTTCTAATGTTTTCCTTAAGGAATTGTAATATGACGACATCTGGTCTGCTAAATCAACACCTTTGCATTACTGTAATCAAAGACCCTCCCCCCAGAAGCAGTACAGGCCACCCAATGGGACAATCATGCACATACCACCAGTGTGGCTGAAACTTGTGGGAACAACTGAATTCAAATCATAGTTGTCTGGCAGTGAGAAATATGAATCACAGCCCTGTCATGAACATGTTAAGGGTTAGCCTTTTAAGTCACTGTCCTATAAATTGCAGGACACCAACATGATTATATTCCTCATTTTAATGGGGAAGTCACTAAGTAAACATTCTTTGAGGTTACATACAGGTAGCAATTCCTCTCCAAACCTCTCCAGAAAATAGTAGCCAGGGTTACACACATGGACAAGTCTTGTTTCTGCTTTTACAATCATCAGAATTTACGAAGATCACAAACAAGGAATTTATAGTTCCTGCTTATGTGGACAGTACAGAATCCATTTCTCAGGTTTCTTAGTTCCTACTTCCTTTTCTAGGAAGTAAGACAATGGTAATCAATTGATCTAACTTAATTAATTAAGCAAATCAATTATCAGAATAAACTATGCCTTAAATTTAGTTTCAAAGCTAATTATTCTGTGACAAAACTAAATTAAACATTGATCCATTCTTTTCGTTTTTGGGGTTTTTTTGGGGGGGTACTGGGGATGGAACTCAGGATCTGGTGCTTGCAAGGCAGATGCAGCACCACTGGGCTAAATCCCCAGCCCAACAGTGATCCATTCTTATCTCCTCACTCCCCCTATTCATATAAAGTACATTTATGTATTCATCCGTTCATTTGAGACAGGGTCTCACGATGTCATCCAAACTGGCCTTGACCTCACTATGTAGCCCAGGCTTGCCTCAAACGCCCTTCAAACCTCCTGCCTCAGCCTCCCACTGTGAAATTACAGGGGTGCGCCACCATGCCCAGAAAAGTGCTTTTAACAAGTACTGTATATTATTTCCATATTACTGATTTTTCTTTCTCAGAAAACTTTTCCTATTAATTCAGTTACAAGCACTCATGTATTCTTTACTTCCACCTTAACATTCCAGCTATCTTCCAAAATAACAATTCAATAAAAAACAGACTAAAAGTTCTGTGTCATGAGATTGTTTCAGCTCCCTCCACTGCATATCAAGTACTCTGAATTCTAAATATGCTTTAGCACAGCTCACTCTGTATCTTGATTATCTGTTTACCTGGCCAGTCTAACTAGACTGCAAGCACCTCAGAAACGATGACTTAGACTTTCTCTGCACCTATCTAGCAACTAGGACACGTCTGGCACATAACTCCAAATAAAACATGCTTATTTTATCAAATGGATTCATGAACAAAGCAAAACTTTCCAGCTACCTTCTTTTAAGATGGATCACCTGAAATTAAATGTAGGTGTCTATCTGTACAGCATTAAGGGCAAAAATATCTAGAATTTCAACAACGGACTCTCCAAATATTGCATGATGTCTAAATTTGTTTCAAAATCCCTCTAAGATTTAGTGAGCACAAAAACCACCCAGGGATCTCATAGAAATGCTGCTTCTTCTGTAAGTCAGGATGTGAAGAGCCTTGAAATCTGTGGTTCTCATAGGGCATACCGAGCACCAAGGCTGTATAATACTGTATTCTGTTTTGTGCAGCTGAAGAAGCTGATATTCAGAAATATGAGGAAACTTGCCCAAGATCCCAAAACTGTGGAGTGGAATGTGAACTCAGGTCTTCTGGCCCCAAAGCCAGCACCACTGCACAAATCTTTTGTGGTGGAAAGACAGCCACAACCGGACAGATGCACAATTTTCCTTCATCCTTCAAAGAGCCAGCTTTGCCCTTTGAGGAAGGAGGAGGTAGAGATACAAACACCAGCTATGAGAGAATCAAGTTAATCAGCTGCTCATGTTAACTTCATCCATTCAGTCCTTTAGCTAAGACTTCTTACAGACTGAACAAGGAGTTAAAGGGTGCAGCTCAGTGTAGAGCACATGCTAAGCATTTGAGGCCCTAGATTCAATCCCCAGTGCCAAAAGGAAAAAAGAGGGGCAGCTAATGTTACGAGTTCCTTTACTAAAAGTCACAGAAAGTAGGACTGCTTTGGGGATGTGGGTGGAGGTAGGAGTAAACTGTCTCAGTGAAATGGGAATTACCAGAACCAAAAGCACACAGAACCAAAGTAATTCATAAAGAAATATCTTGGCCTTCATGTTCTAGGCTGTGCTGCACAGACCTTGGCTGGAATATTCTGAGTCCTCAGCTTGGCCCACTGCACACCTTGAGTGCAACACTGATGGACAGAAGAACATTCAGAGGACACCACCCAATGGACAGTCAGTGCCATCATGAGATGTAAGCACCATCTTTCTCCAGCTCTCCTGCAGAAGGAGGATCAGGCCTGTTCTGTGTCCCCATTCACAGAATTAGCAACCTGTTTTCTAGTTCACAGTTGCCTAGTGCCAAAGCTGAGGTTTGCCCCGAAGCATTCTGCTTCCAAGAAGACTCCACATTCTTTTCACCAGCCCAGGCTGCTTCCCTATCGAGCTACTCACCACCCCAACTTGCATCTGAGGTAGGTACTACACAAAGACAGATCTTGGTTCCGAATAAGACAGGTGACTGCACAGAGCTGTCCAAACATGGAGTAGGCTGTGGTGTGGGCCAAAAGAGTACCTAATACAGAGCCTGTCAGCAGAGGGGTTCAACTGGAAGAAACAGCTTGGCAGGAATACTGGGCATTGGCTGGTTGGATAGATGATAATGAGCAACCCCAAAGAAAAATTAATCTTTTACTGTTATGTTTTCCTCTAACACTTCAATTGTATACTCACTCTGGTTTGGCTTTCATCAGTTATTTGACTTGTGTGTCTTGAACTGTGTCACTGTGGGGAGAAAGAGTGTCATATCCAGCATCATATCTTCATTGTGCCTAAGATCAAATATGGGAAACCAAGGAGCATATCCCTCTTAGGTGCCAGGAATTTTGCTTGGTACTTCACAAACAACTCATTCCATACCCTCACAAGAGCCCTATGGAGGGACAGTGGTATTCCCTTTTTACAGAAGGGCAGCTAAGAGTCAGAAGAGGGTAGATAACTGCCAAGTTCTGCTGGTGATGGTAAAGCTGCATGCAAACCATGAATCTTTCGTCTGTACCACCATACTGCCTTCTACCTAGAAGGAGCACAATAAACGTCTGCTGACTTGAGCCAACACCTCAAAAGCTGACAGTGCTAAACCAGCCAGGTCTGTGGTTTCCTGCTGCTCTGTTCAAATTTTCCTTCCCAATGTAGTCATCCATTCTGAAAATGATCAGCTTTTCACTATCTTCTCTCTCACTCACTCTATTTTAAAGACAGTGGCACAACACAAAACAATTCTGGGCAAGAGGACCAAGTTTTCATAGACCTTTTCTCTTCCCAAAAGGTTCTGGCTCTGTGTCAGGGTCCTGAAACTGGAAACAAGTTAAATGCTCACTCTCTGCCTCGGAGACTGGTGGCCTGCACACACCTTCACAGGCTGTTCTTCAGGATCTCACTCTTCACAACTCAACCCAGCTCTGGACAACTCAAGATTTCCCCAGCACTCCAGGCTGGCTTAAAGGTTCTCCTGTTGAGTTAAAATTCCAAATAAAATCTATCTTTAATTTCGAATCATATTATAAACCTACTCTGTAGGAACTAAAAAAAAAAAGTAATCTCTGTGCCAAAGGGGGCAAAAAAAAAAAATCTATCATTTGCATCAAAGACACCAGCATTTCTGGACAGTCAACACACAGGGCTTCTCTGAGGATCCACCTGTTTTTGGTTTTTGTTTTGTTTTGTTTTTCGATACCCAGGATCAAACTCAGGACCTTGCACTTGCCAGGCAGGCGTGGTATCACTGAGCTACATCACTGGCCCCACCTGTTTAAAAAGCAAACCAAACCCAGTCTGGCCAATCATTTCTTCAAATGAGAAACATGAGCGTCACCAAGGGAAATTCCCAGTCCTCAGTTCCCTGGGTAGGTTTCAGGTTTTCATCCCTGGGATGTTGGGATAGGTGCACATGCACCATTAAGATACTATGGCTTTCAACCCGATACCTTGATATTCCAGAGAACCGAAAGGTCACCTTCACTATAAATTTAACTTATTAAGATATCTTCCCATATGCTAATGTTTTATTAAATATGAGAATGCTGCCCATGTTCCAGCAATGAGCTGAACTAAATGAAAATATATTTCCCATGAGCTCCTGGCCTTTCTGCATCAGACAGTCTCAGCTGAACCTAAATTAACCAACCAATAAATGAACTACATCCATACATCCACAGAAATGTACTAATGTACAGTGTTTAAGATATGCAGGCTCCATTTCCCAATCTCATACAATTCTCTTGTTAAACTACAATATAATCCTTTCTACAAACCATTTTCCCCTTTATAGAAATAGGGAAAAAAGGAGACCTAAATCACCTCCAGTACATATTTTCCTAGCTAGTTACCATGCCATAAAAAGAACAAAATCTTTGACACATTTCTTTTCTTAGGGAGAAAACCAACAGAGCAGTTTACAAAGGTACCATAAAATACATAAATTTGAAGCCTGGAGTAGTGGTGCACACCTGTAATTCCAACACTGGGCAGGATGAGGCAGGAGGATTACTTAAGAGTGCGAGGCCAGCCTGGGCTACATAGTGAGTTCAAAGACAGCCTGAACTACATAGTAAGACCTGTCTCAAAAAACCAAAATCAAAAAGTCTTAATATTTGTCAGTTCACCTAGATCACAATCCCAGTTTCCATTAAACTCTCAGTGAGAGAACTTTTCCATTTTGACAATTAAACCCCAGAAATCTGATCACTGATAACTTTTATCAAAAAAGAAAAGGATACTTAATCAACAGCCACAAAGTGGCATACTCTTTCCTAACTTATACCTAATCTTCACTGCCATCATGTGAGAATAATACTTCATAAGTGATGATATCTAAGTTTTTGGATAGCAGGGACAGTGTCCAATTATCTGCATTCGCAGCACTGAGCATAAGGCCTAGGATAGAGAGCCTCCTATATGTTTGAGAATGAATATATGACTAAAGGAAAAGAAAAGAAATCTAGAAAAAACAAACATGCAGCCAAGTGTGGTGGCCCATGCCTTTAATCCCAGCACTCAGGAGGCTGAGGCAGGAGGATCACTGCAAGTTTGAGGCCAGTCTGAGCTATACAATGAGTTCAAGGCCAGCCTGAACTACACAGTGAGACCCTGCATGCACCCAAATTTTTCTTTAGGTCTTTAACTGAAACCACTGCCTAGAACACATTGGAAATAATCCAGTTGAGCTTCTGAAAATTGTCTGTTTATATGTTTGTTTTATCACCACACCCAGTTTACAAGGTTTGTTTAAAAAATAGTGTGTCATCCTTTCAAACTGTACACCACAAGGTATCGTCCACATTGGCTACATGTGCCAAGGGCTGGTCCTGTCTCATTTCTTTTTTCTCCACTCAGCGCCATATCTTGTATAGGTGGGGCATTTAATAAACTGAGCAGTGACAAAGGCCATGACAACACACCTCTGGCAAACATGGAATAAACAGAACACATAAACTGGGCGTGGTGGTGCATGCCTGTAATCCCAGCATTTGCAAGGCTATGGCAGGAGGAGTGCCACAAGTTCAAGGCCAGTCTGGGTTACACACCTAGGCCCTGTTTTAGCGCCTCACCCCAAAAAGCTAGATCACATAATGCCCACAGCCACCGGATTAACTGGTCTAAACTGAATCACAACCCTTTTAAGACTCATTTTCCTCTGTACAATGAGAATAGAATACACTCACAAAATTGTTTTTATTTAATAAACACCTATTCATAAATAAATACTTACTGAGCATTAATCACGTGCCAGGCATTGTGCTGGGGATGTAGCAATGAAGATGACCATGACTCCCTGCCTCATCGAGCCAGTGAGTGGACATTGTGAGACTCACAGGAAACAGGAGTTTACAAACTTCAAAAGACTACACTATCACAAGGTTATCACTTCTGTTTCTCAACTTGGCTACTGGATCACTGTTCCTCCTCCTCTCTTTCATCCTGCCCACTTCCACAATTCCAATAAACCACCAAGTCCCTGGCTCTCCTTTAGATGTCTGTGACATGCCAGTCTTTCGTGCTTCTATTCTAGACCCTTCGTTTCCACCTGAATAATTTCAAGTCTCCCTACAATGGTAACTCTGGCAATCATTTATTGATCTTTTACCATATGGCAGGCACTACCCTAAGAGCTCTGCGTGCATACATAACATTTTTAATCCTGTAAGCCAGATACTATGACCCTGACCAACAGAAGAGAAACTGGGGGAGAGAAACTTGCCCCAGGCACACAGCTGGTACGTAGCAAAACAACAGCTTTAGTCCAGGCCTGTGAGATTTGATCCTTATCCCTTACTGGACTCTTGACTCAGTCCCTTTCTGGTCAGTGCACACACCACTGTTTAGGCTGCTAAACATTGTTTAGGAATGCTTTTTCAAAACCCAAAGGACAGGGCCAGGGATTTAGCTCAGAGGTTCTGCCACCTGCCTCAAAAGCCCAAGGACTTGAGTTCGATCCCTGGTACCAAAAAAAAAAAAAAAAAAAAAAAAA
>NW_022900934.1:24840426-24843533 GCF_012274545.1 Fukomys damarensis
TTGCGACCCGGGACAAAAAAAAAAAAAAAAAAAAAAATCCAAGGGGACGGACTAGTTGAGCATGGTGGTACACCCCTGTAATCCTAGCAGTTAGGAGGCTCAGGCTGTCACAGGTTCAAGACCAACCAGCCTGGGGTACATAGTTAGTTCGTTCATCATCAGAACTAAAACTGAACTAAAGGGCAAGACTCTACCCACAAAAAAATCCAAGTGGATATTTCTCTCTGCTTTCAAATACGACCCTTTTCTCACCATCTCCAGGGCAGCAAGATCCAAAGACTACGGGCCACTCTCCAGTATCTCCTGTCCCGCAACACATCCCAGCAAGAAGACACTCTCACTGCTCCCAAAACATACCAAATTTCTGGCTTGCCTGCCTTATTCCCCTCCCTCCACAAGGCCCCCAGTCCTCCTCACCCTCTAGACAGGAACCTCCTCTTTGGGCCTCAGCTACATACAAACTCATGTTTCAGCACTGACAACAGTAATTACTCCCCACCCACCCTCTCCCTCATATTTCCAATCGCAACTTCCTAGAAGCCAGACAGGGTGTCTTATCTCTGATGTTCAAGGTCCCAGCAGAGTTGTGGGCCAATAAATAGACCAAAACATGTTAAGATCAAGGTGGTGCTAATACCTTCCAGCACCATTCCAAAAAGGCAAGGCGTTCACCCAGAGGATGATAGCAAGGGCAGCTTATAGCAGCTCCCATCATCACAGGTAAACTCAAGTAGACAGAATACTTTACAACTGAGACTGGTACTCCAGTCTACTGCAGTCTCTCTCCAAGCCTCTTGAAAGCCAGTTCAATCACCTGTACACCTGCAGAAACTACAGGACAACTGCCCTCTAGGGTGGGAGGAGGTAAATTGACACCCTCCTCCAACAACCTGCAATAGGGCAAGCTTTCCAAAATGCATACTGGTAAAAAAAAAAACCTTGACTCTAATGACCAGTGAATAATGGGAGGATCCTGACCGAGGGTCATCAGAAGAAAAAAAAAAAAAAAAACTACAGACAGCAAAATACAGCCCTGCATTCAGCCTCCACAGGTACAACTAAGAGTTTAGGCCACACATGGATACCTGCAACTGCCAGTTCATTCACTGGTCGCCCTGCTCCCACCACCTCTCCACAGAGCAGCGAGATGATGTTTCGAAACACTACCAATGATTAGAACACATTCCCATATGACACCCTCCAAAAGCTTTCCATCTATTTGGAATCCAAGACTTTTTATCAATAAGTTCAAAATCCAGGGCCCAGGATTTAGCTCAGTGGTTCAGCTGCCTGCCTTGCAAGGGCAAGGACCTGAGTTTGATCCCCGGTGCCCCTCCCCCACAAAATTTCAAGATCCAACCCCTTCCCCCATTTCACCTACTGCCCACTTCAGTTACTACATTCCAGAAGAGAAACTCAGTTTCTTGGATCTGGCCAACATCCAGGCCTTTTCCTTTGCTATTCACCTTGCCTGAAAGGCTCCTCCCTCACGTTTTTAGACTCACTTCCTTCTCCTGCCAGGCTCAGTTCAAACTTTACCTTTCCAATGAGGCCTTTTCTGACCATTTATGGAAAGTGGCATCCCTCATACCCCTCAATCCTTGTCAGATCATCTTTTTGTTTAATACTTACCACCAGCATCTCCAAAATGAATATTTTCTTCATTTATTGCGCTATTTCTGTCTCTCCCCTATTAGGGTAGAGGCTGTGTTTTTTTCACCCCTATGATATAGCTGGATGCATTAGGTCCTCAGAAAGAGTTTCCAGGATACCTGTTTTGAGTATTAGCAGAAAAGCATCTTGGGCCAGGTTATTTTTGGACCAAAGAAAACATCTATTTAGTCCCTACTATGTGCTGGGCATAATAAATCCATAACCTTCCCTTTAGAAGGAAAAATTAGCTCAAGGTCACAGGGCAGACTTCACTAGGAGACTACTGAGATAAATACTTGTTTGACTGCTAAACTCTGTCAGCTTTGCCCGTATCAAGAGGACTGTCACTCTACGATTCACTCTCACATTGTCATAACACAACCACACATATCTAAACTGTTGCTTCATGTCATTAAACCATTTTCACATTCATCTTTAAAATACAAAGCACTTGCTCAGAAAGTCATACAACAGGAAGTAAAGGTCCCTCAAGGATCAAACGCTGGAGCGGGGACTGGGGACGAGTTCAGCCAGCGGAGTCCATATATTTTGGTCAAGGAGGAATGGGGAAGCGGTGAGTCACGGGGTGAAGGCTTACAACATGGGAAGCTCTTGATGAGGCCAGGATATGAGGCAACAAAAAGTGAATCACAGAACAGGAAGACACCTTAGGCCTCGCAAAGGCCAAACTCTAGCAGGTAGATGCAGAAACTTAAGCCTCAAAAGGAAATACTCAAGTACACTCAGCAAATAAAGAGTCTCTTCTCCTTTCTTCCATCAAGGAGGCTTTTCAAGGAGACTCCAGAGTTAGGGGCAGGAGAGAATCAGCTCAGACTTCACCCAAGAAGCACAAATAGGTCAAGATGAGGGGCAGAAACGAGCCAAGAAGGGTACAGAGGCAGTGGCTGGGAACGAGCGTGAGGGCTTAGGAAGGAGAAAAAGGCGGAAGAGAAAAGGTACAAAGTAAGAATGAAGCAAAATGCTGAGATCTGGGTCTGAAGGGCCCGGCAAAGTGGGGAGATTTTGAGGGGAAAGAAGTGGAATGAGTTTGACAGTGGAAAGAGTCCAAGATTTGGGGAGTCTGAAGATAGTCACACGGGGAGGGGTCCTGGACCCGGAAAGGCAGGGAGCGAGTTCCCGGATTAGAGCAGACCGGGAGACGAGTCAGAGGAAGGTGGAGTCGGGCCCAGGGAACCTGAGGGGAAGAAGTAGGGTGTCTGATGGGGCCCAGCCGCCTCACCGCGCTTGTTTTTGGTTCCGTGTTTCTTGGCGGCCGTCAATTCCTGCTCGATCTTCTTCTCCAAGAACTCCTGTTTCTTGCTTAGCATCTCCTCCGTGTCCCGCAGCCGCTGGATGGCCTCCTGGGGGGTCGGGCCGCCCTTGCCGGCCTTACCCCCTCCAGACCCAAACAGCTTTCCAAACACCGACATGGTTTCTGTTCGCCGCGCCGGCCT
>NW_022900934.1:24843674-24852156 GCF_012274545.1 Fukomys damarensis
TCCCACAGGCCCCCACGCCCGGCCCAGCCGGCGTCAGGGCAACGCGCCGCTGACCACAGCTCCCAGCGTACAACGCGCCGGCGGTGCCGCGACTCTAATGGAGGGGGCACGCTGCATGCCGGGAGGCAATAGTCTTCCGGTTTGAGGCTCTCGGCGGCTCACCTTTTTGGTTCCGCTGGGGTTAAAGGGCGAAATGGCAGGCTGGGAAATGTAGTCTTCCTGGAATATAGCCTGTAAGAGTGAAAGAACAGGAAGAGAAATAACGGTATTAAAAAGATAAGAGTTGAGGCTGGAAGAGGTGGGGCCTGCCTGTAATCCCAGGGCTCTGGAATGCTCGAACAGGAGGATCGCAAATTCGAACCCAGCCAGGCGATTTAACAAGACCTTGTCTCAAAATAAAAAAGGCTTGGGAATTGTAGCTCAGTATTGCGTTCAATCCACAGTACCACCAAAAAAATTGAAAAGAAGCTGGAGGTTTTGCCCAGTGGGAGGTATATCCCTGAGATCAATCCCCAGCACCTAAAATAATAATAATAATTAACATTGTGCAGTCAGTTGTACAAAGTGCTTTACATATATTATCCCATTTAATTTTTTCCAACTGTTTTGTTTTGTTTTTTGTACCGGAGATCGAACTCAGGACCTTGCACTTCTGAGGCAGGCGGTGGCACCACTGAGCTAAATCCCTGGCCCTATCACATTTAATTTTTATAAGCAGCCAATGACAGATAATACTCGTTCCTATTTAATAAGTGAGTAAACCAAGCCTCAGAGAAATGGAACGACTGTCTAGTGTAATATACTACTGTATTCCTATCTGCAAATGCTGTTTACTCTGCCTGGAATGTCTTTCTACTATTTATTCACCTAACTGGCTTTTTAAAACCTAGAAGAGTTTAAACTGCCTTGGCCCTGCAATTTAAAACCTTCAAAACTGCAGCACCTGCCCTAACTACCTGAAAAAGTTACTGCTACTCTGTGTGCTTCCCTTTTCGCAATTGAAAACTGGAAATGATGATTAACAACCTCCCAAAAGCTTGTGTGAGATAGGGAATCTAAAGAGCTTATTGGGGCCCAGGGATTTAGCTCTGTGGTACCGCACCTGCCTCGCAAGCACAAGGTCCTGAGTTTGATCCCTGGTACTGGGTAGGAAAAAAAAAAACAATAACACTAAAGTGCTTACTTACTAGGTTGACCTGGGCACACAGCAAGCAGCATGGCATATACTCAACGCTGTTTTTTATTCCTACATGGTCTAGATCATTATTATGGGCATTAATGGGTAATTGAGAGTCGGGGATTTAGCTCAGTGGTGCCATCGCCTGCCTTGCAAGCGCAAGAACCCGAGTTCCATCCATATACATATATATGTGTGTGTGTGTGTGTGTGTGTGTGTGTGTGTATGTATGTGTATATATATATATATACATATATGTGTGTGTATGTATATATACACATACATATGTAATTGGACGGGGACCCAACACTTTGAAAACTACAAGTGTCGCGGACTTTATATTCCTCCTACAATGAACAGGCCCACTGGATGTAGGGTTCCATATCATTGTTTTTCCTCATCTTTACTATCAAGAATCATTTTCTTGGACTGGCAGTGTATGTAGCTCTGCAGTAGAGGGCTTGCCCAGCGTGTACAAGGTTCTGGGTCTAATCCCCAGAACCACAAAAAACAAGGATATGGCAGGCATGGTGGTACACATCAGAAATCCAAGCACCTAGGAGGCTGAGACAAGAGGATTACCACAAGTTTCAGGCGAGCCTGAACTATATAGCAAGCCCCTGTCTCAACCAAACAAATAAAAAACAAGGATCATTTCTCCATCTTTAATAGTAAAGCTGTGTCTAATAGCTGGTACTTTCTCCAAACCCACATTCTAATTTGATGCTTTCAGTCCTTTGCATTTGCTAGACTTGCATGAAAACAAAGAGTACACCAGTTTTGAATAACGGTCTGAAATGCTGTTCAGTGAGGAAATAATGTAACTTCTTAAGTCTTTTATATTCCCTCCTGAACCTTTCAAATATGTGAAATTGCTTGGGAACAGAGTTTTTAGTAAATGAGAACTTAATGAAATTCTCCTCTATTACTTTACATGGGTGAATCTTGTCTTTTTCCCTAGGCTAAGATCTATGTATAGATAAAAACCAGGCTGTGGATGTTGCTATTATTTCATTCTGCCACAACCTCCACCTGCACATACAGATAGCCATTTCCAGATGATAGGATTCATTTTATTCAACCTTCTATGTGACAAGAAATTTTCAAATGTGAGAGACTTGTTAGAATCAAGAATTCACATCAGCATGAACTGTGAAACCTAAGTCACACTTGTTCTGTAATCGAGACACTCGAATGCTTTCATCAAAGTTTTAAAAAATATTATTGGGTATGGTGATGCACACCTGTAATCCCAGCTACTTTGGATAGCAAGTTTGAGGCCAGCATTGGCAATTTTGAGAGTTCAAGGCCAGCCTGTGCTACATAGTGAATTCAAGGCCATAGCAAGAGCCTGGCTCAAAACAACAAAACAAAACAAAACTACTAAGAAAATGAAAAGATAACCCACATAATGGGAGAAAATATTTGCAAATCCTGTATCTTATCAAGGGATAGTATTAAGAGTGGGGGGCAGGGATTTAGATCAGAGGCACCATGCCTGCCTTTCAAGTGTGATGTCCTGAGTTCGATCCCTGATACAAAAAAAAAAAAAAAAACATATATGTGTGTGGGTGTGTGTCTTGTTTGGAAGAGATCTACATTCTGGGGGTTGAACTTCACATATGCTAACCAAGGGCCAGGGATTTAGCTCAGTAGTTCCAGCTCCTGCCTCACAAGTGCAAGGACTCAAGTTCAATCCCCGGTACCAGAAAACAACAAAAAAAAAGATCTTCAACATATGCTAACCAAATGCCCCTCTACTGAGGTGCATCCCTAGCCCTCAGAATGTATTTTTTAAATCTTATAATTCAATAACAAGAAGACAGACAACCCAATTAAAACGTGAAGCTAGGTGTGATGGCACATGCCTATAACCCCAGCACTCTAGGAAGCTGAGGCAGGAGGATCACAAGTTCAAACCCAGGGTGGGGCCACTTAGTGACTCAGGAAGCCCTGCCTCAAAACAAAAATGTTAAAAAGGACTGAGGATGTAGCTCATTGGGAAGGCCCTGGTTCACTTCCTAGTACTGAAAAAACTCTTGAATAGTTGTTGTTTTTTAATAATAATACAAAAAGTCAATATACTCAAAAAAGATACTCAACGTAAATTAGCCATTAGGAAAATACATCAAAATCATATATCACAACAAGATACTTCATACCTAGAGTAGCTACATTGTAATTAGAAAACAAAACTGAAAATAACAAAGGTTGGCAAGAGTGTGGAAAACTTGGAAATCTCATATGGAAAACAATTTAGCCAGAGACAGTGGTGCACACCTGTAATCCCAGCACTCAGGAGGCTGAGGCAGGAGGATCACTGGGCGTTTGAGGCCAACCTGGGCTGCACAGTGAGCACAAAGCTAGCCTAAACTACATAGCAAGATCTTGATTTAAAAAACAAAAAGACAGCTTGGGAAATCTTCAAAAAGTTAGACATAAAATTACCACATGACTCAGCAAATCCATTCCTAGGTTTATACCCTGGAAATATATGTTCACACAAACACACACCAGTGTTCACAAAAATATTCATACTATCCAAAAAGTAAAAACCACCTACTGCCAAGTGTGGTGGCACATACATGTAATCCCACCAATTGGGAGGCTGAGGAAGGAGGATCTCTTCAAGCTTGAGGCAAATTTGGGCCACAAAGTGAGACTAAATCCAACCTGAACTACAGAGCGAGACTGTCTAAACAAAACAAAACAAAACAAAACATCTATTGTCCATTAATAGATAAATGAACAAACACAGTGTTATGTGTCCAAATAATGGAATATTATTCAGCCTTTAAAAGAAATGGAAAAAGAAGAGAGAAAAATTAAAATTGAAAAAGGAATGAAATATTGATTCATGGTACATTCATGGGTTAACCTTTAAATTCTATGCTAAGTGACATACCAGATACAAAAAGACATACATTGTATGATTCCATTTAGAGATAGCAAATTAGTGCTTGCCAGGTGCCCAGGAAGGAGAAATGGGGAGAGAATACTTTCTGGGTTCATGGTATTTTGCTGGAGGGGGAGGATGATGAAAATGGAACAGAACTAGATAGTGGTAATGGTCACACAATATCATGAATATACTAAAGAATACTTAATCATATGCTTTAAAATGGTGAATTTTACCTCAGTTTTAAAAAATTGTATGTGTAAGCCGGGCATGGAGGCGCATGCCTGTAATCCCAGCACTCAGGAAGCTGAGGCAGGAGGATCGCTGGGAGTTCAAGGCCAGCCTGGGCTACATAGTGAGCTCCAGGTCAGTCTCAACTACATAGCAAGATCCTGTCTCTAAAAAACAAAACAAAAAAAAATTGTATGTGTAAAGGAACATGCTTTGGTGCCCACCACAAAGACCCAGATTAGAACTGGGGTGGGGAAAGACTCATTTGGCCAGTAGCAGAATCCAGGCTTATTGGGTGTGAGGTTTTGGGTTCAACCCCCAAAAGAAAAAAATAAAGAGTAGAATTGAGGCTGTGCCATCCTTCCCTATGCTTTCACCTGCTTCAGTTCCTCCAGTCTTGAAACAAAAACGACACTGTCTTCCTCACCGAGCTGTTCTGCCATCCAATGAGAGCACAGGTAAAGGGGCTGGCCCAGAATATGTATCCAGTAAATATGTACTAAACAAAAAAGTTATAGTAGAAAAAGAATAACCATTAACATTGATGTGCCCTCATTCTGAGTCAGACAGCTTACGCAGAAAATCTTATTTAGGCCGGCAGTGTAGCCAAGCAGTAGAATATGTGGTTAGCATGCCACACACATGCCCTGGGTTCAGTCCCTGGGACTAAAAAAAGAAAAAGAAAAAGAAAAAAAGTAAAACCCATTTGGTTACCTAACTACAGCCCTGGGAGGCAGGTAGAGATTAGAGCTGAAGAAACAGAGGCTGAGAGAGATTGAATAACTTGCCCATAATCACATCATTATTACTTTTTTTTTTTTTTTTACACCAGAGATCGAACTCAGGACCTTGCACTTGCAAGGCAGGTGCAGTGCCGCTGAGCTAAATCCCCGGCCCTCACATCATTATTAAGCGGTGGGGCTACCACTTGAACCCTGAGAAACTAATAGAAAATCTTTATTGAGTACTTTCTGCTAAGCCAGACATGAAACTGACCATTTCACATTCATTTTCTTGTTTAACCCACACAACAATTGCATAAAGTGGGCATTATACTTATTCCCATCTTATATATTTATATATTAGATACTGGAGAAACAGAGAGGTCGAACAGCTTGTCTGAGGTCACACAGCTTATAGGGGGCACAGCTGGGGTTCTTCCTATAAAGGCAACCAGCTTAGCCACTGCTATCCTCCTGTCCTGCCTACTTTCGAATGCATGAGTGCACAGAGACACACACAAATTCAGACATAAATAAAGGAAGTGCAGAGCACCTAGGGGCACACACAATCTCCCTGGGGAGTAGGGCAAAGTCAGCAATAGGGGTTGGACAGACCTGACCCAGCAGAACCTGAGAGGGCTGAGCAGGCGGCAGAGGAGATTGTAGGCTCAAGGATTCCTCCACTGAGCTAATGATGGGGTGCAGGGCCTCTTCCATACCCAGTCACCTAAGCGTGTACAGACCAAGCAGCAGGCTCTGGGCTCTCAAAGGCCGTACTCACTCCAGGGAATGATTTGTGACTTCCTGGATCGTAGTCAAGACGCCCACTTCCTCAGCTAGGTCCAGGCTCAAGGCTGAGGTAGACAGACATTTCCCTCATGAGGAAGGGAAGGTCCACATCCAACCCCTTAAATATCCTGTTGGTTAAACCCTCAAAATATAGCCAGAACCACACCACTTGTCCATCGTCACAGACATCTCGCTGGTTCAGGCCACCACCTTCTCTCGCACCTACTGTTGATGCAGTAGTCTCCTGAGGTGGGCAGAATAACGGCCCCACAGAGATGTCCACGTCCTCTCCCCACAATGTCCTCCTGAGTGGATTTGCAGGACCTGGAGGTAGGAGAGCATTCTGGCTCATCCAGCTGGACGCAGTGTAATCACAAGAAATCGGCGGGGCATGCTCAGAAAGACACTGCAAGCTGCCCTTCTGGCTTTGAAGAGGGAGGAAAAGGCTAGAGCCAAGGAATGCGGCAGTTTCTAGAATCTGGAAAAGCATTGCAATAGTCTCCCTTCGCTGGAAACTATGGGAGGGGCCGGCCATCCTGACAGCTCCATTGTAGTCCAGTGAGAAGCAAGATACCAAGCTTCTGACCTCCAAAACTGTAGGACAGACTCTGGGTTGGTTTCAGTCTCTGCGTCTGTGGTCATTTGTGACTGCAACAAGCGCTTAACATGTTTTTCTTTTCTCGTTGAGTTTATTGGTACTTTTTAAGTACACGGTACAGTTCCACTCATCATTGGGATCTTGTACCTCTACATGACAGGTCTTGTTAACATATTTTTTGATTGGCTTTCCTGTCTTCCAAGCCACCCTCATGCCTTTCCATTCTCCACACAGCAACCAGAGAGGTCCTTTACCAAATATGCTAGATGCAGTTAATGTACTGCTCACACCCCTCCAATGGCTCTCCATGTCCCTCAGAGTAAAAGCCAAAGTCCTTTCAGGGTCCCTCATTGATGGGTCATGATCCTCCCAGGCCAACCTGCCTTCTCCCTTTCCTACACTTCACTCAGCCACAATGGCCTCTCTGCTCTCCTTAAACACACCAGCCCTGCCCCACACGTCTCAAACCACCCCTCCTCAGCTTTTTCCTTTCTACAGGACTCCTCACCCTCTAGCATATTATATAACTTACTAATTTACTTGTTTGTTGTTTATCTTCCACCTCCTCCAGGGATTGCCACAGATCACTGTTTTGTTTACCACTTATCTTCAATGCCTAGAACTATGCCAGGCACATCACAGGAGCTCGATAAACGTCTGTTAAATGAATTAGTGAAAGGACGGTGGCAGCCTTGCTTCAGTGAGACCCTTTCCCTCTCTGGACTCCAGGTTCAACGTCTAAGTGTACATCAAGAACCCTGAGGTGGGGGCTGGGTTAGCTCAGTGCTGCCTTGAAAGCGCAAGGACCAGAGTTTGATCCCCAGTACCAACGAAACAAAACAAAACAAAACAACAACAAAACAACAACAAAACCAAAGCAGCCCGAGGTGGAACCTGCTGACCTTCCTGAACATGGCCTTCCAGGCCCTGAGAGCCAAGGGGTCACTTCTGGCAGCTGTGGGGGTTAGGAGCACCTGCAGCTGCCACCTCCACTCTTTCTTCTCCAAGGGAGGCAAAACTGGTCCAACACGTTTGGCTGGGCCACTGGGACACCTGCTGTCAAGAGAGACTTCCAAACCACTGCCTCAGTCCTTTGACCCAGATACCTTGTGCCCCACCTTCAGACAAAGGAAGACATGTCTTTTACCGGACAATACTTCTCAGGACTCGGGTCAGCTGTGTCTCAGGCTACAGGACAGGTTCTTCCTGGGAGGGGCGGGGACGCACCTTTGATCTCTCTGGGGTGAAGATGGGTAATGTGTGCCTGGTTCTCTCCAAGTGCTGTTCATTTGTTTGACAAACATTGGTTGAATATTCCTGGGCAGTTCTAGGCACTTGGATGTATCCCTGTCTCTCTGACTTTGTGTACCCTTTGTTTCTAATAAGGATAACAGCAATGTCTAATGTAAGGTCAAGGGTGATAAATTAAAACAAAACAGGGCAAGGGAGCAGAGAATGATGAGGTGAGGGCTATTTTAGGCAAGTTGTCCGTCCAATAACTGTCACTGGGAACAAATGACTGGATAGCTGGAGAGAGAGGAGAGAGCCTGCCGTATGAAAATTCATGGAAAGAGCATTCTACATAGAAGACAGCTAGTTAGTGGAATGGCCTGAGGAAAGAATTAGCTAATGTAAAGGGGGAGCAAGAAAGCAAGAAAGCAGGTGCAGCCTGCCAGAGTGGAGGGAGAGAAGAAAAGAGGAATGGGAAACCAGGGTAGAGTTAGTAGAGGACACATCCTGTAGAACCTTGAAGTTTGCGGTGGGGGGAGTGGGGGGTGTTGAATTTTCTTACGAAAGAGACCCCAAACTGGAGGGTTTTAAACAGGAAAGTGGTATAAGCTGATTCAAGCTCTCCATCTAGATTCAGGCTCTCAGGATCTAGAAAAATCCTTTGGTCTGCTATCAAAAGATTGTGATACACATGCCTGTAATCCCAGCACTCGGGAAGCTGAGGCAGGAAGATCACTGTGAGTTTGAGGCCAGCCTGGGCTATACAGTGAGTTTAGGGCCAGGCTGAACTACAAAGGGAGACCTTACTTCAAAAAAACAAAAACCAAAAACAGAGA
>NW_022900934.1:24852591-24892378 GCF_012274545.1 Fukomys damarensis
AAGAGAAAAAGAGAGAAAAAGCAAAGAGACCACAGAGAAAGTCCATGGGAGAGAGGCTGGCAGCTTGGACCAGAGTGGTAGTGGGTGAGGAGGCAACAGCAAGAGCTCAAGACTGAGAACTGTTTCTAAATAAAACTCCAGCCCACAAGAGCTTGTGAGAGCTGTAAAGATTTTTAAAAATCAAGGCACAAGGCCAGGCATGGTAGAGAGTGGTAGAGTAGGTTAGCCATGGCTCAACTCCTCACACATGCTGCTAAAGAAACCAAGGCCAGCTGGTGTAGAGGCCTACGGAGGACCAGACGGAAGAGGACACAAGCCACACACCCAGAGTCCAGACAGCAAGATGGACACACAAAGGGAGCAAGGAACATCGACACTCATGTGGCTCCCTCTAGCCATCTTGTTTGTCTACTTCCAAGAGACAGTGGAACTTCAGCGCGTCTCCACAGAAAGCAGCAACTGACCTCAGCTGCAGCAGCAGGGAGACAAGGGAAGAGAGAGGACCACAGTCATCAGCGACGCATGTACCCACTAAGAGGCTGACAAGCTCAGCTCCACCTGCTGCTGTTCCACTCTGTGGGTGAGACAACTTTCAATATAAATTAAAAGGCCAGATTTTTGGGTGAAATTGCCTCATTTTACAGTGAATTTTCTAATTGCTTCTGGAGAACAGGAACACTATAAATTTATGTATATTGATCTTGATATAATTTCAGCCTCTTTCCTATTATCTATCTCACGCTTTGAGATCCTTACATCATTTACAGTGGCACCTAGGTTCACAAACTGAATTTGTCCTATGATTTGGGGGAAGATGGCTGTTTGTGTTTGTGTTAGGAAGACAGTCTTAGTCGTGTTTGTCACCTGATGTGGAATTTGCAAATGGAAGCAAAATTTTGCTGAATGCTTTTGTTTGCAAACAAGTGTTTCTGAACAAAGGTATTATTGTATTTCTTTTTCTTGTCTTATTGCTCTGGCCAGGCCTCCAAGGTAATGCTGAAGTCACAACAGACAGCATCTTTATCCTATTCCTGATACAGAGGAAATATATCTTACATTTTACCATTGCATATATATATTTTTTCTTTTTTAAAAGATAGGGTCTCACTACATAACCCAGGCTGGCCTCAAACCCACAGCGATCCTCTTGCCTCAGCCTACAGAGTGCTGGGATTACAGGTATGTGCCACCATACCTGGCTTGCAATAATTTTAAATTTCATTATTTTTATTTAGTTTTGCACTCGTCAGGGGTGACCTCTGGGCTTTGTACATGGGAGGCAAGTGCTCTACCACTGAGCTAACCCTGCAGCACAAATTTTATTATTTTTAAGTGCTGAGTCAGTTGTTTTTCCAAGCATCGTGTTATCTACTGGCTGGAATCAATACGTGGGCTGCAAATTTGTGATCATGGTATCTCCCCTGCCATGTAAGTATTGGGCTGCAAATTTGTAATCTCTGTTTTCCTGAATTATTTCCCTTAATTGCAGCATAAACCTCATGAGGTCAGTGCTATCGTGTTCTCCACTGAAGTAAGAAAAACTCAGGTTCAGAAAGATGAGGTTACTTGACACAGTCTAGAAGATCGAAGCTCTGCCCGATGCCAACGTCCATCAACTTTCTGGGGCCGAGCAGGACCCTGGAGGCCGAAGCTGACTCCTCCTTTACCCCATCCAGCATCTTCTGGTTCTTCCAAGGGTCCTGGAGCCTCTGTCACCAACTTTCTCCGACCCCTTGCCAAGGATCTTCCCCTCTGTGGGTCTCAGGCTCCGAACCTGCTAACCCAAGGGAACCCCGATTTTGTCCCAGATTCCCTCCCCGTAGTTTTAGTCAGCATCTGTTGGACACCAGCCCTGATTTGGGCCTGCACCTTACTCTGGGCATCTGCTTCCCTGCTTAGACTTCCTAACTTTTATGCACCTTTTGCCTCATCTAAGGAGCATAGGCGCACTCACCTGATAGCGACATGAACAAGTTGCTAGTGTCCATTACACGGAGAAGGCTTGCAGAACTGCCGATGACCATCACCTACCTACTCCTCCCAAATCTCAGTCACTCTGGACTATTTGCCAGCCCAACCTCGTAGTCCTGGCTCATACCCTGCTCTTTCTTGGCTGCCTTCTCCTTCCTACCCACTCGTCAGAGCGCTGCAAGCCAAGGCCCAGCTCAAACACTGTCCTTTCTGGGGAGCCCAACTGGCCCCACCCAGTCCCTCCTCTGGCCTTTCTGCAGACTCAGACACTCACAGCTCTCGCCCTCCACAGCCCACAGAGGTCTGAGGGACATGCCAGCCCGCAAGGAGCCCAGTCAGGCAGCTCTGCTGTGCATCAGTTTCTTGTCCTGTAACAGTAGCATAGACTGCAGGGGCCTCTTCCCCTGCCCGCCTTGCCCCTACCTGCTCTGACTGGCAGTAGAAGGTGGGAGGTCGGGACAGGATGGCCACACAGAGGCCGGCCTGGGTGCACTTCTGACTTCTGTCAGAGGTTGTGAATCCAAAGGACTGGGGTTCACTTAGGATCCTGAATTTTCACATAAGAGTACAAACCTCCTTCCCAGGGTGCTCAGAGAGACCCCATAGTCACCGACCTGGGGGTACCTGCTCCTCTGTATGACTCTCCAGGGCCAGGCTCTGATACACCTCAGCTCCCCTTGCTTCAGAGGGGACCTGCTGCCACCTGGGGACCAAGAAAGGAACTGCCAAGACCGGGACCAGAGCCATCTGGGCACACACAGTGATAAAAACTTTATTGAGCACTTTCCAAGTCCCAGGCACCTGCCTAGTCTTTTGCACATTTCATCACACTAGATCCCCAAGGTAACCCTTGGAGGTAGTACAACTGTAAACCCCACTGTACAGATGAGGTACACAGGGCTCAGAGAGGTGTGTGACCCTTGCCTAGGGTCACACAGCAAGTACATAGCAACCAGGATTTGAAGCCAGATCCGGCTCCTAGCTTTCCCTAACCATACTTCTTGAGTGCCTCCTAGATGCTGACCTCACAGAGTTGTCTATGGAAGCAGTGAGGAACCCAAATGAAGATCCGACAGATAAGGACTCTGTTCATATCCAGCCTCCAGAAGAACAGCTTGACTGGAGGCCACTCAGGCTGCCTGCAGGAGGGGTGAGTGAGACCATCCTGTCTTCTCCTTCAGTTGATCTGACCACCAGCTGGGCTGCTCAGGCTCTGGCCATCGCTCTTGCTATTGCTGCCCAAGAGCTGCTGATGGCCCCGCCCCAATCCTAGGATGCTGCAGGACATCCCGGAGAACAGGGACACGGAAGGGCAGCCACAGGCCAGGGCTTAGGGATGGCATCCCAGAAACTTGTGCCAGTGGCTCACTCGCACTGGGAAGGGTCCCTGGCTGGCCCCAGGAGCCAGATCCAAGCAAGAGCATTGGTTGTTTGGAAGTGAACTCCACAGCCGAGTTTGCCTCACTCAGAGGCCTGGATGTAAACAGGCACCGCGAGCATGGCGCATGGGCCCTCGGCCCCGGCCTGCAGCTCAGCCAATGCCAGGTTGGAGGCTAGCCCCTCAGCATGCCCGGGCACCACCAGCTCTGGGTCACCGCCCACTGTGCCGCCCACAACAATGGACAGCACGGCATCGGGCTCCGCAAAGGGTGGCTTGCCTGGGGTGGCCTCGGGCACCGGGCTGGCCCCTGAATCCTTCAGCTCCTCCAGCCCCAGTGGGTCAGGCAAGGGGGTCACCACCTTGTGCCCCCCACTGCTGCCGCCACTGCGGGGAGTTGCCCTTCTCCGGGGGGGCCTCCGGGTCTGCAGGTCCTTGTCCTTCTGGGGGCCGAGGCGGCAGCGGTGATCCTTGAGGTATTTGTGGCGGGAAAAGCCCTTGGCACAGCCCGCACAGCGGAACTTGTAGTTGCCTGTGTGGGCACGCTCGTGCTCAGCCAGATGGGCGCGGCGGCTGAAGGACTTGCTGCATAGTGTGCACTTGTGGAGTTTCATTCCTGGGGACAAGGGGGCATTAGGAAGGAGAACCAGATTATCACCCTGAGACCCAACCCTGCAGTGGTGGCCGCCCAGACAGAATTCAGTCCTCCCTACAAGCACCCAGGTCATTTGGCCCTGCTCCTTCTATTCTCACCTCCTACCTTCTCTTAGCTGCACACTCTTCTCCAATGCACTACGCTGACTCCTGCTCCTGGGCCTTTGCACTTGCTGCTTCCTCTGCCTCCAACAGCCCGCTCAATCCCTAAGCCTCAGCGAACTTTGCAGACCCCCACTGTCTCTCATCCAGATGATCAGAGACAACCACCTCCTCTGCCTCACCTGGCCCTCAGACCATTCCCTATAGTGAGCTGGGGATGTCTTTGCCAAACACGTAAATGAGCATGACACTCACTACTCCAAAGTCCCCACTGATCACCCAAGTTTCCTACAAAGGGGGTGCTACCCGATCATCCCGTTCAGCCCTCCACCCTACCCCCTCTTCCTCTACACCCTGTCCCCTATGCGCACTGTCTTTCCTGGTATCAAACACCCCCGTGTCTCCCTGCCATGAGGCTCCCTCTCCCTGCAAAGCTGTTTGCTGGCTCACACCCAGCACTCAGCTCCTCCGGGACCTCCCTGGTCTTCCTTTCCCACACTCTTCCTTCTCTGCAATCTCCGTTTCTCTCCGTCCCCGCACTCAATGTCCTTGAGGCCCTGCTGACTGTTCATTTTCAGTCTGCCCCTCAAAAAGCTCAGCTTCTCTCTTTTTATTTTATTTTATTTTTTGGTGCCAGGGATCGAACTTTGGATCTTGCGCTTGCAAGGCAGGCAGCAGAAACAGAGCTAAATCCCCGGCCCAAGGTTCAGCTTCTCCACAAAGGGTGAATAGGGTTCTGTGTTCTGCCTATCTGATGCCCCATGGCACAGCTGCTGCCTGAGATGTTGGTTGGGACTCAAGGGTCGCACACTCAATGAATCACCGGTGCCTCACGTCACCCTGAAATCAGCTCCGGCTCACATCCACCATAGGCCACAGACCTTTCACAGATGCTGTCGGTTCCTCAGCCTCCTTAGGGGCTCAGGCAGTGATGCACTGAGGGCCCCAGGCAGAAGAGGTCAGTGTCAAGGCTCAAACCCAGGCTCTCTGTCTCCATCTATGATCTATTTTCCCAATTTTCAAACTTCCTTTAGCCAGTAAATCCTTCCTGCAAACCACTGGTTCTCCAACAGGGGAGATTCTACCTGCCAGGGGACTTTGGGCAGTGCCTGGAGACACTTGTGGTTGTCACACAGTGGGAGGGATGCCACTGACATCTAGTGGGTAGAAGCCGGGAGGCTGCTAAACAACCAACCTCCTGTGACAGAATTATCCAGCCCAAAATGTCAGTGGTACCCAGGATGAAAACCCTGCTTAAAACTTAGTACAGAGCCAGGTGTGGGGGTGCATGCCTGTAATCCCAACCCTCGAGAGGCTGAGGCAGGAGGATCGGTGTGAGTTCGAGACCAGCCTGGGCTACATAGTGAGTTCCAGGTCAGTCTCAACTACATAGTGAGACCCTGTCTCAAAAAACAACAACAAAAAAAGACTGAATACATGTGGAATGCCAGCTCAGCAACTCCAGGAGCCCCTGGGAAACAGGAGCAGGAGACCCCGGCCCTGCCAAGGAACATGAATACACGTGGAATGCCAGCTCAGCAACTCCAGGAGCCCCTGGGAAACAGGAGCAGGAGACCCCGGCCCTGCCAAGGAACCTCCCAGCCACACCTTGGATAGTGCCCAGTTCATACCCCCACACCACTGGGTGCTGCTCTGATTTGTTATCTCTTGGGGGTTCCCTTTGGACTAGGGGACTGTGGTTCCTCTCCAGAACATGGCCTGGCTTCCAGCCAACAGCAGCACAAGCCTGTAGGCTGGACTGTATAGAGACAATAAGCCTTGGAGGATGTGCCTGCCCACCTCCTGCCAGTGTGTCTATCCCAGGGACCCTGAGCTGAGCCAGACACCTGCAAAGGCCCCAGGCCCCTTACCAGAGTGGGACAGGATGTGAGCCTTCAGCTTGTCTGGCCGGTTAAACTCCTTACTGCAGCCTGTGTGTGTCCTGGAACCAAAACCACCAGTCAGGAGGAGAGGGCAAGCGGAGCTCTCTTGCTGGTCCCTCCACTAGCCCTGGACACGTGAGACACCCTTGTCACCCCGGAGGCTGGGCACGGAAGCAGAGTGGGGAGCCAGGTCATCCTTCTGTCCTCCCAGTCCCAGCCCTCTCTGCCCACCTGCACGGCGGTCCCCACTCACGAGAAGGGGCATTTGTACTTCTTGAAAGGCTCGTGGATCAGCATGTGTCTCTTCAATTTGTCCTTGCGGTTGAACGCAGACTCGCATACCGAGCATTTGTATGGCTTCTCGCCTACAGGAGACACAGGCAGGGCGAGTGAGGATCCCAGAGGAGGCTGAACTTGGGGCCCGAGGGGGCCAGCTACTCCCCCAGGGAGATGGCTTGAGAGAATAAAATAGTCTCTCTCCTTCCTCCTTTTTGCCAAGTAGAGGGGGCTTTTTATTTATTTGTTTGTTTGTTTATTTATTCTTTGAGATGGGGTCTCTTTCTGTTGCCCAGGCCGGCCTTGAACTCCTAAACTCAAATAATCCTCTTGCCTCAGGTCTCCCTGTAGCTAAGAGACTCACACCATAGCCCCCGGTATATGTGTCTGTTTTATATACAATAAAGATGTAGATGGAAAGACCTGGGGAAGGAGAACCAAATTGTCAGCAGCAAGTAGGATTTGAAAGGGGAATTTAACATTTTACTTTATGGCTGGGCATGGTGGTGCTTGCCTATAATCCCAGCACTTGGAAGGCTGAGGTAGGAGCATCACTGTGAGTTCAAATCCAGTCATAATGAACCCTATTTTCTAAAGAATAAAGTTTTTGCTTTAAGTACTTCTATGTTGCTTCCACTTTTACAATCAGTACATTTCAAAATTAATTTATTATTAAATTAATTAATTATTACTTTTCAAAAATAATTTTAAAAACCATAAAGAGAGAGAGTGGGGAATAGCTCAGTGGTAGAATGTGTGTAAAGCCCTGGGTTCAATGCCCAGCACCCAAATAAAAAATTTAAAAAGCGAAGAAAGCAGTTTAGTAATATCTATCAAAATCACAATGCATATACTTTTTCTTTTTATTGTTGTAAAATATATACACTATTAAATTTACCATTTTAGCTATCTTTAAATGTATAGCTCAGTGGCATTAAGATCACTAAGCCATCACCTCCATCCATCTCTAGAACTTCTTTGTAGTCCCCAGAGCAAACTCAGCACCACATGCACATTTTAACCTGGGATTTACACTGCTAGGAATAAATACTACAGATCCACTCCCAAAGGCTCGCGTTACTCAAACTAATGGGTGAAAAATAATTTAAAGGCCTAGAGCTAGGGCACAGCTCAATGGCAGGGTGCTTGCTTAGCATGCTTGAGGCACTGCGTTCTTTCCCCAGCAATACAAAAAAATAATAAAAACATAAGGGTCCATCTGTAGGGGACAGGGGAATATTATACCAGTGTGAAAAGGAAAGTGCTTGGAAACATCTTCATGATACACTGATTAAGGAAATAAGGCTCATAATCATTATATTATGTGCTCATTTATGTAAAAATAAGCAAATGTGATGCATTGGTATAAAATAAAACTACAGGCCAGGGATTAAGCTCAGTGGTGCCGCTGCCTTCCTTGCAGGTGTCAGGTCCTGAATTCAATCCCCAGTAATAAAAAAAAAATTAATGTTAAAAATAAATAATGGGGGCAGGGATTTAGCTCAGTGGTTCTGCCACCTGGCTCACAAGCACAAGGTCCTGAGTTCGATGCCCAGTACCAAAAACTAACTAAATAAATAAAAGCAACAGAACCAGCTGACTATGGGACCAATAAAATTAATTTTTAAAAAATAGAATGAGGAGGGGCCAGAGATTCAGTTCAGTGGTTCCACCACCTGCCTCAGAAGCACAAGAACCCCCGCAAAAAAGCACAAAAAAAATAGAAGTACCTTGAAAATGCAAACACAATCTGTAGATTTTAATCTATTTTGTTTTGAGGCAGGATATCACTAGGTTGTCCAGACTGGTCTAACTCATGGACTCAAACGATTCTCCCTTCTCAGCCTCCCAAAGAGCTAGGACTATCAGTCTACACCACCTATACCCAGGTAGTAATTTAATTTAATTTAATTAATTACTTTTGGTACTGGGATCGAACTCAGGACCTTGCACTTGCAAGGCAAGTGTAGCACCACTGAGCCTAATCCCTGGCCCAGGTAGTAATTATTTTAAAAACTAAAACTGGGGCCGGGGATTTAGCTCAGTGGTTCGGTGGCCTGCCTTGCAAGCACAAGGACCCAAGTTCAATCCCCAAAGCAAAACAAACAAACCAAAAAAAACTAAAACTGGACAGAACAAACATTACTGCTTCGTGAAATTTGTTTGTACATATATGTATTTACTACATTGCAATACAAAATGCATAATTTTTCTTAGTACTAGGGATTGAACCCAGGGCCTTGCATATGCTAGGCAAGCTCTACCACTGAGCTACAACCCCAGCCCTTTTATTTTATTTTATTTTTTGGTACCAGGGATCAAACTCAGGTCCTTAAGCTTCCACATCCCCAGCCCTTTTTTTTGTTGTTGTTTTTTGTTTTTTGAGACAGGTCTCACTATGTAGTTGAGACTGACCGTGAAACTCACAGTGTAGCCCAGGCTGGTCTCGAACTCGCAGCGATCCTCCTGCCTCAGCCTCCCAAGTGCTAGGATTACAGGCATGAGTCACCATGCCCAGCTTTTCCCCAGCCCTTTTAAAATTTTATTTTGAGACATGGTCTTGCTAAATTAGTCAGGCTGGCCTTGAACTTGCAACTCCTTGGCCTTGAACTACCTCAAGCCTCCTGAGTAGCTGGAATTATAGGCACGCTTTACCATACTTGCCAAGTGTGTATGCCTGTGTGTGTGTGTGTGTGTGTGTGTGTGTGTGTAGTTATGTTTGTTTGTGTTTTAAAGCATAGGTCATAGTAAAAAAAAAGAATTGCAAATCACTGGTTTGTCCATCTGAGGAGAGGGGGATTGTTTTCATTGTATATGCTTTTATACTGTTACGTGTCAGGAGCAATTAGGGCCTAGTTTTCCTGTCTATAGGCCAGCCACGGACATGTCAAGACATAACTCCATGTTCACTTCCAGTCACAGCTAAGACTTCAAGGGTCCCGATGCTGTGACGCTCCACAGCAGGACCACACCAGCTGGAGACACCCTGGGAGGAACCAAATCTTCATCTGCACAGCTCCTCCTGTTCTAGGATTTCTGCTGCCCGGAGTCCTCTGTTACATTTGTTTTTCCCAATGTACTGAACTCTCTGTCTTCAGACGTTTGTTACATTTCTTTCTCCCAGTGTACTAAATAAAGGTGTGGCAAGCCCCCAGCACTGATCAGGCCCAAAGCTCAGCTTCTTCTCAAAGTCTCATTTTTCCTCTTTCCTGTATATTATTAATTCACCTTGTGCTGTCGTGGCTCGTAGGAGACTGACTTACTAGAAGTTCTAGTAATGTCCTCTTTCCCTGTTCCCTACAGTTAAGGATTTTTTTTCTCCTTAGTTTTTTTAATCTTTAGATCCTTTTCAATTAAAAAAATTTTTTTGTTGTTTTTTTTGTTTTCACAGTACTAGGGAATAAACCCAGGGCCTCACACATGCCTGGCAAGCACTCAAGCTCTGAATTATACACCTCCAGCCAAAAATTTTTAACTAATAAAAAATGTAAAGATTAAAAGAAAATAGGGCCGGGGATTTAGCTCAGTGGTTTGGTGGCCTGCCGTGCAAGTGCAAGGACCCGAGTTCAATCCCTGGTACCAAAAAAAAAAACCCAAAAAACAAAAAAAAGATTAAAAGAAAATAGGGCCAGGGATTTAGCTCAGGGGTGCTGCCACCTGCCTCGCAAGCACAAGGACCCAAGTTCGATCCCCAGTACAAAAAAAAAAAAAGATTAAAAGAAAATAAAATGTCACTATATCTCAACTGGGGAGGCAAGGAAAAGGATCTTTGTCCGGGTTTGGGCGAGAATTTTACAGCAAGAGCAGCGCCCCCACCCCCAGCCTCGGGGGCTCATCTTGCTCCAGTGCAGGTGGGAACACCTTTTCCTGAGCAGGGCAGGTAGGTAAAAGGCCAGGAAGGAGAGGGGTGGAGAGGTAGAGGGGATAAGGGTGGGGAGGGAGGAAGGGAAGGGATGGAGGGGCACTGGAGGGGGTACTGAAAGGGACAAGGAGGGGAAGAAGCAGGGGACAGAGCACCCACCTGAGTGGATGTGGGCATGCAGTTTGAGGTAGTGCTCACGCCGGAAGAACTTCTTGCACACCTGGCACTTGAACCTCCCCCCGCTGCCATGGGTGGGCAGGTGACGCCGCAGGTAGCGTTCACAAGGAAACACCTAGCAGAGAACGGTGGCTTCAGTTTTACCTCACTAGGTCCTCTTCCAGAATCGCAGGCCTGTGGAGACACCTACCTTTCTGCCTCCTGGGGACCAGGATCCCGTGTCAGTCAGCTCTCGTGACCTCATGGTTCCCCTCTCACTTGAAAGCCCAGCCAGGACACACCTACGCTGAGGGCCTGTCAGGCTGTTCCACCCAGACAGACTTTCTCTCTTAGTCTCACAAACTATTATCGATTCAAGACCCAACTCAGGGTTCTGTGAGCTGCCTGTGGGAAGCCTTCCCTGGCTCCCCAGTGCCATGCTAGACAGAGCCAATTCTGCATATGAAAGATCACCCACACTTTTTTTTTGGGACCAGAGATCAAACTCGGTCCTTGCACTTTCGAGGCAGGCGGCAGAACCACTGAGCTAAATCCCTGGCCCTGATCACCCACATTTTTAAGTCAGCATTTAAAACCCACTGAATGGCAGCCCTTTACTGATGCAGAGCTCTAAGAGGGCAGAGGGGCTTTCACTCCTCTCTCGGTCAGGCCCTGGGTCAAAGGACTGACAAATAAAGGAATGAATGAAAAGTTAACAAATAACAAATGAAAAAAAAAATAGAAAGATAATAAAAGGTCAGAATACACAGGAGCCCAATTGCTTTTCAACCTAGGCACAGGATGAGCACTCATTCATCTGTTTGGTGTAGAGAAGTGACCAAGGGCACAAACCCAGATACCCCACTGGTCATTGGCCCCATTATGGCCTCTCCTCTGGTAAAACAGAAATAGTAAGAGTGAGTCTTCCTTCTAGAGGTCTTTGAGTCAATTCAGGTAAAATGCTTAACACTGCACCTGGTAAATGCTTCTTGCTCAATTCACGCTGCCTTTAAATTCGAAAGCACAAGCTTAGGCTATATAATTAGAAGCATCTGGAATGAGGCCAAGGGCTGGGGATTTAGCTCAGTGGAATGAGGCCAAGGTAAACCAGGGCTGTCCTGGAAAATCTGTCATGTAAGGTTGTTGACAAACGACCAGAATAAGGAATCAAGGTAAACACACCAGGGGTAATCAGCAAAACCCAGACTGTGGGAAACTCCACAGGACCTGTATCCCAGTTTCTTCAACAAATAAAAGGAAGCGAAGGAGCTTGGGGGAGGGGTACAGATTAATAGAAGTTTTCGTGCTATCAGTCAGTCACAAGCTGTAGACCTGATACAAATAAACTTTACAAAAAATGATGACGCCCTGAAACAGTGGTGATTGGAACTCTTGCCGGGCATTTGATCACTTTAGAACAGACTACCAGAGTCCCAGAACAAAGAACCGATAATAACAAGCATAAAGGTACAGCGATGAGGAAGAGGCCATGGACCCACCTTCTGGCAGTGCGGGCAGGGGAAGTTGTGGGTGGCTGTCTGCAGGTGGTGCTCCAGGGCCTCAGGCGTGGAGTATTTGTTGACACATTTGACACACCTAAGTGGGAAGTAGGAGGTGAGATGAGGATGCCCAGAGGTCCCAGGGACCAGTCTCTTGCTGCTCCAGGGCAAAGGCAGGAGGCAGAATCCCTCAGGAAGCCATTCTCAAATCTGTCCACTCTTCTGGCTTGCCACTGCTGACTGGACATGTGCAGTCATCTTCTCTCTGCCCTGCAGTCGGCTCTCCACAAGGCAGCCACAAGGAGTCTTTAAAAACCAACACCAGGGCCGGGGTCATAGCTCAGTGGCACAGGGCCTGCCTAGCATGTATGAGGACCTGGGTTCCATCCCCAGCACCACATAAATAAACAAACAAACAAATGTAAAAATCAAGACAAGGCCCCAGCCCAAAGCACTCCTACCTCTCAGACCACATCTGTCTTCACTTGCCACCTAAGACCCTTCATCATGACGTATCACCTTCAGGGGACTAAAAACCACCTAGAGGCTTAGCAAAGCACTGTTCTGGGGTGTCTGGATGGCTGACACATAGGCCAGCAAACTGGGGCGGGGAGACCCACTTCGGATGTGGATGGCGCCTGGACGGCGTAAAAAGGAAAAGAAGGAGGTGTCCCCATGTTGGAAGAGCTCCAGTCTTCCCCGTTACCCTTGGATATCAGTTTCCACTTTCTTCATCCTTCAAAGGCAGACTCACACCAGCAACTCTCTAGTGAGCTCCCAAGCCTTCGACTTAGGCCTGCTGCTACATCCTCAATTCCTCTTGTTCTGTGGCTTCTATCTCCTCGGGCTGAGCAGCTACTAAATCCTCCAGCTCTCCGGTGCACTGATGGCCACCTGTAACTTTTTCTGCCTCTGATCCTGCAGGCTGCCACTGTGGACTCTTCTGTGTAGGATCCAGTAAGCTGACCTCATAAATACTCTTGCATGATCATATACATATTTTCTACTGGTTCTGTTCCTTTAGAGAACTCTGACTAATAGACCACTTAACTTACTGTTCTGCCCACCCGGATACATCTGCACATACCGAGCTGGTCCTTCCTCAGGGCCTTTGTACTTGCTGCTCCTGTTACATGACCGCTTTCCCAAATCTCCCCGAGTAGCTCTTCCTCATCCCTCATGTCTCAGATCAAATGTCACCTCCTCGGAGAGGCCCTCCTTGGCCACCCTGCCTTGTTGCCCCCCACCGTTCACCCCAGTCACTCCCTCTTAGGTCTCCCAGTTTATTTTCTTCTTAGCATTTGTTATCCAGAAATATTTTATTTATTTGCTTATTGGTGATAACCTGTCTCCTCCAATAGCCAGTGGTCTTTGCTGTGGGGACCATATCTTTCCTGTTCACAACTTGCTCTGAGCATCAGTGAGAATCTGTTATGTGAAGCATCAAAATGGATAGGGATCCAGGCCCTGCTCCTCTGTTTCTGATGCTCTCAGTTTTCTTAGCCTCACCCAGGGCAGGAACCCCAAATGGCCCTGGCCCTCTTAAGGTTATCACAGAGTCAAAGAACACAGTGGTGCCAAGCAGTTCATAAACTGAAAAGTGCTATCAACACAGCTGTTGCTCTTGACATTGCTGTGGCTTCTGTGCCCTCTAAATAGCACTTCAGGAGCCTGGGGCACAGCTCAGTGGGAGAGTGCCTGCCTATAATATGCCCTGGATTCTACCCTAGTACCCCAAAACAGCACTTCCAGCCACAAAGCATTTTAAAGGAATAAGAGAGACCACCATCTCCCTACCACAAAATATCTGCCAGTAAATGACCCCATTTACAATAAGGCACCCGTGAGGACTATCATGTGTCGTGTAACAGGGACTTAGAACTTTTGCTAAAATGCACTGACTCTTCCCTGGGGCTGCAGATGTCTGACAGGAAACTAACAGCAGAATAAAAGCTTGGCATTTCTGCCTTCATTTTGTACCTGTCTCTCCTGCTACCTTAAACTTTGCCTCAGATTCCTGCTCAATTCTGCATGCAAGTGTGTTAATCACTCAAGAAGTATCTGTCTAAAAACTGGTAAGATAAGGTCCCTCAGTCCTAAATTTACCCAACCTCTCTTGCCCTCCCTCAAAGCTGAAGGTACCACGATAAGAGAACCTAAACTCATCTCAAGATTCCAGGATCAGAAAGCCTTTCGGGCAGATCACTGCAGGATGTGCTGCCCCGCTAAGTGGAAGGGACTGACCCATGAGAGCAATCATCTCAGTTACCGCCGCCACCACCACCCCAAGCAGAAACAATTCTAGGGGCCAGCAGAACTGCAGAGCCAGACCTGAGGTACAGATCAACCAGACCAGCTTGAAGCAAGACTCTGTAACTAGGCATACTTCTTGCCCCACACCATCTCGCTCCTCCCCTATAAAAATTGAGCTCTGCTGATATCCTGGAAGACAGACAGGGCTTAGGGCCCCAGGGTGGCTACACTGCATGAACAAACCCTTTCTTGATTTCCTGTCACTCAAGTCTCTGTCTGGACTCTCAAGGAGGCAGGAGACAGGACCTAGTCTGTTGGAGCCTCAGGCATAGGACTCCAAACACCAACAGGTAGGCAGATCATGCCAATGATAATAATGTGGGCACTGTCATTCTGTACACCAGTGCCAACTGTGGGAAACCCCAAGCAGAGGGCACCTATACTGGGCCCGAGGGACCCCCTCAGACCATTCTCTGGAATCACAGAAAAAGTCCATCCAGACAGAAAGAAAGGAAGAAGAGGTAGAATGGGAAAGAGGTACAAGGAGGGCAGAGACTGAGCAAGTTGATAGTTTTAGAGGAAATGTGGGTTTGTATGAGAGCAAGTTTAACAAAAGCCATGAAAATAAAACTTCCCAGCCAAGAGGCTGAAGCAAGAGAATCACAAGTTTGAGACCAACTTGGACTACATGAAAACTTCAAAAAAAAAGAGCTCTCCATCAGGATTACCACGTGTACTCTGTCTTCCAGGGTAACATCAGCAGTAATGCACATAACAGCATCATGAGCCTCAGAGACGGCGCCCAGGGAAGGACACGGTGGTGTCATGTGTGACGTGCTGGCTGACAGTGAACATCTAGGAGCTAATCACAAGATAAAACCAGGCAGACTCAAATGAGAACACTCTACTAAATAATCTGTCTACACTCTTCAAAAATATCAAGGCCAGGGCTGGGGATTTAGCTCAGTGTCGCTGTGCCTGCCTCGAAAGCACAAGGTCCTGAGTTAGATCCCTGGTACCAGGGTAGGGGGCCATCAAAGTCAGGCTGAGGACAGAGTAACTACCTAGCATGTATGAGGCCCCAGGATGGATGCTTTGCAAAAAAAAAAAAAAAAAAAAAATCAAGGTCATAAAAGGCAAAGGAAGACCTGTTCCAGCTTCAAGACAGGGAAAGAAGTGTGATAACTGAATGTGACATGTGATCCTAGGTTTCACCCTGGGCCAGAAAAAGCTTTTTCTTTTTTCTTCTCTTTCTTTCTTTTTCTACACAGGATGTTATTGGAACAATTGGAAAATTGTGAATAAGGCACAGAGATTAGATAGGATAACTGTACTGATGCTAACTCCCCAAGTCCGATAGCTTCACTATGACTGTACTTAAATATGAAGTTTTTTCCTTGATTTAGGAAACACACATGTAAGGGAAAGATGAAGGGCATCGCGTCTGCAGATTACTTTCAAATACTTCAGAATATGATAAGCAAATGGGTCACAATATTGACAGGTGGGAAATCTAGAAGAAGGCCATATATGGGAATTCTTCATACTGTTTTTATCGTTTTTCTAGAAGTATGAAATTTTACAAAAATAAAAGTTTAAGAAGAACACGTGTGCATGTGTGTACAGTGCTTTGGATGGAACTGTGAGTCTTGCAAATGCAAATATAAAAAGAATTTTTTTTGTTTTGTTTTGTTTTGTTTTTGGTAACGCAGATTGAACTCCGGCCCTTGGACTTGCGAGGAAGGTGGCGGAACCACTGAGCCAAACCCCCGGTGCTAAAAAGAATATTTTTTGATCTGCTGATAATAAGGGAAAGTGGGTCAGGATGGGTAAGGAATTCCTATTCACGCTGTACCCTTTTGTGGTTTTCTTTTTAAATACTGTGCTATATGCACCAACAACTTTTTGGAAGTAGATAATTAATCCTTCTTAGAGCTCCCTTGGGCCTCTGACCTGCAAAATCGCTTCTAGAAACTTACAAATGAGCAAAATCATATGCCCAAAGCAGTTCCCTGTAGCACTGCTTATAATAATGACAAACTGGAGATGACCCAATTATCCAGCAGTGAGAAATGGCTTAAATAAATTACAGTGCATCCATGTACAATTGAACACAAAGTAGCTGTTTAGAGTCAGGTCTATCCTGAGATGCAAAAGGTGCCCACAGTATAGCGTTAATTGCAAAAGGTTTTTGCTATTTTGTTTTCATTTCTTTTTTTCTGAGACAAAGTCTGTAGCTAGCTTCAAACTCACAACACTCCTTCCTTAGCCTCCTCAGGGCTAGGAATACACACAGGAGACACCACCCCAGGCTAAAAAGGTATTTTTTCTTTTTTTTTGTTTTTGTTTTTAATTAGAGTTTTTTGTTTTGTTTTGCTTTTTGGGGAAAAGATCTTAACATATATTCTACCCTGGCTTTGAACGCACTATGTAGCCCAGGCTGGCCTCAAACCTGTGGCAATCCTCTTAAGTGCTAAAATTATAGGTGTGCGCCACCACAGCTGGCTTACCTGGGAGACTGTTTGGTTTTTTACAGTGTTGGGGTCAAACTAGGACCTTGTGCATACCAGGTAAGAGCTCTACCACTGAGAGAATAAAGGCAGACTGCATTGGGTTAGTGCACACTGTATGCATAGTGAACCCCATTAAACATGTACAACACACGGTTAACAAAAATAGAATATAGACTTTTATAGAAATACTATATACTTTTTCTTTTTTTAGAAATGAAGGTATCACTGCATTGCACAATCTGGCCTTGAACTCCCGTGCTCAACAAATCTTCCTGCTTAAGCTTCCCAAGTAGATGGAACTAAATGCCCAACTTTTAGAATATTTTTTTTTTAAATGATAACACCATGTGTACAGCAGGATCTCACTAAATTTCAGCCTGTTCATCAGAAGCTCTATAACAGGAAGATGGTGTGATGAACTTTCACCGATCCCTTGACTGTGTCTGGGAATATAACTGTGATATTTATATCTGTAGTCATATCTATAAGTATACATATTACAGACATTACCAGAGGACATATACCAAGAGGTTAACAGTAGCTATCGATGGGTGACAGGATTTGGGGTTTTTTTTTCTATGCATGTACATTTTTTTTAAATTCCTTTTTCAGTTTCCTTAATATGAGAGACCCAAAATATAAATAATTTAAAGAGCAAAGTAAATAAAGAGCCATGTTAAGAAGTAGGGAGGGAAGGCCGGGGAGTTAGCTCAGTGGTGCTGCTGCCTGCTTTGCAAGTGCAAGGTTCCAAGTTCAATCCCCAGTACCAAAAAAAAAGAGAAAGAAAAAAAGAAGAAACAGGGAGGGAGACTCTGCAGACACAGGAAGGTGATCTGGGAAAGGAAAACAGGGGAGTAAAGATGATCAAGAGCAATATGTGTATGTATCAAACCCTGAAGCTGAATGTAATCACTACTGTATGCAACAAAAAACATGCACTAATAGGGCCAGGGATTTAGCTCAGCCGCACCACACCTGCCTTACAAGCGCAAGGTCCTGAGTTTGATCCTTGGTACCCCCCAAAAAAAGTACTAATAAAAAAATACTTTAAAAATTTTTTTCTCACTAGGCTGAGTGCCACACATCTGTAAGCCAGGACTCTGGGAGTCTGAGGCAGAATCCAAAGGTCAAGCCCAGCCCAAGCAATTCAGAAACTTAGTAAGATTATCTCAAAAACTAGAAAAAGAAGAGCTGGGGATTTAGCTCATGGCAGGGCCACCTATCTTGCAACCACAAGGTCCTAGATTCCATCCCTGGTACCAAAACAATAAATAAATAAATAAATAAAATAAAAAATGTTAAAGGGATGGGGATGTAGCTCAGTGCAAAGGCCCTGGGCCCAACCCCTAGTAGCACAAAAAAAGAAATGAAGGAAAGAGGAAGAGAAGGAGGGAGGGGGAAAAGCAAGCAAGAAAGGAGGAAGAGAGGGACAGAGGGAAGGAAGGACAGAAGGAAAGAAGGGGGGAGAGAGGGAGAAAAGGGAAGAGAAGGAAGGACGAAAGAAAGAAAAAGAAAGAAAGAAAGAGCCTGGTGTGGTGGCGCACGCCTATAATCCCAGCACTCGGGAGGCTGAGGCAGGAGGTTCGCTGTGAATTCAAGACCAGCCTGGGCTACATAGTGAGTTCCAGGTCAGTCTCAACTATATAGTGAGACCCTGTCTCAAAAAAACAAACAAACAAAAAAAAACAAAAACAAAAACAAGAAAGAGAAAGAAGGAAGGAAGGAAAAAAGAAAAGAAAAGAGGTGAGAGGAAAAGAAAAATGCACAGCAGAGATACAGTGACGTGTATGAAATTCATTGCAGAGGCTTGGGGAGATACCCACAGGCAGGCCGAGGCCTCATGACTCAAAAAAATCACAAGCACCAGACTGACACGACCCAGATGGAGCCACCAAACCAGCTCTACAGCTCCTGTGAAAGACAGAAACTCACTTGTTTAAGCCTCTGTTACTTGTGTCTGTGTTGTATACAGCCAAGCCTACATCTAAATAAACACAATAATCACTCTGGCAATCTCCTTGATCAAGCACCTATTTTACTCAAGGGAACACATCTACATGTCTTGTCCCTGTCTTATTTGATCCTTGTAAAGACTCCAGTAGATGCTGGTCATGTGAGTGCAGGTCTGTAATCCCAGCTACTTGGCAGGCTGAGGCAGGAGGATCACAAGTTTGAGGCCAGCCTGGGCAAGTTAGTGAGGCCCTGTCTCAAAATAAAAAATAAAAAGGGCTAGGGCCAGGGACTTAGCTCAGTGGTTCCACTTCCTGCCTCTCAAGCGCAAGGTCCCAAGTTTGATTCCCAGTACCAAAATTAATTAATTAATTAATTAATTAAAAAGGGCTGGATGTAGCTCAATAGTAAAGCACCCTTGGGTTCAATTGCCAGCATCATAAAAATAAACACAGTGTAATAAAAAGAAATAAGGTAGGCCTATTGAAATCCCCACTTCACAGTTGAGGAAACGGAAGCCCCGGGTGGCTGAATACTTCACCCAAGGTTATCCATAGAGATCTGAGCATAGGCAGGTGGCTCCAGACACCATTCCACCCCGAGGCCAACCTACAGTTCCCACCGCTCAGGAAAGGACAGCAGCATTCTACCACAGTCTACAGTATGCACTTGTTTACACACCTGGTCTGCATTTAATTAGCTCTGAATGCAGAAGCCTCACCGAGAAGGGTAAGAGAGGTCACTGGCCAACCCCATTTGTACAAATGATGTACAAATGACAACCCTCATGGCAGATGCAGAAGGAGGCCCCAGACAGCCTTCCTTGCTTTTTGGCTATCCGGGGGGACTTGGTACCAGAGGGCAAATGCAGGTGAAAAGCTCACAGAGCAAAAACCCAGGGTCTCAAGGAGTCAGGGGAGGCACGCTGAGCAGCTGTAAGAAAAGGTGAGGCAGAGGTGTCGGAAACAATCCACAGGACACACTGGGCAAGCTGGCCAAAGGGGCCATGACTCCAAAGGGACGACAGGGAGAGCTAAGGAGGAACAGCAGGTGGCAAACCAAGGCACCTTATCGCTTCTACCAAAGAGACCCTCCACGACTGCAGCAGGGGGCTAATGTGACGGGACAGGCAATCCGGAAAAATCACCCCCAGTAAAGTCTACACTCGGTCTCTTCCTTGGTCAGCCTCAAAATCGGCACCTAGGTTCACTTTAGCCTACATCTTATAGATTATACAGCAAATGAATCTTGTCATGATTCTCACTTTCCAGTATGTGCTTATTCTCTCTCTCTTCACTTTAAGAATCAGTGTATTGCTTTGACTGTAACCTGCTTTGTAGAAGATAAAGTAAACCAACTGTTTCTGTTTTTGCAATTCTGGGGAATGAACGCAGGGCCTTTGCACTGAGCTATGTTCCCAGTCACCACCCCTCCTCCCCCTTTTGGGGAGGACAGGATTTGCTAAGTCATTAAGTTGTCTAGACTGGACTCAGTCTTTTAATGTTCCTGCCTCAGCCTCCCAGAATGCTAGGATTACAAGCACGTGCCATCAAGCCCAGCTATATATTCATAATTTTTTAGTCTAGAAAAACAAAACAAAACATTTTTTCCTTTCCATTACAAATGAGGATACTGGTTTCCCTTTTAAAGGTTTTTTTTTTTCCCCCTATGGCAAATGTCTGCCAAGGAGAATATGATGGCTTGTATCTAGATATCCCCCAAAGCCTCCTGCAGTCACAGTGGAGCTTTCTGTTTGTTTTGTTTTGTTTTGTTTTGAGACAGGGTCTCACTATGTAGTCTAGGCTGGCCTTGACTCACTGCATAGCCTAGGCTAGCCTCAAACTCACAGTGATCCTCCTGCCTCAGCCTCACAAGGGCTGGGATTACAGGTGTGCGCCATCACACCTGGAAGAGTGGACTTTTTAGAGGTGGCTGGATCTAGGGTTTGTGCTGCTTGGATCAAGGACATGATGCTAAGATCGATTCACAGTATGATGCTAGGCTGAAGGGTGTGAGTGCTACCCTCCCTAAGGGCGAGAAGGCTGGTTAAGACAGAAGGGACAGAAAGAGCTATGGTCAGGGCTTGTCATTTGCTTGTGCCTTGCTGCCTTTTGCTTGCTGCCTGCCATGAACTATTTCTCCTCTGCAGAGCCCCTTTGCCATGCCGCCTTGTCTTGGAGCCAGCTGATTATGGACTAAAATCTCTACAAACTGTGAACTAAATAAACTTTTCCTCCTTAACTTTGGGTGTCAGGTATTTTGTCTCAGCAATAAAAGAAAAGTAACTAAGACAGAGAAGAATAATGCAGCTGGGCGTGGTGGCGCACGCGTGTAATCCCAGCACTTGGGAGGCTGAGGAAGGAGGATCACTGTGAGTTCAAGACCAGCCTGGGCTACACAGTGAGTTCCAGGTCAGTGTCAACTACATAGTGAGACCCTGTCTCAAAAACAAAAAAAAAAAAAACAAAGAGAGAGAGAGAATGATGCAAGGAGAGCCAGCATGTTTTCCTCACCTGTGCCCATACCAGGAGCCACTCTGCCAGGCTGGACCCTAGCCTGGAGCCTCAGTTTCCCCTGTGGAAGTGTCTCACTTTTCCTGAGTGGTCAGTGAGGCCACAGTGACTCCAAGCCCTGCCTGCTAGCCCATGCACCCAGGCGGATGGGGGTGGCACGTACTTGTAGACAGCACTGTCCTTCTTGGGGCTGTGTTGCGGCAGCCAGCTGTGGGAGTACTGGTGCACACCCAGGTCGTACAGCGAGGGGAAGTCCTTGCCGCAGAGGTGACAGCGATAACTCAGCTCCTCCTGGTGGCTCTTGATGTGCTCCAGAAATGTGTCGAGCTTGGGAAAGGTCTGGGCACAGCTCTTGACCACGCACTTGTACACCTGCGGGGAGACGCTGGGCAGGTGAGGAAAGGAGAAGGGCCACTGCCACCACTGCCCCTGTCTGCTACCACTGACTTTAAGCACTGCCAGAGAATGCCCTGACCTCTTTTCCCTGTCCCTGAATTCTGGAGCGCCAATTTCATTTTGATTAGAGGGTTGTTTTCTCTCTGTGTAGCCTGGGTGCACACAGAAAAATCCAGATACTTGGGGGTTGATGCAGCAGGACCACTGCAAGTCTGAGGCCGGCCTGGGCTACATCATGAATTCAAGGCCAGCCTGAACTACATAGCAAGACTGTCGAAAAAGACAGAAGAGAGAAGGGAGATCATCTAAGACCTGGAAATACAGTGAAGGGATGACTGTGTCCTTTCAATGTCCCGCTGGAGTAGTTTGCTCAGGGCACGCAAACCTGAGCAGACTTAAGAATCCCAGACTGCTGGGTACCACCCCCAGGTATCTGACTCGGCAGTGTGGCAGTCTGAATATATGGACTCCTGACCAGGAATACTCAGGCGATGCTCACACTGTTGGTCTGGGGACTTCACTTTGAGGACTGTGATCGAACAGGCCTGCCCAGGGTCCTCTCGCTCTCTGGAGAATGGGGATAGTTTTGAGAATTTACTATTAATTCAGGACCCAGGCTCTCAAGTGAAATGTTAACTTGTAAAAATCTGATCCACTATAATGATTTTTGTCAAGGAGAGAAGGTAACCTCAAAGGTCAAGGTGTTGTTGCCCCATAGAACATGAACCAGATTTGTATCTAATTTAGCAATCTGACTTAGGGGATCTTTTTAATTTTATTTAATTATTTTATTTTGTTTTATTTTATTTTATTGAGACAGGGTCATGCTAGACAGCAACACACTATCCTCCTCCCTCACCTTCCAGAGGGCTGGGATCACAAGTGTGCACCACCACATCTGCCTTTCATATCCTTTTTGAACTGGTTTTGTAATCCTTCCAATTCTTTCATTAATGATTTTAAGGAAAATTCTGATTCATGTTTAGAGTCTCATTTGTATATAAGAATTATGTCTTTCACATTTTGGAAATTTTACTTTGACTAGTAGCACATATTCCTTGGGTTCCTACACAATGTCACACACTCTTTCTTCCTAACAAAGTAAACCCTGATTTGCTCAGGGTGGCAAAACACCTAATTAAAACATTTAGTCCCCTAATCCTACATCTAGTGCCAGCCATGTGACTCCCTTCTCACCAACAGGAGGCAGTAGTTCCAGGGAGCACCGCTCCCAGAACAGAGATGCAAACGTCTCCTAGGAGAACTCCCCCAGTTGTTGCATTTGTCCTGATGTAGATATGACGGAGACATAGTCTCTGCTCAGCGACCCTGAGGATGAATGTCACAAGCTAAGGAGAGCAGAGAGGAAGCTAGAAGCCTGTCCATCATTACATATGGACCCACTAACGAGCCCAACATTGCCTACTTATGAACGTCTTTTCATATGAGAGAAATAAAACCCGAACTAGGAAGTCAGTGCTCCATTGTCTGCAGGATAACACACACTGAGTAAAAGAGCACATGTACTGCCCCTGACCTGGGAGATCTAGAGAACAGTTCTAGGAAAGGTGTCCTTACTCCTGAAAAGGTTTCCACTGCTCATGAGTGATTCTATGTCTGCACTGCTCCCGAGGAAGAGTGACCACCCTCCCAGGACCACAGGATGAGCCACAGTGGGGGACACAGCCCTGCCTTATCATGGTGGTAACCAGCGCTGGAAAGACACCCAAGTCTGGATACTGGGCTGAGTCACCTGACGGTCTCAGACCTGGAGCTGCCCTATCCAGGCCTTGTGCTCTGTGAGATGACAAACTTCTCAACTCTTTACATCAGCTTGAGTCAAAGGCTTCTGTGATTTGTCCCCAGGATCACCCAATTTAACTCCGTTAACCACTAAGGATAAGAGCTGTGGGAAAAATCTTGAGGGGCTGACTCCTGTCCCTTTGTAGGCAGCATTCAAGACCACACAAGCCAGTGGTGGTGCAGGCCTGGGAGGCTGAGACAGGAGGATCATAAGTTTGAGCTCAACTTGGGTAACTTAATGGCTCAGCAAAACCCTAACTCAAAAATAAGTTTAAAAGGTACTAGGGATAAAGCTCAGTGCAAAGGTGCTGGATTCAATTTCCAGTAACACACACACACACACACACAGCCTGCACAGTCAAGGCTCATGAGGGGTGACTGTGGCTCTTGCTGCCCTCTGCTCACTTACCTGCTCATTCTTATGCTGGGTCATATGGGACTTGAGCTGGAAGTAGGTGCTGAACTTGTTGGGGCAGAACTGGCACAGGTAGGAGCTGTCAATGAGTACCACCTGCTTGGGCTCCATCTTGTCTCCTTCGTCCTCACCTGCTGTGGGCAAAGCCTGGGGCTGTGGCGCACCTGCCAGGGTCTGGCCCAGCCCTAGGGAGAAGGCCGAGGAAGAGTCAGGCAGGGAGTCACAGGATGCCTACTGCGCTCCTCTGTGCTCCCCCGCCTACTATGTGCTTTGGTGGCAAGCACTGTGCTCTGGGCACCCGCTCCCATCCAACGCAGATGCTAACTGCCTAGACGCTGCCCTGCCACACGGCCACAGCTGGTGCTCCGGCCGCCTCCCTGCCCTTCCCTTGGACACTGCGAACCTCTTTCCACGCCTTGCTCCCCTCATGATGCTCCCAGACCCTGGTTCTAAGTGGAGCCCCTGGCTTCGCTGTCCCTCCCACACTCTCCTGTCAGGGACCTCTGACTTGTCTCTAGGCCCACAGCCAGGCTCCTAAGAGCCTCCATCATGTCTGATAAATGGTTGAAGCTTTGGTACTGGCCCCCGCAGGTGTTGCCAAAGCAACGGGAAGAGCAGTCCTCCTCCAGGGAGCGCACAAGACTCTGAGGACATAGCTACTTCCAACTGGAAGCACTGACAGAGGGCACACGCGCGGCCACACAAGTGGGACTGCGTGCAAGGGCTCTGGCTCGGGCGCCACACCATCCCCCATGAGTCACACCTGGCATGGGCCAGTCCAGACCCATGTGTGCTGTCAGTATAAACACACACTAGATTATAAATCTGGTTATAAAGAGCAAATAAAATATCTCAATATGGCTGGGAGTGTAGCTCATTGGTCAAGTGCTTGCCTAGCACACGTAAGGCACTGGATCTAATCCCCAGTGTTGCAAAAAACAGAAATAAACAACAACAACAACAAAAATGCAACAATTTCTTTATATTACATGTCAAATTGGTAACATTAATAGATTAGGTTAAATAAAATATATGATTTAAAAAAAATTTTTTTTTGGTGTTGGTGCTAGGGGTTGAACTCATGGCCTCATGCAGGCTAGGAAAGTGCTCTATCACGGAGTTACAATCCCTCACCCCTTTTTACTTTTAATTTTTGAGACAGGGCGTCGGTAAGTTGCCCAGGGTGGCTTCCAACTTGAGATCTTCCTGCCTCAACCTCTGGGTAGCTGAGCAAAATAAAAAATAGGTAACAGGAAATGGAAAGATAGATCTTTTTACAAGAGAAGGAGACAGAAATAGAGGGAGGGGAAAGGAAGGGAGGGTAAGAGAATGAGAAAGAAATTAAGATGTGTTATGCACAGTGGTGCCTTGGTTCACCAACTTCATTTGTTCCACGATTTCGGGAAATGGTCACATTTGTGTTCACATGGGAAAGATGGCCACAATCACATTCATCATCCAATGGAGAGCTTGCAAACAAAAACAAAATTCTGGGGCCAGGGATTTAGCTCAGTGGTTCCAGCGCCTGCCTCGCAAGCACAAGGACCTGAGTTCCATCCCTGGTACCAAAAAAAAAAAAAACAGAAAAAAACAAAATTCTGCCAAACGCTTCTGTTTGCAAACTAAACTGTTCACAAGTAAAAGCATTCATGAACCGAGGCACCACTGTACATGAACCAACTCGCTGAGAGGAATGTAATCATTGTGTACTACACACATGGATTAATAAAAAAATTAAAACTGAAGAAAGACTGTTGAGTGTAGAAACTGTGAAATTATATGTGGTGCTCATGTTAGAATTCTCTCAGCAGCACTGGGTTTAAGCCCACAAGAACAGTGCTGGAGCAGCACTGACCCACAGCAAGGATAGGACCCTTCGCTGAGGAACAGGCTCAGGCTCAGACAAACAAGCATCCCACAGAGTACAAAGTGCCCTGGAGAGCAAATGCCACAGAGCTCGGACAGGACTCTGGTCCTGAGCAACCACAGTAACCACATGGAGCAATATATTAAAAATAGATTCTAAGGTGAAACCCAGGGTCAGCACCAGAAAAAAGCCCACAAAAATACTGGATGTGGTGGTGCTTGCCTGTATGCCAATACTATGGGAGGCTGAGACAGGAAGATCACAAGTTTGAGCTCAAAGTGAGCAACTTAATGACTTTGTAAGACTCTGTCTCAAGATAAAAAATATTAGAAAGAGCTGGGGATGAAGCCATACACACACATACACACACACACACACACACACACACACACACATAAGTATTTAATTAGCGATGTCTGCTACCGGTACATATGAAAATAATATCACATTCCATGTCCCATTTTAAAGATAAAGTAGATTTCAGCCCAGAGGGAGCACAGAAGTTGCCTGAGATCACTGTGCTAGCAACAGAACCTAGGAAGCTGCAGAAGAGAGGTGTGGGGATGGCAGCTTTCCTACTTCTACCCACCTGTGTTTTCTTCATCCTCTTGTCTGCTGGGGTTCAAGGCCATGACCTGTACCGTCACAGAGTTGCGAGAAACAGTGCTGCCACTGCGCCCTGGAGGCCACACCTTGTGTGTCTGCATGTGTTTCTTGACGTTGGACTTCTGTGCGAAGGCGCGGCCACACGCGATGCACTGGAAGGGCTTCTCCCCAGTGTGGCTGTGGGAGACAGGGCTGGTCAGCAAGTGAGCGTGAACAGCCAGGATGCCCAGAGGGAACTTCCGGAAGCTGCTGGCTGCCATCTGACACCATGGCAACACATCCTCGTGCTGAGTCAGGCAGGCCACGACACTGAGCGGAATCAACCGTCCCTGGAGTCCACGTCCTCTGTGAGGTACACCCTGTCCTCACTGCTGTGAGCCCACTCAGGTAGGGACTTCAACACCCTACCTGCCACAGCACAGAACTTGTACCACTCTATATTTTTCTTTAAATCTTTGTTTAAACATGGTGTTACTAAGTCGCCCAGGCTGGCCTCCAATTTGCGATCCTCCAGCCTTAGCCTCCTAAGTAACCAGGATCACCCAGGACTGGCTTCCACCCACTTTTTTTTTTTTTCGAACCCAGGGCCTTCACTGAGCTACATAAGGTCTTGCTTTACAACTCAGGCTGGGCTTTGTAGCCCAGGATCACAGTGATCCTCCTGCCTCAGCATTCTGAGTGCTAGGATTACAGGGATGCATCACCACACCTGGCAATTTCTAGCCCTTTTTATTTTTTTATTTTGAGATGGGTCTCACTAAGTTGCTAAGTTTCTCAGGTTGGGCTCAAACCTGCACTCTCCTGGCCTCAGCCTCCCAGGTGGGGGCCACCATCTCCAGCTTCAACTTGCTTTTTTTAGAACTTAGAACTTAGCAGCTGCCACAAGGGACAGCGTCTATCCAGGCATCTCCATTAACCAGCTTCAACTTGCTTTTTTTTAGAACTTAAAAGTTAGCACCTGCCACAAGGGACAGCGTCTATCCAGGCATCTCCATTACTGCTCAGTCACCGGCCAGCAATGGTGGAGACCAGTGACTCTCAACTGAATTTAAATGTGCCTTTAGGGGCCACCTGACAACATCTGGAGACATTTTCAGCTGCAACAGCTGTAGGGTAGAGTGTTACTGCTATCTAATGGTTAGGTGTCAGGGATGTGCTTAAACATTCTACAAGGCACAAAAGCACAGATGGTCCCTACAGCAAAGAATGATGTGACTGGAATCTGAAATGTCATCCGTGCTGAGGAAGAAAAGTCCTGGTCTAATCAGAGTCTGCCTCCTAACACGGCTGGAATCTCACACACACATATGCACGCACACTCATATTCACTCTCTCTCTACCTCTTTCTCAAGAGATAAGAAGTCAGGTGCAGTGGTGCACATCTGTAATCCCAGCACTCTGGGAGGCTGAGGCAGGAGGATCAAGAGTCTGAGCCCAGTCTAGGCAACTTAGCAACTCAGTGAGATGCTGTCTCAAAAAATAAAGGGCTGAGGCCCAGGGATTTAGCTCAGTGGTTCCACCGCCTGCCTTGCAAGTGTAGGGACCCGAATTTGATCTCCGGTACCAAAAAATAAAATAAAAGGCTGTGTAGCCCAGGCTGGTCTCGAATTCACAGTGATCCTCCTGCCTCAGCCTCCCAAGTGCTGGGATTACAGGCGTGAGCCACCACGCCTGGCTCTGTTTTGTTTTTTTGAGACTAGATCTCACTGTGTAGTTCAGGCTGGCCTTGAACTCACTACATAGCCACTATGTTGTCTCAAATTCACAGAGATGTCCTGCCTCAGCCTCCCCAGTGCTGGGATTACAGTGCACCACTACATCCAGCCTCCTTGCCCATTCCTGAGACAGGAGGCGTCATGGCTTGTGCTGAGTGAGCCAGGAGCACCTATCGCACCCTGGCAGAGCCTGGCACCTGGCCAGGCAGCCTCGCATGTCTGTAAGACTCCTCTAGGTCAGTTCATCCCCACACCCAGTTGATCACAGGGGGCAGGCCCCCTCCATTGGCCCTGCAAAATGAGAGGGAAAACCACCATGACTAGGGCTGTAGGCCCAAACACCATGAAAGGATAGACAGGCTCAGCTGTCACCCTGGACAGCCACCTGCCCCCAGGCCCTGTGTCCCGCTGACCTCCGGATGTGCTGCTGCAGGTCAAAGTTCTTTGTGAAAGACTTGTCACAGTAGGAGCACTTGAGCTTCTGAGCCTTTGGCTTCCCTGCAACTGAGACACAAAAAGGGAGGAGACCGTGAGGCTGGGTCCCATCTGAGGGCAGCAAGGGCTGCCTCCAGCCACCGCAGCCCCAATCCACACAGAGGCAGAGCAAGAACCACTGCTGAGCTCCTCACAGGGCTCAGGAGGAAAGCCCAGGACATGAGACGGTTGGGAAAGCAGCAGGAACCTCAAGAGTTCCCCTTTGCCCCAGGATGCAATCTGGCTATGGCTATAGCACTGTGACCTCTGAGCCCTGCCAGCCTCATCAAACCCTCCGTCTCCGTCCAGCTGCAGAGCTCAAGCCTGCTCCCACCTCAGGGCCTCTGCACCTGCTGGTACCCTTGCGCGGAGTACTGGTCCCTTGGATACTCACAAGGCTGCTTCCTTCTCTGCACATGGACAGGCAGCAGTGTCTTCCAGCCTCCCCATCCCAGCGACCTGCTAATCTCCTTCCTAGAGCAATTCTGCCTCTCTTATTAGACTGCGGGTAATTGAGGGCAGAAGACCGAGAAGGCTGACATAGAGCCTGGCACAGAGACGGCCACGCATATTTGTGGAAGGAAAGAAAGGAGGAAATGGCTGACTTTGCAGTCAAGTTCTCTATTACTCCTGTCTCCATTCACGCCTGCTTCCAACACTGCCCCCCAGCCCATACTCTGCGGTTCCAAAAGGGTGGCGGACTCTGCTACTTGCCCTGTCCTTCCTTCCACACAGATCCCCTAAACAGGGGGAACGTCAATGTTGCTGGCAGAAACAGGCATTGCCTTTCTTTGGTACGGCCATCTGACTAAGTTCTCACCAATGAGAAGTCAACAAAAGTCTCACACAGAACTGAGGGAACTTACGGAAGCCGGGAGGTACCCTTTTACCCTTCCTTTCTCCCTTTTACTGCCTGGAATACATAAAAACTGAAGACTGGAGCTCCAGCAGCCACCCCAGATGAAGAGGTGAAATGTTAAATGAAGCCACGCTCTGGGACGAGAGGAACAGAAGGACAGAAGAAACACGGGGGCCCCGCGAACATGCCACATGATTCCCAGGCTGCCCCATTCTATGGCGAAAACAACATTTTATCATTTTGAAATGACTTCTATTTTAGATTTTTACATTACGTGCAACCAAACTTAACTATCCTAAAAGGAAAACGTGAAACCAAGCAGCCTGTGGCTAGAATAATTCCAACAAAAAATGCCAGCCACCGTAACCCTGCACCTGTGGTCCCACAGTTCATACCAGGAAGTTCACAGCCGTGCCCAGGCAGGGCAAGACACATCTGAGCTACTCATGGTATCTGGGAAGAAAGCCCAAGACACAGGCTGGGGGCTCACCTTCCGGGAGTCCACCGGCTCCTTTAGCCCGTCGGGTCTTCAGCGTCGGTGGGGGTTCAAAGGTGCCCACCGTGCCCGCAGTGGCACTGGAGAGAGGGGCAGCAGGGTTTGGTCCTTTCGGTTTGAATCCCTGCTTGCCGGGGCTGTACACGGGGGGCGTGGGGTACACAGGGGCCTCCACACACTGGCTGGGCACCTGGAAGGACAGCACTGTGAGGAAAAGAGGCCTGGCTGCAGCCGGGGACTCTCACTGTGGCCCTGATCTGGGTCACTGCCCCTATGTCTCCACCCTTCCCTCTCTCCCTGGCTCCATCACCCCAGCAATGGTCAGGACTCCTTTGAGCTTCATGAAGCCAGCTGCCTAGGCCTCAAATACAGACCCTATCCTTTAGCACCCCAGTGACCTTGAGTTTCGATTTCTCTGTCTGTTTCCATCCCTGTAAAATGGGGCTAATCACTCTTGCGAGGTTGTTGCGGACTAAATGAAGTGATGCATACACAGCCTAGCACAGTGGGTGACACTCAGTACACACTCAATAAACACACAGGTGCTTAGTGCTGCTCACACTGCTATTAGCAGTGGTTTCCCAGCACAGCCTGGGCCTCATAGCTATTCCCCCTCCTCACTGACACCCCCAGATGCTGCCGCAGCAGGCGTCATGCAACTGGGAGGCAACCTGATGCCGCAAGAAAGCACAGGCAGAATTCTGAGGCACTCAAACCTAAGCAAGCCTAAGCTTAGAGAAGGACAGGGGTCCCCTGTGTGCAGAGCTCAAGGATTTCCCCTTCACAGGGCTCCCTGGGTCATCCTGTCCCAAACTCCACTTCCTAAGCTCCTGCTTATACTTATCAGCATCCAGAACAACATATCTTACCCAGTTATCTTGTCTCTTATCTGCTTAATTCCATGAGGGCAGGGAGCTTTTGCCGCTTCTGCTCACTACTTTATTTTACCCAGGCTGACAGCAGTTTTTGGCAGAGTGGGCACTCAGTAAATGTTTGCTGAATGAATGAATGTACAGCAGCACTCAGCTGGCAGCTGGTGTGGCACCCATACGTGCTCACTCTGGAGCCTGTCTGCCAGCCCCTGGCGTCATTCCCTCACCCTTTTGTGCTCACCCCGGAACGCTGGGGTGGGAAGCTCGCAACCCATTCCCTCGCCCACGTGGTTTACCCTGACAGGCCCTGTCCAGGAGAAGCTGCTGTGAGATGGAGATGCAGAGGGGAGTAGAAGGCTCCTCCTCTAGCAGCAGTACTGGGACACAGAGGGGGTTTGCAAGTCACAAGCTGTGGTGTGGCAGACGGGTGGTCAGTTGTGGGCCGCAGGGCAGTTTCAGCATCCACTGCAGTCCCAGTCTTTACCTCTGTGCTAAGCTACAGAGTGGACCTAAAAATCAGGGCCACTCACAAACCGTAGCTTAGCTTTTGTCCCCCTAGCCCTTCCCTCAGCTCCATAAGCACCCAACTTCCTGCACTAAATCCCTCCCCCGGAAATACCTAGCATGGTTTCTGTTTTCCTGATCAATCCCTGACCAACACAGCACTCAGGAAATATTTGTCACATCGCACAACAAAAGAAATCAGCAACAGAATAAAGAGACAACACACAGAATAGGAAACAAATTTTACCAGCTATTCCTCAAAGAACATCTAGAATATATAAAGAACTCAAAAAATGGGCTGCGGATTTAGCTCAGTGGTTCCGCCCCCGGCCTCGCAAGCGCAAGGACCCAAGTTCGATCCCCAGTACCAAAACAAAACAAGAACTCAAAAAAAGTAGACTGCCCAAATTTAAAGACCCAGTCCAAAAATAGGCATCTGAAATGAACAGACACTTCTCAGTTGAGGAAGTTCAAATAGCAAATGAATACATGAAAAAATGTTTAATGTCAATGGTCATCGGAGAAATGCAAATTAAAACAAAAGTGAGATTTCCATCCGGAAAGAATGGCTATTATCAAGAAATCAATCAATAACAAACGCTGGCAGGGCTATGGGGAAAAAGGAGCCCTTCTCCTTCATTAGTGCAACCAATATGGAAATCAGTATGGAGAGTCCTCAAACAACTAAAACTAGAGGTTCCACTTCACCCAGCTATACCTTTGTGGTATCTTCCTGGAAGAATGAAAGAACCATAGCACAGTGACACAGGCACACCCATGTTTACAGCAGCACAGTTTATAATAGCTACATCTTAGGAACAGCCCGGATGCCTATAGGTGGACGAGTGGATAAAGACGTGTTTTTTTTATACAACAGAGCACTGCTCTGCCATAAAAAGGATGAACTTCAGACCTTTATAGCTAAACGGATACACACTGATACCATACTCTTAAGTGAGATACGTCAGACACGTAGTTAAATACTGCATTGTGAGAAACCAAAAGTGGAAATAAGGACTGAAATATACAATGGATGTCGGGAAATAAGAAGAAAGTGTTCAAATGGGAAGGGGAACAAGGGGGAAGGGAGGGAGAAAGGAAGGGAGGGACAAGAAAAAAAGTGAAAGCAGAAGGAAAACATGGAAACAAAGCTTCTTTACATAGGACTTGAGTGGGGGAAAGGGATAAAATAAAATAAAATTTATTTAGAAAAACTAAAACTAGAGGTTTCATTTGACCCAGCTATTTCCCTTCTTGGTACCTTCTCAAAAGAGTTAAAAGCATCATACCACAGTGATATCTGCATACTCATGTTTATAGCAGCACACTTTGTAATAGCTAAATCTTGGAAACAGCCCATGTGCCCATCAACAGATGAATGGATAAAGAAAATGTGGTTTTTGTATACAATGGAGTACTACTCTGCCATAAAGGATAAACGTGAGATATGAAGGATATTTTTAGGTAAATGGATGTACCTTGAAACCACACTTTTTTTTTTTTGTTGTTTTTTTTGAGACAGGGTCTCACTATGTAGTTGAGACTGACCTGGAACCCACTATGTAGCCCAGGCTGGTCTTGAACTCACAGCGATCCTCCTGTCTCAGCCTCCTGAGTGCTGGAATTAAAGACTTGCACCATCACGCCTGGCTTGAAACCATACTTTTAAGTAAAATAAATTGGACACATGTTTAAATATCGAATTCTCTTCTGTGAGATATCCAAAGGGTAAATAAAGAGCAAAGTGGAAGACAGATATTGGAAAGTAGGAAGAAAACGTTCAAATGGGAAGAACAAAACAGGGGGAAGGAGAAGAAAAGGAAGGGAAAAGAATAAAAGGAAAAATGGAAACAAAGCTTTTATAAATAAGGAGGGGATATCATGTAAAGGTACAAGATCCCAATAATAAATGTAACTATTGTTTGCTTTAAATGTACCAGTAAACTTAACGGGGGAAAATGAGGGGAAGAAGGGTTGAAGGGAGGAGAAGTGAATGGGGAAAGAAGAAGAATCAAGATCTATCAGGAACAGGTACAAATTCCCTATGCTGTTGGGCCAGAGATTTAGCTCAGTGGCACCACGCCTGACTCAAAAGTATAAGGTGCTGAGTTCAATCCCTGCTAATGCCAAAAAAATTCCCTATGATGAATGTGACCAATATATATCAAAAGCGAACCGTAAATTAAATTTTTAAAAAAGAAATAATTGCCACATGAATGAATGCACTCATTATCTGAGGCACTCCTGAGTAAGTAGGTGGCTGCAAGTGGGTTAGGCTCATCTCCCTTAACATGTTTTTTCTTCTTTTCTTTTTCTGAGCTAAATCCCCGGCCTGTCCTCAACATCTCTGGCAAGGGAGCTCCCTCTCGCTTTCTCTCTCTCTCTTTATAGTACTGGGAACTGAACCCAGGGTCTTCACAACGAACTACACCCCCAGCCCATGCTGGGCTCATACTTGCAGTTCTCCCGCTTCAGCCTCCAAGAGTGCTGGGATGACAGGAGTTCCCACATTAAAGGAGAAGAAACTGATACCTACTGCTGGGTGCAGGGCGTGGTTGTGCACACCTGTAATCCCAGCACATGGGAGGCTGAGGAAGGAGGATTTCCGCAAAAAAAAAAAAAAAAAGCAGTGGAGTTCTCCCGGCTGTGTTAGGGCAGCTGGTTGGAGTGAGGGCTCCAGGGCTCCGGTCAAGCACAGTGGTGTCTCGAGCAGGCCCATGCGTGAGCAGCCGGCATCAATGGCAGTGACTTTCAGCACCAGGAGAACACTGTCATGCACTACCAAATGAGTGTGACCCTCAGGTGTGCAATTAAGAAGCTGATCTATGTGGATCTGGTCATATGGCTGCTGCTGGTTGCCAAGATGAGTATGGGACATCTGAGGCTCTTGTCACACAGTCAGGTGGCCATGCCTTATCAGTGGGAGAACCCATATCTGCTGAGCATTGTGCCCTCTCTCTTGGGTCTTCTCTCCTTCCCCTGCAACATTAGCTACCTGGTGCTCTCCATCGTCAGCAGGGCGCCCTTTCCAACGCTCCTCTCATTTACGGCAGCATGGAGATGCTTCCTATGGAACAGCAATGCCACCGCCACGGCAAGGCCTACCGCTTCCTCTTTGGCCTCTCTGCTATCTCCGTCATATGCCTGGTGTTGGTACTGGAATCCGAGTGCGTGCCTGGGCGTCGTACTACAGCCAGAAACTCCCAGACTCGGTTCACCATGACACAGGAGAAGAAACGTAAATGAAGTGTCCCCGATGAACTGCTCTGAGAGATGAAGCCTGGTCCTCCACTGAGTGGTAACAGGGGTAGAGGAACTGTTTTAAAACCTGGTGATTTGGGAAGCCGCTATGTTGGCACCTACTACTAGGCCCAAGTTTTGGCCTGGAGTTCTGTTGCCATTTACTGAAGTAGCAAAATTAAATTTATTCCTGATCGGCTAGATTTGACTGACCAACAGCTGTGAAACAAGACTTCAGTGGGGTGAAACTGAAGCTCTTCAGAATTTTTCCTTAAGTATGAGCCTTATCCTTGCCTCCTGTTGGTCATTCTCCCAACTTGGGAGACCTTAACCTCCAAGACTGCAAATTTTCCTTCCATTTGTAGGTCGCAGGGCGGGAAAAGTATGGAAAGCCGCTCCCCTTGCAAGTTCTGCTTTTTACTGCAAAACATTTTAATTAAGAATCTAAATAAAGTTAAGACTGCCCTGTCAAAAAAAAAAAAGCAAAAGTATCTACTGGGAGCTGGGGATTTAGCAGTGGTGCCACCACCTGCCCCGAAAGTGCAAAGTCCTGCATTCCATCCCTGGTACCAAAATAAAAACTTACTAGAGCTGGACGAGAGGTGGGCCACAGGCTGAGGACTTAGCTAGGTGCAAAGCCTGCAAAGCCAAATACACTCCTGACTGTGCCCTCTAAGAGCACTGTCATCTGCCTAGAGAACAAACAGCAGCAGCTGTCCCTCTGCTGGTCTCTCCCTATACCAGACCACCATCATGCTCTTAGCAACTGTTTTTTTTCTCTTAAATTCTTTTATTGGTATATTTTAGGTACACAATAGTTACATTCATCACTGGGAACTTGTACCTTTACATGATGCATCTTGCTTCTTTTTTGCCCATTCTCCTGTGCTTCCTTCAACCTCTCCGACCTCTCCCTATTTGCAAAAGCTTTGTTTCCATTTATTTCTTACAGAACTTTTTTTTTTTTTTGCGGTAGTCCTCAGAGAAGCTTGTTCTAGTCTTCCAGGCCAGGGCAGATCTCCTTGCGGGCTGTCACAATGTCACACACCTGGTGGCAGGAGTTCCCCCTTGTCTGGGCTCTCTTCACATACATGCACCTGTGTGGCTGAGTTCCAGGGAGAGTCTGGGGCCCTGTGACCTCACATGCAGGCAGGCTGCATCTGTCATAACCATCAACACTGGTGTCTGGAAAGTCCCATGGACTCCATGAACTCAGAGTAGACTGCCTGTGGCTCAGCTGGTCAGCAGGGAATTAGTATGGTGCATTGCCGTGGAATGGCCCAAAGTCTTCGTCCCTCTCTGTTATCTGCACCTCGGCAGTGTGATTTTTGTTTTTTTGTTTTGTTTTTTTGTTTGTTTGTTTGTTTTTGTTTTTTGAGACAGGGTCTCACTATGTAGTTGAGACTGACCTGGAATTCACTATGTAGCCCAGGCTGGTCTCGAACTCACAGTGATCCTCCTGCCTCAGTCTCCCGAGTGCTGGGATTACAGGCATGTGCCACCATGCCTGGCTCTGCAATGTGATTTTACAGCTCTTCACATTAAGAAAAGAGGGTATAGGGGCCAGGGATTTAGCTCAGTGGCACTGCTCCTGCCTTGTAAGCGCAAGGTCCCGAGTTCGATCCCCGGTACCAAAAAAAGAAAAGAAAAGAAAAAGAGTCTATGGGTCAGGGGTAGAGCACTTGCCTTGCGCACTCAAGATCCTAGGTTAGATCCCCAGTACTGTAAAACAAAGAAACAAAAAAACAAATGGCATCTATTCCCTACCCACTGAATGCAGGCTGACCTTGTGACCTGTGTTGGTCAATAAAAATGACACTGCACCACTTACAAGCCTCAAGCAGCCTCAAGCACTTCCGCGTGTATTTTGGCACGGACATCATGGCCATGAAAACATGCTGGACAAGGGCTATGTGGAGCAGAGCTGAGGCACCCCACCTGTCTGAGCCCAGGCACCTTAGAGCAGCTGACAGCCAGCTGACCTCTAGACACATGGGAGAGTCCAGCCAAGATCAGCAGAGGTGCCTAGCCAACCAGCACAGCATGTGAATGATAAACTCTTTGTTATATACCACTGAGGTCTTGTGAACAGTCCTTACATAGAAACAGCTAACTGATACACTTTACTTGTTAAACCATGTTAGAGATGGCTATGCTGATAATGGAGGACCTCTCCCAAAAGCAGGAATTCCCTGGGAGTTCTGACTTTCACCTGAGGGCAGCTTGTATTTCTGCTACAACCTCCACAGCGTCCCACATTCCTGTGATTTGCACTGTGCATCTGTAGTTGCAATGTTTTGATTATGGTTCTTCTTTCCCACGATGCAGCATGCTCCACAAGGTCTGGGGGTGCATCTGGTTTTGCTCCCCATGGTTTCCCCAGCACAGTGCCTCGCATACTGCTGCCACCCCTGCACAGTGCCACTCACCTCCAGGGGTGGGTAGGGCTGCATCCCCAGTGCCTGGATCTCCACCGTTCCACTCCCAGCCAGGGGCACACTGGCACTGTACACTTCCACCACGCCATTCCCACCAGGGTTGGGGCGCCTGGTGGGCCCCAGGCTCTGAGGGGGAGGGGGAGGAGGCTGGGGAGGTGGAGAGCGGCGGAGGCTGGGTGAGGTAGTTGGGCACTGAATGCATGTTCAGGCTGCTCTGAAATCACAAGAGAAAATCAAAACATTAGGGTCTCTGGCTCTCAGCTGTCTTACTCATCAGCAGGGAAGGACTTCTGCTTTAGCCAGCACATGGATAGGACAGCTACTCCTAGGGCAGCTCAGAGGACAGGGCTAAGAGCAGTAGGGAAACAGTCACAGGAGAATTCTGAGGGTGTCAGCTTCTCTACGAACATAAGCAAAACTGGCCCAGCTAGTGCACAGAAGGGTTAACAGAGGAGGCCTAAAGTTGTCATCACAAGAAGGGCTTGTCTGTAGGACTGGCTCTTGATTGGCATCTGAAAACTTGGCTTTGGAACATTCCCTTGGTTAATAAGGCTGTTTCACCCACCAGGGGCACTGAGCACTCTGTGCCAGCTCACTCGACTCTGTACCAAGAGTGTGCTTGATGGTGAGCTCCTCCTCCCCTCCGGGAGTCTAGGATTTTCGTCATGGTGGCTGGCTGCCTATATGTATTAGAAAATCCTCAAGGAGCCACTATATATTGTCTAATGGACATGGGATACCTTCATTAAGAATAAAAACAGAAGTCAAAATAGCCAGACTATGGCTGTGAAATGTTTAGTGGCAGCTTCCTCACTGCAGCAGGACTGGCCAAGGGCAAGGCTCACAGTCACCCTCAGCACAGGAGAGCTGCAGTCAAGTCCCCTTTTTCTCCGAGATCCTGGGTCTGTTGGACTCACTGCGCATGCCTATAAGTGAGACCCTTGGAGTTGTGCTAAGCATGCGCAAGGTCCTCAATCTGATCCCCAGCACTGCCAGAGAAAGAACACAGAAAGACTGGTGAAGCCTGGGGCCTCCTTACCTGCACGGGGGGCGGGGCCGGGGGCATGGGCTGGTCCAGGGATGTGAAGGCCGACATGGCAGACATAAGCACATCGTCGCTCACCAGGATGTTCCCCTGCACCAGGGTCTGGATCAGTGGGGACGGGGGCACTGTGATATACGTGGAGATCTGGACAGGGAGACAGAGAGTGATTAGACACACATGTGACTCTGTGAGGAAGCTGAGGGGCAATGCTAATTCCGGGCTCTGGAGTTCCCACCTCTCATGCTCTCTCCTGGGCCAATCGCTCCCCCGCCTGCGCTTCCACTTAATCATCTACCAACCTCAGAGTTCCACCTCTCTGAAAGACACACACAAGCCGGGCGTGGTGACGCACGACACTCGGGAGGCTGAAGCAGGAGGACTGCTGTGAGTTGGGCTACATATTGAGTTTGAGGCCAGCCTGAACTGCATAGCGAGACCCCGTCTCAAAAAAAAAAAAAGCACAGAAGAAGACACATACCCTAGTTTCTAAGAAAACACTCACATGTTTACAGGAAGTCCACAAATAAGACAATTCCACACAGTCTTGTTCCTAACAGTGAAAAACTATAAGCGAAATTAATAGGACACACATGGGTAAATACCGAATAGTTTCTCTGGTGTGAAAATCTGAAAGTGTAAATAAGGATCAAAATGTATAATTGATAATGTGTAATAGGAAGAAAAGGTCTAAAGGAGTAGGGTAAGTGGGAGGAGTAGGGGAAAGGTAAGAAGGGAAAAGAAAAGTATGAGAAAAGGAAGAACATAGAAACAAAGTCTTTGAAAATAGGGAAGGTGGAGGGGGCAGGAGGAATGAGGAAAAAACAAGAACCAAGATATGTTCTATAAAGGTACAAGACGCCGATGATGAATGTAACTGTACTGTACACCTACACTGTACCAATAAACTTAAAATTTTTTTTTAAAACTGTAAATAACCTAAATGTCTATCAACAGCGGAATGCATTAAAAATAATATAATATAATCATCAAAAAGAATACCATACAGCATGAAAAATCAAACTGCATAATAATATGTAGATTACACATTCTTATTTTTTAAAAAACCTAACTCTTTCCACCATCTTTTTGTTGTTGCTTTCCACCATGTTTTTATGCCGTGGTAATTGTGCACATGAATGTCCTGGGTGATGGTCTCAATTTTAGTATGGGTGCTGCCGAAGCGAGCACATGGCTGATGGTCTCAAGAGCACCAGCAAGGCTGAAAACAGGGAGAGGCCAGGTTCTTCTGAGGCCTGCTCCAAAGGGGTCATCTGGTTTCTTTCTAACTGTGATGGTGAAGCACAGCGACATCAGTGGATTAGAAATCACTAACGATCACAGGGCGGGAAAGATTGTTGGGAGCCTCACAGGAAGGTTACACAAGTGCAGAGTGATCAGCCCCAGGTTTGGTGTGCAGCTGAAAGCCTCAGAAAAATGACAGAATAATCTGCTCCCAACCTGTCAGTTTGGTTTCACTGTACTGACAACCTCAGCTGGCACCATGGACCATGAAGAAAAGAGATGAAAACACACGGGAGAGAAAATCCTGGGATTCTTTTTCTAGGGATGTAAAACATACATACAAATAAAATGCCTCAACAGACAAGAAATTAATAAAACAAAAAACTAAAACGATAGTGTAATTCCTACAGTCACTGAAGTAAATATATTTCAAAGTATCTGATAAAGGATAGCCATCCACAGTTACCTAGGGGAAGGGGAGAGAAACAGCACCAAAGAAGCCTTGATTTGTAACTTTCTAACTTTTAAAAAAGAGAAGGGAAGCCTGTATTACTGGTAAATGTACAAATTAACAAAAATAATATATCAGGGCCAGGCAGGGTGGCACACACGTGTAATCTGAGCACACTGGATGAGGCAGGATTAAAAATTCAAGCTCAGCCTGGCAATTTAGTGAGACACTATCTCAAAATAAAAAATAAAAAAGCGGGCCAGGGATTTAGCTCAGTGGCACTGCGCCTGCCTCACAAGCACAGGGTCCTGAGTTTGATCCCTGATACCGCAAAATAAATAAATTTTATATATA
>NW_022900934.1:24892946-24901168 GCF_012274545.1 Fukomys damarensis
ATATATATATATATTTTTAAAGGGCTGTAGCTTGTGGGTACAACCCTCAGTACCATACAATAATAAAAACAGTAATAATAATAAAGATAATAACTAATAATAATGGAAGTGATATCATCAGGGCTGTGGTTGTGGCTCAGAGGGGGAGCACTTGTTCAATATAGCCAAGGCCCTGGGTTCAATCTCCAGAAGTACAAAAAGAAAATAATAGCACACTCAGGGCCACAGTGAGGAGGACAGGCAGACCTTACAAGAAACTGTCAGTGTCTGCACCTCTTGGCAGCTACGCAAGGTGCTTTATTTTGTTTTGTTTCTGTTTTTCTTTACTGACAGACCCTTTCTTCCTAGTTCACCTCCCTCTGAAAGCTCCAGGGACAGAAGTGACTCGTCCCAGAGACCTTGCTCAGGGATGGGACATCTCTGCCCTCAACCAAGGCAGGTCGAGGAAATGCCTGACACTGCAGCCAAGAACGGCAGTACTGGCTGCAGCGTTTCACTCTGTAGCCCAGGCTGGGCTCAAACTGGCAGTGATCCTCCTGCCTGAACCTTCCAAGTGCTGGGATTATAGGCATGGGCCACCACACCTGGCTCCAACTCACTTTTATACTTACAATGTCAGAAGAGTTAGGCTGAGACCAAAAAAAAAAAAAAGCCCTGGAAACCACATCCCTGTCCATCTAATTCACTTAGGAGGCGGGGCTTACATCTACCTATAACTGACTGTTTGTGTTCTAAAATTATTCCTTTGCCCAGAATTGGAAGAATTTTCATATCTCCTTTTATGGAAGAAAAAACAAGGTAGAAGAAGGTATATTTTTCTGCTAGCAAAATTCATAATCAAGGAGTTAGAAAAATGATGTTCTAGGCTCGAACAGTGCGTGAGAGCTGAAAAAGTTCTATCTATCTGTCCTACGGGACTGAGATGAATGTTTTTCTTTCTTTCTTATTCTTTTCCAGTTATGGGGATTGAACCAAGGCCTTCACATTCTGCCACCTTCCTAACCCTTTGTTCATTTTTTATTTTGAGACAGGATCTGGTTAAATTGCCCAGGCTGCGCTCAAATGTGCGATTATCCTGCCTCAGCCACCCAGAATGCTAGGATTGCAGGTGTGTGCCACCATACCAAACTGGGTGAATGCTTTTCCCATGAGGACAGAGATGGTGTCTACACAATGGATGAGGAGAATACTCTAAAGGAATAAGGAGAGAAGCAGAGGCCAAGGAGAAATCTGACACCTTGACCTGGCCTCCTGAGACACCCCTCACCTCCTCAGTGAGAGATTCTTTAGTCCCATTATTAAGATCCCTGACCCATGGTGTCCTTGATCCAGATCCACGTTCCAGGGGCTCCTCCAGATACCTCCAGCGTGGCCTCCCCCTGACCTCCGGACTTGGAGGTCTATACTGTCTATATCATCTCTGCCTCCACTTAAAGGTCCCAGGGCACCTCAAATTGCACATCTGCTGGGCGTGGTGGCGCACACCTGTAATCCCAGTGCTTGGGAGGCTAAAACAGGAGGGTCACTGCGATTTCGAGGTCAGCCTGGGCTACACAGTGAGTTCAAGACAAGCCTGAACTACATAGCAAGACCCTGTCTCAAAAAAATCAAAAACTGGGCTGAGGACTTAGCTTAGTGGCAATATTCCTGCCTTGTAAGTGCAAGGTCCCGAGTTCAATCCCCAGTCCGGGGTAGGGGGGATCCCATATGCCCAGCTGCACTCCTGAAAGCCCAAACCTCTTCACAGCCTCCCCTCTTCAGGTGATGGCAGCTCCAACTCTGGAGCCACTCCCAACTCCTCTTCCTCACACTACTCATCCAATCAATTCACAAACCCTGTCACAAACCTTCAAGATATTGCTGAAGCCTCACCACCTACACCCTGCTCATGTTACCACCATCCATGGATTGGACTGGGCAATATCCCCTTGGTGGGTCTCCTGCCTTGTTCTCTCTTGTCCCTGTCAAAATCCATCCTCTGTACAGAAGCCTGAGAAATCTAGGTGAAGTATAAATCAGGCTAGGTCCCTCTTCTGCTCAAAACCCTCCATTGGCTCCCACGTCTCTCCAAGTAAAAGCCCACAGGGCCCACAGGACCTCCCAGACCCTCTTGCTGCCTGTCTGAATCATCTCCTCCTTACTCTTGTATTCCCAGCCACTCTTCGCTCCTTCTAGTTCCTGAAATAACCCAGCATTTCTGTCTCAGGGCCTTTGCACTTGCTGCTCCCTCTACCTGGAACATTCTTCCCCAAACTAGCCCCATGACTTCTCTCATCTCCTTGATCTCTGCTCAAATGGTCATCTTTTCCTAGAACTCTTCCCCCAGCACCATACACAATATGGCAATACCTCCCACCCCATCGTGGTATTCCTTACCTTCCTACATTTAACAGGCTGGAAAAGAGTACATCTTTACACACTTGTTTGCATACTATCCATCTCACCCAACTCCGCCAGGGCAGTGACTTGGTCTAATTTCCCACCGTGCCTCCAACGCCTAGCACTGTGCCTGACACACTGTCGAAGCTCCAAAGCACCTGCCGCTGTGAACCCACAAACGAACAAACCGAACAAATACCTGGCGATTGGCAGGAGGTGGGGCCTGCTGGACTGCAGCAGGTGCTGCTGAAGGTGTGTAGATGCTGTTGGTGGCCAGTGAGACCGTGGCCAGGGCAGGGGCACTGCCCTGGCACTGTTCCCGCTTGTGGGTCATGAAAGCTGGCAGTGAGTTGAACTGCTTCTTACACTTCCCACAGAGGAAGACATCCTCGTCATCTGGGAGCGACACCCGCAGCACGGCGAGGAGGGGCCAGAGAGGAAACAGTAACAAAACAAAGCGTGAGTCAAGGGAGATCACAGTGAAGAAAGGAGGAGACACCACATCTGGACCACAAATCTGTGACTTGCCACGCCTATGCCAAACATCAACCAACCCACACAGGCATGTACAGGAAGAGCTAGCCCTGTGCCGCCAGCCATCCAATAATTAGAAACCAGGAAGGCACAAAGTGGGTTTGCTCCTGAGTTGAGAAATTCAGAATCTTTTTTTGAGGCAAGATCTCACTACATAGTTCGTGCTGGCTTTGAATCTACTACATAGCTCAGGCTGGCCTCAAGCTCTCGGTGATCCTCCTGCCTCAGCCTCCCAAGTGCTGGAACTACTGGTGTACATCATCATGGCTGGCAAAAATCACAATCTTTATCCTGCCTGAAATGATTCCCCAGTCTCCAGATGACCCAGGGCATCACTGGTCCCCCTGTCCAGCTGCCCCTCCCAGACCTATTCATTCTAAAAGGCTCACCGCCTCCAGGAAGCCTTCCTAAAGCCACTAGCCACGGCTTCTTATTCTGCGCACACCTCTCGTATCAGTTTTCTCATCTACCAGAGTATGAGCCCCCTAAAGAAAGAAAAGGTGTCTTGTTTATCGCTGTAGCTATGATATCTTCGAGGAACCTAGAAAGTCTGCAATGGATGTTTTTTTGAGTGAATGAAAAGCTAATTGAGTGGTTAGCTAGTTAACACCCACCATTCATTATTACTAAGGGCATAACACAGCCATGCACTGTGTCAAACCCTTAAAACACACTGCAAACTGGGCATGTGGTGCACACGCTGTAGTCTCAGCACTTGGGAGGCTGAGAGGAGAGGGTCACTATAAGTTCAAGGCCAGCCTGGGCTACATAGTAAGTTCAAGGCCAGTCCAAACTACATGATGAGAACTTGTCTAAAATAAAAAAACAAAAACACACAATATAACAGGGGTAGAGCCTTGCCTAGCATAATCAAGGCCCTGGGTTCAATCCCCAGCAGTGCAAAAAAACAAAGAAACAAACAAAATATGTTGTAAAAGTCAGGCACGGCAGTCATGCTTATAATTCCAGATATTTTGGAGACTGAGGTGGGAGGATCTCTTGAGCTCATAAATTCGAGACCAGCCTGTCAAATATAGTGAGACCCTGTATTAAAGAAAAACAAAGGAAAGCCGGCATGGTGGTGCACGCTTGTAATCCCAGCACTGGGGAGGCTGAGGCAGGAGGTTCACTTCAAGTTTGAGGCCAGCCTGGGCTACCTAGTGAGTTTAAGGGTGGCCTGAACTTCATAGTGAGACCCTGTCTAAAAAAAAAAAAAGAAGAAGAAGAAGAAGAAATGATTTTTAGCAGAAACTGCTATTGAATCTGTGTGCAAGTGTGTGTGTGTGTGTGTGTGTGTGTGTGTGTGTGTGTGTGTTCCTGAGGACTGAAGCCTGGGCCTCACATAAGCTTAGCACATATTCTACCACTGAGCTATTTCTCCAGCCCTGATATTCAATTTTAACTGTATCCTTCTTATACAGTAATACAAACTTTCATGGGAAACATGGTTTCTTAGTTAAAGAATATTATGGTTTATATCTGTATGTCCCCAAGGGCCTCCTGCTCTCATAGGCAGGGCTTTTGAAAGGTTACTAAATCGTGGGATAATGCAGCTGACCTGCTCTTTGGAGGTGGGGTCTGGTTAGAAGTGGGTCACTGGGGTGTGGCCTGGAAGGGTCTATCTCCTTCCTTGGTTCCTCTCTTCTCTCTCTCTGCTTCCTGATCACCATGATGTGAGCAGCTTTTGCTCCACTAGGCCTCTTTGCCATGTGGTCTTGCCTTGGAGCCAGTGACTGAAACTGTGAGCCAAAATAAACCTCTCCTCCTTTAAACCATGAGTATCAGATATTTCCTGTTATGATAAGAAAGTGACAAAGACAAATATGCTTCCCAGCCTGCTTTGCAGCTTGGCATGTCATGTGGCTGAATTCTGACCAATAGGAGGGAGCAGAAGTGTACTGCAAATGCAACTTCCCTTAAAAGGCAAGGGGAAGACTTCCACTTCCTTCTTTCTTTCTTTCATGTTGGCTGGAAAGTAGAAATCAAAGTGGGAGCTAGGACAGCATCCCATACTGCATGTGAGGGCAGCAGAACCACACAAAGAAACCCCCACCCCCAACCCCAAATGGCCATTCAGGCCTTATGTATCAGAAAAATAAACTTTAATCCTGCAGAAACCATATGAAATTTCTGTTTCTTAGTTACAATAGCTAAAACCAAGTCCCAAGTTCTCTCATAAAGTTTCTATAAAGTAGGACAATCGTCCCCCCTTCACAGATGTAGAAACTGAGGTACAAGTTAACGTACTTACTCAGGGACACAAGGACAGGAACTATGGAAACAAGGATTCAAACCAGCTCTCTTTTGGGAAGGGGGTTGAGACAGGGTCTCACTATGTAGTTCAGGCTGGCCTTGAACTCACTGTGTAGTCTAGGCTGGCCTCAAACCTGGCAATCCTCCTGCCTCAGCCTCTTGAGTGCTAGGATTACAGGTGTGCACTACCACACTTGGCTCAAACCGGCTTTTTATCTCTCTATCCCTAGAGTGGTTCCTAAGTACCCAAGAATGTTTATAGAACAAATAAATGAACAGACAGACTCATAAAGGGACTTCCTGTAAATTGGAGAACTCATGCTTTCCCTGTTCTTTCCATAGATGAAGGCGAGGCCAAGAAATTATTTCTGGGGCAAAGATGCAGCACTGCCAAGCATTGAGGCTCCCATTTGTTCCCTATACGATACCAGCTCCCCACATTCACTAAGAAAGAGGGCATCCTCAGAGAAAAGCATGAGCCTGAAGGGCAGGCTGGCAGGCAGAGATGCGAGAGGACAACCTGGAAACCACAGTGGCAGCTCACGCCCATGCCCCAAGCAAGCCCCACTTGTTCCCCACATGAGGAGCTGCTCACCCTCCACTGCAGAGTGCACAGATACTCACCCAATGGCTGCATGGCGGGGGGTGCGTTGACACTCTGGCCTGTTGGATCAGGGACTGCTCCTTGGCCATCCAGCAATGACTGCACAGCCAGAACAGTCTGGTTGTCCATTCCTGTAAAAGGCAAAGCAGGGTCTGTGGAAGGCAGGCCCAACACTTACCCTGACATTACCCTCACAGGCCAGAACCACAAAATCACCAGGGCAAAGACAGCTGGCTGTGCCCTGCGATAGTTCTCTCCTACCTCACTATAATAGATCAGAAGATCTGAGGCTGGAAATATGGTCTCAAAAGAAAAATTATATTCCCCAGCCTCTCTTGCAGCTCAACATTCTGGCTGAGAGAAGGTAGGATAAGATGCTATAGATATGGCAAGGAAGACTTCTAAGGGCTGCCTGGCATGGGACCCTCTTCTCTGTCCCATCCCCCATTCTGCATCCTAGAACAAGAATATGGTGGTGGGAACTCTACCCATGATCCTGAACCATGAGGACAAACCAATCACAAGATAAAAAGTTGGAAAGAGCCAGGTGTGGTGATACGTGCCTATAATCCCAGCTAAAAGAAGACTACATGTTCAAGGCCACCTGGGCAATTTAGCAAGACTTGTTTCGAATTCTAAAGAAGAAGGGATAGGGATGAGTCCTAGCACTAAAGTGCCTGCCTAGTATTCACAAGGCCTTGGGTTAAACCCACAGGACCATGAATGAACGAATGGCTGGGAGTGTAGCTCAGTGGCAGAGTGTCCAGAGGCCCTAGGTTCTATCCCTAGCACCAAAAAAGAAAAGCTGGAAAGATAATGGGCCTGGGAGAAGCTGATATAAAACCACCCTCAAAGCCCTAGACTGACCACTCTGGCATTTCCTATGGAACAATTTCCAGCCCTTATGCCCCTGCTAGGTTGAGCTCCCCTCTTATTCAAGGCTCTCTCTAAGACAAGCCACACAGGCCCTCTGGAAATGACCCTGCCAATCTTACAGGTCTGTACTCAAGCATCCTTGCTTTCCTTGCCATCAATTATTCCTTCAGCATCCAGTATCTGGTGAGGATTCTCTACATCCTCTGTCTTCCCTACCCACTTTCCAGTTCTCCTGCACTGTGCTAGTGGGGCTTAAACCCTCACCTTCCACCTAAAACAGCCTAGCAGCATTATTATATTTATATCTAAATGTGCCCCCAAAGCCTCAGGCACTGGAGCAGAGGCTTTAGGGAGGTGACTGGATCATGGGGATGTGATATTTATCAGTGGATTAGGCCACCAATGAGTTTACAGCTCAATGTGAATTGGGAGGTGAAGCCTGGGTGGAGGAGGTGGGTCATGGGGGTGTGGCCTGAAAGGGTCTATCTCTCTTCTACCTCCCTTGACTTCTCTGTTTCCTGCTGCCCTGCCAGGAGCAGCCTCCTCTATGCCCCTCTGCCATGCTGTCCTGCCTTGGAGCCAGCTGACTATGGCCTAAAACCTCTACAAACTGTGAGCCAAAATAAACCTTTCCTCCTTAGAGCTGTAGGGCAATGATGGCATGAGTGCCACAGCAGGCTGTTTGTTATCATTGAAAGCTCTAAAAGGTTCGCCATCACTGGTATAAGGAAAGTAACTCACTGGACAAGCATTCAACACACCCTAAAACTTGCCCTTTACACACCACCTTTCAGGCAACTCCTTGACAGCCTCCTTTACTCTCTTCTTCTCCTGTCCACCTGCTAAGTATTATAAATGCAATGAGTTCCTTCTGTCTAGACTGTCCTTCCTCTCCCTCTTACCCTTTACCTGGGCAGTCTCACTCACCCCATTTCTAGTTACCTCCAATACTTGGGAGTTACAAACCTGGGGTTCATACTCTCTTGAACAGGCCTCTGTAAACCCTCTACCATTTTAATGCAAAACTGTGTTTTAGCATCTGGATGCAAAACTGTACATGGACTGCATATGAACAAGTTTCACAGAATTTTTATTCACAATTGTGAAAAATTGCAAACAGTTCAGAGAGTCTTCAATGAGAAAATGGTTAAACAAACTGTGGAACATCCAAACAGTGGGATACTCAACAATGAAAAGGTACAAACTATTGATAGACAACAAGTTGGATGAATTTCCAGGGAACTATAATGGGCAAAAGGAGTAAGTCCCGAAAGTTATATACGCTATGATTCAGTCTACATAATGTTCTTTTTTTTTTTGGTACCGAGGATTGAACTCTGGTCCTTGCGCTTGCGAGGCAGGCTACTGAACCACTGAGCTAAATCCCCGGGCCTACCTAATGTTCTTGAAGTGACAAAATTTTAGAAACAGAACAGATTAGTAGTGGTCAGGGGTGAGAGATGGGGGAGAGGGGAAGGAGCTGGTAGTGACATGCCCCAGTGTTGCAAAGATGTACCACTGGGTGATACGGGTTACATGGGATTATTGTATTTCTTTTTTTTTTTTTTTTTTTTTT
>NW_022900934.1:24901309-24902907 GCF_012274545.1 Fukomys damarensis
TTGGTACTGGGGATCAAACTCAGGTCCTTATGCTTGAGAGGTAAGAGGCAGAACCACTGAGCTAAATTCTCAGCCCTCATTCTATTATTTCCTAAAAGTGCATGTATGCCTATAGAAAAAAGAAAACATTTAATTTTTAAAAGTACAGCTTGTCTAAAGCTGAACTCAAATTGAATGTGATTTCCCACCCCTAAGTCTGTTCCTCTTACTGTAATGTTTAATAAAAACAGGATATCCAGTCCTCCCAAGCACTGCCCCTGGGGTATCCCACGATTCTTCCCTCTCCTCACTGCTTCTCCATCCATCTCTAGACCTTTGGCAAATCTAGCCTGTTCTGCCCCCCAAAATGTCTCAAATACACTCTTCCCATCCCCTCAGCTGGCCCGTAACTCAGGGTCAGTTCTCCCAGCTGCCATTCTGGCCCCCTTCTGGTCTATTCTTGGAGCAACCAGGATGAACTTTATAAAATATACATCAGATCGTGCAGCTCCCCTGCTGAAAACCCTTTTTTTTCAGCTCCCCACTGATCCCGAGATAAAGTTCAGAAGCTTCATCGACCTGATGGAGGTGTCACCTCTAGCTGCTCCCCGACACTGAACCTCTATGCATCATGGGAGACCTCAGCTTTCCCCAGAGCTCTGCAAATGCAGTTCCCACCACCTAGGTTATGGGGATGTCCCTCTCCCCAGATCTCCACAATGCTGCTACACTTTCCTCACCCTGAAGGTATCACAATGCCCTAGGGACTGATTTCCCTTTATGCTTTTCAATTTATTATTTATTTATTTATTTATTGGTGCTAGGAACTGAATCCAGCATATGCTGTACCACTGAGATGCAGACTCAAATGATTTCCCTTTTAATTTATTATTCAATACATGAACTTTTCTTTTGAGGGGGAGATTTGAGGGGGGCTCTTCAACCTCCCGAGGCCAGTACAATCTACTTCCTGCTTGCACTGTAGCCACATACTCATCAAGAACATCCTTTAGTCTTAGAAGCTTTCTTTCTCTCAATAAATTTTTCCTACTCTTAAAAACAAAAACACAGCCTTGGGTCTCTATTTGCTCCAGGGTCTAGTCTGTCATGGCCCTGGGTCACTAAAGCTTTTCTTCCACCCAGATGCACAGCAGGTGCGGGAGGAGGCCCTCAGGGTTTGCTGTCTCCAAAAACCTACAACTTTGAGTTTGAGGGCCACCCTCCTTTCCAAGATCTTGCAGATCAAAGGAACGTCACTGTACAGTCTGGACTCCGTGTTTGCGAGTCTGGATCTAAGAGCACCACGCCCGGTACGGACCGTTTCTCGGTCTCAGTTTGTAAAACTCTGCCCGGCATGATGCACAGAGCAGGCGCCCAATGTTGCTGGTCCCAGGCTGTGAGCTCCCAGTCCAGGGCCTGCACACAGGTGGCGCCTCCTTTCCGGGTCTGCACCCAGCACGTGGCATACAGTTCGCTCAAGGGAAGTTCTTCGCGGCTAGGGAGCCTGGCTCGGTTGCTCTGGCCGCCAAGGTGCTGGCTGCTCCCGCACCGCTGACCGAGCCCCCAGTCCCGCGGAGCCTCGTCCTCACCCCGCAGTTCCCTCGGGAAACCCCCGGAGG
>NW_022900934.1:24903438-24914974 GCF_012274545.1 Fukomys damarensis
GCCCTGCTTCCATGACCCAGTCAGTCGCTGGCGCTTGTGGAACCTCATTCCCACCTCACCCGAATCTCCAACTCTACACGGACCCATATCCGCCGCACGCACGGCTCCCACCCGTTATCTGCACCGCCGTCCTCTCTCCAGACCTGATCGCCAACTCCGACCCAAGTCTTCCCCACCCTCAGTGTGTCTGAGACCCCAGCCTTACAGCATCAACCCCCATTCCTTCCTCACCCAAGCTTAGCAGTGTCACAGCCTCCCCTACACCAACAGTGCAACACAGATTCCACCCCTTGTCAATGACTTCCTTTCTCCCCATCCACAGTAGCTTTCACCTTTGCCTGTTGGGAGCACTGGTCTCTCCTTACGTGACACCCATCTCTGCCTGGTTTCGATCCCCTGTTGTTATTAACACCTTTTGGCCTTTTACCCTAACGTGGACTTCCCATCCCTGCCTCTCAGGACCCCTGTTCTCTCACATAAACCCCCAAACCCACCTCAGCCGCTTCCAGCCCAGCTTCATAGGGACCCCATCTCGGTCTCAGAGGACCCTGCTCCGCCCCCCAAGAAACACTCCTACACCTTTCTTGCATCTTCATTCATGCGCCATCAGCTGCTTACTGAGAGCTACAGGCACCCGAGTCCTACCATAGCTCTAGAAATTCAGTGGCCCTTCCCATGGAGTTGGGCATGTGGGAAGACATTCATTCAATCTTTAAATTTTATTTAGGGGCGGGCGATCTAGCTCAATGGTGCCGCCACCTGCCTCGCAAGCTCAAGGACCCGAGTTCGATTCCCCATACCACAAATAAACAAGCAAATAAAAATTAATTACAATGAGTGATAGGGGTTCCAAAAGAGGACCCATAGGCAACAAGGAAGAACTGAGGGGGAAACATAGGCATGGAAAGCAGAGAGGCACCATCAACAATGGCTCTCTCATTATCATGGCCTTTTACCGTATGCCGGGACGCCATGGATTTGACTCCAAATATTGTTTTTACATAATTTGTTTTAGCCTTAGCCAAAAGAATAATCAATGAAACCCTTAATTTTCAATTTCTTATATAAGTAAATGTAGAACAGCTCAAATATTTTAAAAGTTGAAGGTTGAATATGGTGGCACATATCTACAATCCCAGCTACTCAGGAGGCTAAGGCAGGAAGATCTCAAGATCGAGCCCAGCCTGAACAACTCCGTTTCTATATGAAAAAATAATTTTTGGGGGTACCAGGGATCGAACTTGATACCTTGCTCTTGTGAGGCAGGCAGTGGCACCACTGAGCTAAATCCCCAGCCCTCTAAATGAAAAATTTTAAAAGGGCCAGAAATGTAGCTCAGTGGTAGAGTGCTTGCCTAGCTTGCACAATCCCCTGGGTTTGACCATTAGTACCCCAGTGCTCAAAAGCTTTTTCATTCCCACTCCTCTCCCCTTGTGGAACACTGCCCACCACCGTTCTGATGAATTGCCTCACAACCCTCTGCCTGTTCACCCCTTCAAGGCCCAGCTCTACCCGTGAACTCCCCATCCCGCCTTGAATACCACCCTTGTGCTCTCCACTGCTACCACTGAGCCATCATCCCCCCTTGTGTGTAAGCGCTGAGCAAATCCACCCAACCCAGTCTTTCCCAGACTCCCACATCCCACTTCCTTCCTGGGAATCTTGGAGACCCAGGGTCCACCTGACTCTAAGGCCCTCATCTCCCTGCCCCTCTTCCTTAGGTTAACATTCTCATTGATCCACTGGCCTCACCTCTTCTGCAAATATAACTTCCTTCAGTACACCATTTTAAAAGCATTACTTTTTTAACGAGGCGGGGGGGATTTGGCTCAGTGGTTCTGCCACAAGGTCCCAAGTTCAATCCCTGGTACCACTAAATAAATAAATAAATAAATAAATAAATAAATAAATAAATAAACAAGGACCGTAGAGGGGCAGCCGAGGTTATGAAATCAGGTAAAGATATGGGCAAAGAGGCAGCCTGGGAAATGCTTGGATAACGGCTTGACAGATGGGACAGCTGAGTGGAGCATTCAGGGGTGTAGAGCCCCAGCAACAGGCTCTCCAGTCAGGCTGCCCCTTGCTACAAACTTTCCATTCTTTACTGCTGTCTCATCCTCCATGAAAATCTTACCAGTCCCATGTCCCATTCCCTTGGGGCCACCTGGTTGGCCCTGAACCTGGTGGCCAATCACAACTTACAGATTTCTGAAGTGAAGTAATACAGTCATTCCAGGCACTGAGCCAGGTAGGGAAGAGGTAAAGTTTGAGAAATGTCTTGCATCTGACTCCACAATGAGCGTTCAGCTACCTCAGAAAAGTTAAGTTTTCTACGTGAGAAGAGAAACATGAAGACCTTAAACCAGACTCCCAGTTGTTTGGGGGAGGTTGTTTGTTTGTTTGGGGTGTTTTTATTTTGTCTTGTTTTGAGACAAGCTCTCTCTATATAGCCCAGGCTGGCTTTGAATTCAGTCACAGGACCTTCTGGAGTGCTGGGATCACAGGTGTGTCACCCCACTCCTGGGTTCCGGTAGCCCTAGCAAACTAAGATAGTGGTTAAGATCAGAAACTCTAGTGGGAAGCCTGGCCCATCCCTTATATCATTTCAAATAAGTTACTTTGCTTCTTGGTGCCTCAGTTTCCCATAGGATAAATAGACATGTTTATAATACCTGTATCATAGGGTTGCTATGAGAGTGAAGAAACATACAAAAACAAAACAATAAAAACAAAAAATAAAAGTTTAATAACAAAGTACTCGGGCTGGGGTGTAGCTCAGTGGTAGAGACTAGCATTTATGTAACGCTTGATTCATCTCCAGCATGAAACAAAAACAGCAGTTGAACTGGGAATGTAGCACGGTGATAGAACACCTGATTAGCAATGCATGAGGGAGGAATCGACATTCATTTTGGGGGTACAAAATGGCAGGGAGCCAGGCATAGTGGCACAAGCCTGTAATACTAGCATTTGGGAGGCTGAGGCAGGAGGATCACTGTGATTTGAGGCCAGTCTAGGCTAAAAGTGAATTCAAAACCATCCTGAACTTGGGGCCAGGGATTTAGCTCAGTGGTTCCACCACTGCCTGTATTGCAAGCACAAAGTCTCAAGTCCCATACCCAGTACAAAAAAAAAAAAAAAATCCAGCCTGAGCTATATATCAAGATCCTCTCTCTGAAACAGGGGCACTCAGGAAACAATCTCTGGTACACAATAAGCTATCTACAGATGCTCTTTAAGTGAATTTTATTTCTTTAGACAAAGATGAATAAACCGGCCTATCCTGAAGGACCCAAGTGTTATGTAAAATAAAAGGGTCACCAGGCAACAGCGTTCGCATCATGGCAGCTCTTTACTCCTAGTAACCTGGGAGGCTCTTGGTGCAAAAATGTATTCCTCTGTATGATGAAGGCTTAGCAAATGATAGCTTATGGGAGGAACTTGCTAAACTAAATAATTTCTAAACATTCCCAGTGCAGGGCCAAACATCAAGAGTTATATCCAATTCTCTATGCAAGGAGTGGGGCACATTTCTAAAAGTTCTGTTTGGATTCTTTTCACATTTGCCATAATTTAAAAACAGTTTCTGCTAAGCATAGTGGTGCAACTTATAATCAATCCCAGCACTGTGGGAGGCTGAGGCAGGAGGATGGTAAATTTGAGCCCAGCCTGGGTGGTTTATTTAGTGACTTAGTGTCTGTCTCAAGAACTTTTTAAAGAGGGATGAGATGTAGTTCAGTGCAAAGGCCCTGAGTTCAATCACCAGTACTGAAAAAAAAAAAAAGAAAGAAAGAAAGAAACCTTCCTCTTTCCTTTTAGCTCTTTTCTAGATTTACATTTTGTATGCATTATTTTTAAACCTATGTCTGTGAGATATAATATCTGAAATCCACATTGATTTGATTTTCTTCCTGCTCTCTCGGGAGCCTAGTTACCAGTGACTGTGTGTGCCAGTCTTCCCTTGAAAGATTATCTGTGGTGGGCAGAGGTGATGGTGCACACCTGTTTGCACCTCTGCCCAAAACGGTGGCTGGAATTCTCCTTCGGGGAATATTTTCTCCCTGTTTCTGCCGCTGCCTCTGGTTGTACAAGGCTCCCCAGATTCAGGTCTGGTCTCTGTTTCTCAGTGAGCGGCCGAGTTGGTTTTGAGGATCCCCTCCAGGATGGGTACAGCTCAGATTCTCTGGGTTGAGTGTTCGTCTGTCTGTGTGATTAATCTATCTCTTCTATAGCAAAGGATCCTATTTTCTTCTTCTTCTCTGTCCCTTTTTGTGGGGGCTTTAGGTTGTTGATTTCCAGGTACTGGGCACTTTATCCTGGAGGAGCTGTGCTCGTGGCACTCACAGTTATGGCGTTTTTGGCTTCTGGCGCACACCTATAATCCCTGCACTCAGGAAGCTGAGGCAGGAGGACTGCTGTGAGTTCAAAGCCAGCCTGAACTACAAGGTGAGACCCTGTCTCAAAACAAACAAACAAAGGCCAGGGACTTAGCCCAGTAATTTTGTTGCCTGCTTTGCAAGTACAAGGTCCTGAGTTTGATCCCTGCTTAAAAAAAAAAAACAAAAAACTATTTGAGGTAATTAATTATCTGATAGATGTGCCCTTCTCTAAAGAGGTTTTGCTTGTTTTTTGCCACAAGTGTGGGGCATACCCAAACAGTTATCATGAGAACAAGGTTGCCAGTTTACAGTTTGAGATTTCTTGATCTACAAGGCTGTACTCCCTGGGCTACAGAGGATTCATCCATGATCACAACTTCTTAAGAAAGAGCTTTAAAAACAATCCCCCAAACTGGGCATAGTGGTTCACACTTGTAATCCCAGGACTTTGAGAGGTTGAGGCAGTAGATTTGTAAATTCCAACTCAGCCTGGGGAAATTAGTGATTGAGTGAGACCTCGTCTCGGAATAAATAAGTAGGCTGGGAATGTAGCTCAGTGCAAAGGGTTCAATCCCCTGTACCACCAAAGGAAAAAAAAAAAATCCCCGTGCCTTTCCCTTCAACTGTTCTACTCAGCACTCAGCACCACGCTTTTCCTGATGTTCTCTAGGACTAGTGGTATGAGCTGTGCAGCAGGTTCATTTCACATCAGACGGAAGGGTCAACCCCTTGGCATGTCTCACCTTCCTGTGAAGAGATTCTTCTCTAAGGCTCCATCTGGGGCAGGCCCTGAATTTTCATTTCTGACTCTTTTGCCCTGTGTGGCTAGCAAAGTGAAAGTCACAGGTTGAATACTTGCAAATGCCCTCATAGGCTAAGTGGTTTCCATGTTTCAGTATTTCAATCGTCTCGCTTCTGGTTACTGGTCAATAGTTGACCTGGGAATTCCTCACACTTTTAAGCTATATCTATATCTATATCTATATCTATATCTATTATTTAAAGCAGAAACTTCCTGTAGATTCACTTCTTGGACACACCCATCACCCACAGTGTGGCCGTGGCAGCCAGTGTGTTGGTGCACTGGCCTTGGACATGTGGATCTATGAATATGCCAAAAGGAAACCCATTATGCTGTATAGCTAATATGCATAAATAAAAATGATAATAAAACTAGGACTAGGACCATTTTCTCTTTCACTGACTTCCGACATTGTCCTCTGACAGTGACCCAGGCGATAATAAGTACTTATCACTAGGTGAGGGATTTAGCTAACTGGTTCTGCCACTTGCTTCACAAGTTTGATCCCCAGTAACAATTAATTAATTAATTAAAAGTACATATCACTAGCCCAAGTACAAAGGGGACACCTTCCCAAGTCACAGCCATCACGCAGTGTGTAGCTGTTACCAATGACAACTCCACAAAGTAACATAATATGTAAATGCTATCCATCAATGCTCTGGAAGATGACAACCCAAAATCTGTCACTTCAGCACACATCCATCACATAACAAGGGCTAAGGTTATATCAGAAAACATGACAAACAGCCTCCTTGTTCCCATGGAACTAAGAGTCTGCTAGGGTCAATGGACCATGAGCATGTAGCAAATAATTTCAAAACCAGTGTTTCTGGTATCAAAAAACAAGCAAACAGAGCCGGGCGTGGTGGCGCACGCCTGTAATCCCAGCACTCAGGAGGCTGAGGCAGGAGGATCGCTGTGAGTTTGAGACCAGCCTGGGCTGCATAGTGAGTTCCAGGGCGGTCTCAACTACATAGTGAGACCCTGTCTCAAAAAAACAAAACAAAACAACAACAACAACAACAACAATAAAACAAGCAAACAGACAGACAGTGCTCTAATCCCTGAGCTATGGGACCAACTGCATGTAGCAAACAATTTAAATATGTCTTAAATTATGAAGAAAATAAACCAAGACGATGAGTCAGCAGTGTTTTTTCTGTACTAGGTGTGGAACCCAGGGAGCGCTACCACTGAGCTACATCCCCAGTTCTTTAAAAAAAAAAATGTTTTTTTAATTAAATTAAATTTTGAGATAGGGTCTTGCTAAATTGCCCTGGCAGGACTCAGAACTTGTGGTTCTCCAGCCTCAGTCTCCCTCAATGCTGAAATTTCAGATTGTCTCACCACGCCTACCTAGAAATTTAGATTTTTAAGATTAAGTGTAAGACATGGATTGCCATGTGATTTATGCTTTAAGAAGATGGTTGCCACACTGGCTACCTTCTCAGAACTGTCACGGGTAAAGATGAGGCCGAGTCCCAGTATCACCACATAAAACTTGACTATCCCAACTCTGAGGGCGTCTCCTGTTAAAACCTCCCTCCAAACCCACTGGCTACACGCCTCCTTCCCAGTCCACCTGTGAACCGAACATGCCACTAAGGAAAATCCTTTTTGATTGGACAGGTCCGAGAGGGTGAGTTACTGTGATTGCTTAAAAGCTCTCCTTTCTCTTCCAATCAGATAGCTACTCCGAAAAGTAAAAGCGTCCCATATACTGTATAGACAAATGCACTTTATGATTGGCTCTTCCTTATGAGTGACGGCAGATACAGCCTATGGGCGCACCCCCGAGGCTGTACTACCTTGGCACAGAGGGTGCCTCCGGAACTGGTGCTGTCAGTGAGTGTCCAGCTGAGTCTTTCTAGTCCGCGCGTCTCCCGCGCTATGGCCGCCTCTCAGCAGCTGAAGGCTCTACTCCTGGCGGTTAACACGTTGCTGCGCAAGCGCCGCTACCACGCTGCGTTGGCCGTGCTTAAAGGCTTCCGGAACGGGGCAGTGTGAGTGGGGCTGTCGGGCGGGCAGGGGCTGAGGGCTCGGCTTGGCTGGGGTCAGAGCCAAAAGTTCGAGGCGCGGCGCCGCCCCTCCCCAGGTGCCCTTGAGCAGTCGTCATGTGTCTCTAGGTCTCGATAGTCACCATCTGTACGATAGGAGATGGATTTTGGCTTCTGAGCGCCTTGCCAGCGCGGAGTCCGGGCTCCCTCTGCGCTGTTTCTGGGTCCTCCTGCTTTACAACCTGGCGCTACTGGTTTGACCCTCCCTCGGCAACATCTGCACCCCCTTATTTGGGTCAGGCCGCCCTGCCTCGCTGTACGCTCTTTGGGCTGTCTGGCTTCCCTGGCTCCGTCCGCACAATAGAGAACTGAATTCTGCCCTTTAGTAGGCAGGCAGACACCTTCCCACTCCATTAAGCTGCCCCTGGGCTCACATCCTTATCCTATGACTGCAGGGCTAAGTCCTCATTTGGTACTGGGGACTCCTGGGAGGTGACAGTGGATGTGGGGTGGGAGAAGCTGCAAGTATTTTCCAGGCATGTTGATCTCACATTATCCTTGCATGAGGAGCTCCTGGGTCCTTTCACATGACTGAGCTTGGTCTCCTTTAAACTTCCTGCATAACAGCCACCATCTATTCAAGGCCTACTGTGCCAAAATTGGCAACAGAACAGAACAAACCAGAGAAAGGTTTGTGTCTCCCTTGAGTTGGCATCCTGGTGAGACCTTGTGTTTGTGAGGCAGGTAGCAGAACCACTGAGCTAAATCCCCAGCGTCTTTTACTTTTGTTATATTTGCACGATGCCCACCTGGATTATTTCCTCGCCTTTCTCAGGCCTCTGCTTAAGCCTCACCTACTTATTGAGGCCATCTGTGAATTCCCATCATCACAGGACTCAGTAGTTCACTTGTTTATCTTGGTGTTTTGTTTTGTCTTTGCAGTTCTGAGGACTGAACCTCATACATGATAGGCAAGCACTCTATCATTGCGCTGCATCCCCAGCCCTTAATTAATACATTTATTTATTTATCTATTTATTTTTGAGACACAGTCTTGCTATGTAGTCCAGGCTGGCCTTGAACTTGCTGTGTAGCCCAGGCTGGTCTCCCAAGTCATGGTGATCCTCCTGCCTCAGCCTCCCGAGCAGCTGGGATGACAGGCATGTGCTACCCATCCCTTGCTGTTATAGTCACTAGAAAGTGAGCTTCATGAAGACAAAACACCCCTCCCCAACACTGTGGTGTTGAGGATTGAAACCAGGACCTCAAATACACTATGCAAGCACTCTATCATTGAGCTACATCTCCAGCCCAAAGGCAGAAATTTTTACCTACTTTGTCCCTTTGTATACCCCTAGCATCTGCTACATATTAATAGAATCTCAAGTATTTATTGAAAAAAATGTATGAATCGATGTGTGCAAAGTAGGAATTGGCATCGTCCCCATTTTCTAGATGTGAAGACTGTGGCTTAGAGTTATATACCCATTGTGCATGTCATATCTGTTGGTCAGGGTTGAAGCCAGGATTCAAACCTAGAATGCCCAACTCCAGGGCCAGCCAGTGGTTTCCATAGGAACTCAGGGTCAAGTAGAAGCTTGTTCCCAATGGATCTGGCCAGGCCATAACAGCCACTATTTGGTGTGGCCATGGTAAGGTGAACCCTGAGATGATGTCAGGACAAAGCAGGAATGAACAGGAATCACACAGCCCCAGATACATCAGGTATTGTCCAACACTGGCTTTGCATACCTTCCCTCACTCCAGTTTTCCCTGTCCTATCAAAGGAACCTTCCCAGCCAGGATGAACATTTTAGGTCAGACCCTTGGGCTGTAATCTCATCCCTCTGTGTGTGTGTGGTACTGGAGAACTGAACCCAAAGCTTATGCACTGAGCTACATCCTCAGCCCTTTTTTTATTTCCAAGAATGGGTCTTGCTAAATTGTCCAGGCTGGGCTCAAACTTGCAATCCGCCTGCTTCAGCCTCCTATAGTACTGGGATTACAGGAATGCATTACCACACCCAGTTTAGTGCTTTCATTTAAAAAGTTTTTAAACCCTTCACCTAGCAGGGTGTGGTGGGACATTCCTATAATCCCAGCATTCTGGAGTCTGAGGCAAGAGGGTCCCTGCAAATTTGAGGCCAGCCTGAACTACATAATGAGACTGTCTCAAAAAATGAAAATTAGAGCTGGGGATTTAGCTCAGTGGCACTGCACCTGTCTCACAAGCTCAAGGTCCTGAGTTTGATGCCTGGTACGGGGGGAAAAAGCAAACACACATGGGCCAGGGATTTAGCTCAGTGGTTCCACTACCTGTCTCCAAAGCGCAAGGACCTGAGTTTGATCCCCGGTACCAAAACACACACACACACACACACACACACACACACACACACACACACACACACAGAAAGAAAGTGATGTCTTAGGGGCTGGGGATTTAGCTCGATGGCACTGCACCTGCCTTGCAAGCACAAGGTTCTGAGTTCAATCCCCAGTACCAGAAAAACAAAACAAACAAACAAACCAAAAACTAAGTAAATAAATCAAAGTGAAAGGCGGAGGGAAAAGCAGCCAGGTGAAGAGTGGGAAGAGCATTCCAGGTAGAGGGAACAGCCTGGATGAAGGCTGGGAGGCAGAGAACCTGATATGTCAGGAAGGGCAGGGAGCCCAGTGGGGCAGAAGCAGGAGGAGAGGGGTCCAGTGTGAAGCGGGAGAGGTGAGTGAGGGCCGAGTCTGAGGACCCTTTCAAGGCTATGAGGAGAAGCCTAGCTTTTATTCTGAAGGAGTAGAAGATATTGGAGGCCTTTAAGCTGCAAGTGATGTCTTGACAGTGTGGAGCTGGCAAGGGTGAGGCCCTGAGTTCCATTCCCAGCACCAAGAAAAGGCGATGTCAGGTGACCTGTTTCTAAAAGATTCGTCTGGGGCTGAGCTCAGTGGAGAGTGCTTGTCAAGCACGCTTGAGGCCCTGGCTTCCATCTCCAGAAGCTCAGATAACTAAATGGATGGCTGCAGTGGGAGTTTCAGGAAGGAGCCAGGGAAGCAGCTCCATGAGGTCAGTGGAGCAGGGCGTGGAGACCTTTTATTACATTATCTTCTTCCATCAAAAGTGTAACCAGCCCTCTGAGGCTTAGTATCCCATTTTATGATTGCAAAAAGGGAGGCTCAGAAAAGCCACAAGGTTGAGGCCACACTACCACAAAGAACTAGAATGTGAATCCAGACCTAATGGGAAAGCCAGAATTGTTTCTCCTCACAAAATGTTAGAATTTGCGGGGTGTGGAGAGGGGACAAACAGTCCAAGGGAGAGTCCAGCAAAAAACAAATGCACTGATGTCCTAATAACTGTTTTCTTTTGTTTCTACAGCTATGGAGCCAAAATCCGGGCCCCTCACGCGCTGGTCATGACCTTTCTCTTCAGGAGTGGCAGGTACCTACCTGCTCTGGATGCCCCTCAAACCAGGAGGGAACACGGTCAGCCCTCAGTGCTAGGACAGTGGAAGTAGCCTCCCTGCTGGGTCTAGCCTGCCCCCGCCACACCTCCTGGAGCCCAGCTCTGACCCTGTGTCCCTGCATGGAGATGCCCCCGGTGCCTCCAAAGAAGCCCTCCTTCTAAACAGAGCCTTGTGCTGACTCCCGCTGTGTCGGCACTGGGTTCAGGTCAGGGTTCCGGCACACAGAACTTACTACCATTCCGTGCCCACGCCCTGTGTAGCTCCACTCCACACACCTGCCCATGCCAACCTCCTTTCAGGGACGCCCTCTCCCCTGCCACCCGCCTTTACTTCCTCACAACCCTCCGCAGTTCTCTGCGGCTCACACCCTTGGAGAAGCTGTCTCTGCTCTCTCCCTTGCTCGCGTGTCTTGGCCTTCCTGTGTCTCACACAGCCCTTCTCAGCCCTTCTCAGGGACACACAGCTTTTATGCACACAGACCACCCGGACCCTAAGGAGGCCACACACAGGCAGCCTACTGCCAAGTCTAACTTGTTAGATTTTTCTTTTATTTCTTTGTTTTTTGCTTTGGAGGGTTTTATTTTTCCCCTTCTGAGCTTTTTTTTTCTTCTTTTGTAATACTGGGGATGGAACCTAGGGTATATGGCCTGAACTACTTCTCCAGCTGTTTTTTCATCTTGAGATAGGATCTTGATAATTTGCCCAGGGTAGGCTAGAATTTGCAGTCCTTTCCCTCAGCTTCCCAGGGTGGTAGAACTACACACTTGTACCACCATACCCAGGATGAATTATTAAAAAACAACAACAACAACAAAAAAGACCAAACCTGAACTTTTCAGCCAGTCATCAAAAAAAAAAAATTTTTTTTTTTTTTTTTTTTTTTTTTTTTTTTTTTTT
>NW_022900934.1:24915010-24916333 GCF_012274545.1 Fukomys damarensis
TCCTTGCGCTTGCAAGGCAGGCAGCAGTACCACTGAGCTAAATCCCTGGCCTCAGTAATAGGTGCTAGGGATACAGCCATGAACAAAACAGATTCAGCCAGGGATGATGGCTCATGAGTAGGTCCCAGCCCTCTGGGAGGCTGAGGCAGGAGGATCACAGGTTTGACCCCAGTTGGGCAACTTAGCACAATCCTGTCTCAAAACAACAAAGACCTAGAGATGTAACCCAGTGAGAAAGCCCTGGGTTCATTCCCCATTACTAAAGATTTTTTAAAACAGAAGAAAGAGGGCTGGGAATTTAGCTCAGTGGCACTGAACCTGCCTTGCAAACACAAGGCCCTGAGTTTGATCCCAGACAACAAAAAAGAAGAAAGGAAATGGATCCCTGCCCTCCTAGAGCTTTACCTTCCTTCCATCTGGGGCTGGCAGCAAACAGACATAATAAAGAGAGTAGGCAGAATGTTTATTAGCTTTGCATTACAATGACAGAATACCTGAGAAAAATCAGTTGAGGGCTGGAGATTTAGCTCAGTGGTGCCGCGCCTGCCTCACAAGTGCAAGGTCCTGAGTTTGATCCCGGGCACCAGGAAGAAAAAAAAGAAAAAGAAAAAGAAAAAAAATCAATTTAAAAGAGGAAGATGTTAGCTCACAGTTTCCAGGTTTTAGCCCACGGTTGGCCCCGTTGCTGTGGGCTGTGGCAAACAGATCCCGACAGAAGGGTAGAAGCACAGAAGCTGCTCACCCCGTGGCAGCCAGGAGGCAAAGCGGAGCCCTGGGGATGTGGCCCAGTGGTGGGGCACCGGCCTAGCACACAGGAGGCCCTGGGCTCCATCTTCAGGACACAGGAACAAGAGAAGGAAAGGAAGGGGCCAGGGCCCGATGTACCCTTCGAGACCTGTCCCCAGTGACCTGTTTTCTCGGATAGGTTCACTGCAAAATTTCCAGCACCCCTGTAGCCCCACTTGGGAACCAAGCCTTCTGCACACGAGCTTTGGGAAACATTCCCACCCAAACTGTAGCAGTGTGTCAGAAGGCGATACAGGCTATGGGGAGGAAGAATTGGGGTGGGGGAAGAGGAAGAAGGGATCATAGTGCTGGAGAGGGAGGCACGTTGCAGAATTAATTCCGGAAGGCCTCCCGAGAAAGCAACGGTAAAATCAAGACTTGAAGCTGGGTGGGGTGGCACACACCTGTAGTCCCAGCACTTGGGAGGCTGAGGCAGGAGGATTGCCAGGAGTTTGAGGCCACCCTGGGCTATAGAGTGAGTTTGAGGCCAGCCTGAACTAATTAGTGAGACCCTGTCTAAAAAAAAAAAAAAAAAAA
>NW_022900934.1:24916401-24938834 GCF_012274545.1 Fukomys damarensis
GCTGTCAGCCAGTTATCAAGGGGAGTAGTGTTCCAGGTTGCTGGCATGGCCAGTGTAAAGGCCCTGAGGCGGGACCATGCTTGGATGCTTGGTGAGTTTGAGGAGGCTGGAGCCCAGTGGTTGCAGCAATGAGAAGACAGAATGGAGGGTCACAGCATAATTTGGTCAGGCTTGTCCAGCTGTAGGTCAGAGAGAGGAATTTGGCTTTTTAAAGTAAAACAGGAAATAGTCATAAGATTTTTCGCTACATGTGGTGGTGCACATCTGTAATCCTAGCATTTGGGATGCTAAGGGAAGAAGATCATCACAAGTTTGAGGCCAGTCTGGGCTACACAGTGAGACACTTTCTCAAAAAAAAAACAAAAAAGATTTTGCACATCCCTTTATTTGGCATTTATTTATTTATTTAGAGACGGGGTCTGGCTATGTTGCCCAGACTTATCTCAAACTCCTGGATGATTCTCCCACCTCAACTTCCGAACAGTAAGCTGTACTCACCACAGTGCCTGGCTTATTTGACCTAAGAATGTGCTGCCAGGTTTAGAGCAGGTCGACAGGGGACACAAAGGCAGCACAAGGGCAGAAGTGGGTGTGCACTAGGAGTCTGTGACAGTGACCCATGTGAGCAACCAGGTGACCCAGACGTGGGTGGTGGCCAGGGGCAGCCTCCAGAAACATCTGGAAGGCAGGGCCTTTGCCAGCACATAAGCACTGGGAGAGCTCATAGAATCCAGCTTCTTGCCTTAGAACTGGCGACACCGGGGCAAGGGCCAGCTGCTCCGGGCTGATCCCTCTCACTCAGCATATTTCTAAGGGCCCGGCCAGCCCACCAACCACTCACTGCTGCCTGGTCCTCCTCCACCTTGAGGGCGGCCAATGCACTGCTTCCTGATTTCTCTTTGCTGCCCTCTAGTGATACTTAAAAGACAAATCAAGCTGAGCCAGGTGGCACACCTGTACTTACAGCAGTCTGGGAAGCCGAGGCAGGAAGGCCGCAAGTTCAAGCCTAGCCTGGGTAACTTACAATTTAGCAAGACCCTGACTCAAAAAATAACAAGAGTTGGAGATGTGGATTTGGCTCAGTGCAAAAGCCTTGGGTTCAATCCTCAGTCCTAAAAAAAAATGACCTCTACTTAAGCAGTCACATCTCAGGATGAATACAAAACTCAACATGGCCCCACACCTCCTGCTCCCCAGCATCTTTCTCCCCACACGTTTTCTGCTCATGGCCACAGCAGCCCCTTTCTCTCTACTCCCCACTCTGTCCTTTGCATGTGCCAAGTCCTCTGTGGGATGCAACAATCCCCTCTGGACCTCACTGATTTCTCTTTATCTTTCTGATCCCAGGCCCTACTCTTGTCAGAATTTGACCCTTGTTTTTCTGATTATGTCATATTTCTCTCCCAGGCCCCACCAGAGCAGCAAGCAGATGTGTTTTGTTGTTGTTGTTGTTGTTGTTGTTGTTGTTGTTGTTGGTTGTTGTTGTTGTTGTTTTTAGAAAATTATCCCCAGATACACTGCATAGTGGCACTCGTTCATTTCCGTACTTGTTCACTTTAAAAAGTTTATGGAACACCTACTACATTGCCAGGTTGTAAGCACACAAGTTTCAGGTCGTGAGAAGAGCTATGAAGGACAAGCAAAGCAGGATAAGGCACAGAGTGGTGGGCGTCCCGTCACGTGTGGTGTCAAAGCACCTTTCTGAGATAGTGGTATAGAGTCCAGGCTGGTGAGGGGGCAGCCCTGAGGCTGTGCTGGGTAGAGGCCCTTGAACTTCTTGCCCAGTTCATTTCCTGCCTAGCCCGGGCGTGAATGCCCTCCCAACAGCCAGCCTCACTCATGGGGACTCCCTGTGTTTGTGCAGCCTCCGGGAGAAGCTGCGGGCCATTCTGCAGGCCACCTACACCCACTCCTGGAACCTGGCCCGCTTTGTGTTCACCTACAAGGGGCTGTGCGCCCTGCAAGCCCACGTGCAAGGCCAGACGCACCAGGCGCACTCCTTCCTGGCTGCCTGCCTCGGGGGTGTGCTGGTGTTCGGAGAAAAGAACAACATCAACAGCCAGGTAAAGACCCTCCCCTGAGACATACGGGCACTGGCATGGGCAGAAAGGAGATGAACTCGGTTGTCTTCCCTGTCTGAGGTCTGATTCACCAGTCCTGTGTGACCTCTGGACAGTCACTCCTTCCCCTCAGTTTTCTCACTCATAACCAGGTAGTTAGCTGGAACTCCAAGACTTCCTGAATCAATGTGTGTGTCCCTCCCTAGAGCAGAGGTTGAAAAAAGAATCCAGTCTGTAGTGAAATGAAATGAAGGGAAAAATGACCCAGGAAAGATGTCATGAAACAAAACTATTATTAGAACATGATCTTCCATTCTGTGATGTTGTGTGTGTGTGTGTGTGTGTATGTGTGTGTGTGTGTGTCATACTAGGAATTAAACCTAGGGCTTTTGCAGTGAGCTTCAACCTCAGCCCTTTTTTATTTTTTAATGTCCTAACATCTTAATGTTTTTTCTTCTGTATGTGAATGTTTGTAGCAGCTCTATTTATAATACCCAAAACTAAAAATATTCCAGATGTACCTCAGTGAGTGAATAAACAAATGATACAGCTATGGTATATTCAATGATAGTCAACAATAAAAAAAGAGAACACATTATCATTACATGCAAAACCTACATGAGTCTCCAGAGAATTGGGCTGAGTAAAAAAGCCAAAATTTTGCATATTGTATGATTATTTTTTACTTTGAGACACGTTTTACTAAGTTTCTCTGGCTGGGCTTGAACTTGCAATCCTCCTGTTTCAACCTTGCAGGTGCTGGGATTACAGTTGTAAGCTGCTGACTCATCTGTCCTTTTTCTTGGTTAAAATTACTTTTTTTTTTTTTTTTTTTTTTTTTGAGACAGGGTCTCACTATGTAGTTGAGACTGACCTTAAACTTACTATGTAGCCCAGGCTGGTCTTGAACTCACAGCAATCCTCCTGCCTCAGCCTCCTGAGTGCTGGGGTTACAGGTGTGCGCCACCATGCCTGGCTCCATTTTTATTTTCTAATTTGAGACAGTCTTACTGAATTACTTAGGATGAGCTAGAACTTGTGATCCTCCTGCCTCAGCTTTCCAGAGTACTGAGATTACATATTGAGCCACCACACCTTGCTCTTTTTCTGTTTTTGGTTAAGACTTAGAGTCTCACTATGTCATCCAGCCTAGCCTCAAACTTTTGGACTCAAGCTATCATCTTGTCTCAGACTAGAAAATAGCAGGGACTATAGGTATATACTACCCCATCCAGATATTATTATTGTTAATGCCCTTTGGCAAAATGGAAAGTGGACAGCCCTTCTATTTTCCTCCCTCAAATGTCTTCCTTTGTGTGTGTGTGTGTGTGTGTGTGTGTGTGTGTGTGCGCGTTGAGACAGGGTATTGCTATGTGGACCACCATGCCCAGCCCCTTAAATTTCTGAAACATTTTTAAATTATAAAAAATAGTTTTTACTTTCATATATTAAATGTAGAGTAGCTGGACATAGCAGCATATGCCTGTTATCTGAGCTACTTGGGAGGCTGAGGCAGGAAAATCAAAAGCTGATGTCCACGCTGGGCAATTTAGTGAGACTCAAGTCAAAAAAATTAAATTAATGATAATGTGAAATAGGAAAGAAAGGTCTAAAGGAGTAGGGGAAGTGGGAGGGTTAGGGGAAAGGAAAGAAGGGGAAAGAAAAAATGTAAGAAAAGGAAAAAATGGAAACAAAATCTTTGTAAATAGGGAAAGGTGGAAGGGGTGAAGGGAGGGCAGGCGTATGGGGAAAAAATAAGAACCAAGGTACATCATGTAAAGGTACAAGATCCCAATGATGAATGTAACTAACTGTATTGTATACCTAAAAAGCACCAATAAACTTAATGGGAAAAAATTAAATTAAAGCTGGGGTACAGTCATTGCCTGGCACACACAAGATCCTAGTTCATTCCCCAGTACTTTAAAAACAGAGGGAGGGCTACCTGAAAACAATTTATCTTTGGGGTGGGAAGGATTTTTATAGAATTGAATGCATGGATTAGAGAAGAAAGATCTGAAATCAGTAATCTAGCCTAGAGTTTCAGCTACTTGGGAGGCGAAGGTGGGAGGATCTCCTGGGCGATATAGTGAGACTATCTCAAAACTACACCTAAGTGGCTACCTTAGAAAGCTAGAAAAAGAAGAGCATACTAAATCCAAAGTAAGTAAAAGAAATAATAAAAGTTTTCCAGGAGGATCACAGGTTTGAGTTATGCTTGAGCAACTTAGCAAGAGCCTGTCTTATAGTAAAAAATAGAACTGGGGCTGTAGCTCTGTGTAAAGCCCCTGTATTCAGTCACTAGGGTTAAAAAAAAAAATTAAAGCAGAAATCAATGAAATTGAAAACAGAAAATAAATAGAGAACATCAAAGCTGGACATGGTGGCACATGCCTGAAATCCCAACACTCAGGAGGCTGAGGGAGGTGGTTCACCTTAAGTTCAAAGCCAGCCTGAATTATAGTGAGACCCTGTCTCAAAAAAACAAAAAAGTCAACTAAACTTAAACTTTGTTCTTTAAAAGATGAATAAAATTAATACACCTCTAGACAGAATCACTAAGAAAAAAAGAGACACAAATTACCTGTATCAGAAATGACAGAGCAGACATCTTCACGGATATTAAAAAGACAATAAAAGGAACACTATGAATAATTCTATAGTCACTCATTTGATAACCCACTGGAATGGATCAATTCTTTTGAAGGGGGTACCAGGGATTGAACTTGGGTCCTTGCACTTGCAAAGGAGACAGCGGAACCATTGAGCTAAATCCCCTGCCCTTGGAATAGATCAGTTCTTGAAAGATACAATCTGCCAGAGTCACATAGAAGAAATGGCCTAAATAGAAGTATATCTATTAAAAATGCATACGAGGGACAGGGATTTAGCTCAGTGGCACCATGCCTCCCTGGCAAGTGTGAGGTCCTGAGTTTGATTCCTGGTACCAAAAATAAATAAATAAAAATAAAAATGCAGATTAGGTGCATTGAGAGACACCATGATAAAAAGAAAAAAAGTTTCCATCCCTGTCTAACACAAGCCACTGTCAGAGCCACTGTGATTAACTGTGTTTGGTGCGGCCTTTCAGAAACGCAGTGCCTATGCCCTTGGACCTAAGGGGTTTCCACCAATGGCATTGCGCTACACTTTTCCCCTGTAATGGTATATCTTGATTACACATTTTAATATCATCAGAGCAGCCACTGTGTGCATGGACCAGCTTTAATTCCCTCATCCCTTCTGGATGGACATTTGGGTTTTTAGACTTTTGTGATCACACACATACTGCCGTCTATATCTTTGTTCAGACATTTCCTTGAACACATGTCTATCCATAAGATAAATTCCAGGACATGGAGTTGAGCATTTTGTATTTTGAAAGATTCTCCCTGGGCTACAGAAATGGTAAATGAAGCTCAGTGGCAGAACATTGGCCTACCACGTGCAAGGCCCTGGGACAGAGAGACGAATGAGGCAGGGGGACAAAAAGTAAATCAGAAAGTCAGTCTCCCCAGTCTGATTTTTAATTAGAAATTTCATTGGTCTTCAAGGTCCCAAATCTGGAAGTTCTGGTCATAGCCATCTTCCTGCACTACTACCCTTTCCTGATTCCTAACAGCCACTCTGTCACCTGCTTCTAAAACTTTTTCATTTAAAAATGCTATTTAGGGCCGGGGATTTAGCTCAGTGGTTCCACTGCCTGCCTTGCAAGCACAAGGACCTGAGTTCGATCTCCGGTACCAAAAATTAAACAACAATAAAAAATAAAAATGCTATTTAAAACATTGTTATTTAGGTGGGATCACAGGGTATATAAGCTTTGGGAAGTGGCTGTTTTGCTCAGCATGATGCCTTGGAGACTACCTCAGATTGTTGTGTGTCAGTAGTTTGCTGCTTTGTATTGCTGAGTGGTATTTCATAGATGTACCATGGTTTCTTTAAAAATTCAACCTTGGAAGAACATCTGGGTTGTTTCCAGCTTTGGGGTATTACAAATATAGCTGCTTAGATTGTTTCTTCACTTTTTGGACTAGGGCTTGAACCCAGGGCCTTCACACCAAGCTATACTCTGAGCCCTTCTTATTTTTCTTATTTTGTGACAGGGTTGCTCTAAGTTGCTAAGTTACCCAGGCTGGGCTTGAACTTTCAAGTGCTGAGATTACAAGCATGCACCACCACACCTGGCTTTAGAACATTCTTGCACTAGTTTTAATGTAAACACAAATTTCCATTTCTCTGGGATAAATGCCCAAAGCAATTGCTGAGTTGTATGTTACATGCATGTTTCATTTGGAAAGAAACTGTCAAAAGAAGAAAAGGAAAGAAAAACCCTGCTAAAATGTTTGCCAAGTGACTGTACCATTTTACATTCCCATCGGGAATATCTGAGCAATCTAGTTTCTCTACACTCTAGCTAGCATTTAGTTTTTATGTTAGCCATTCTGATAGGTGTATATCACTGTGTTTTTTTTCTTTCAAAAAGAGATTATTTATCACCAAGCAATTGTCCAAGGGTTACAATAATCATAGTTACAATAATGCCGTTAATGACATGATTTTAATGCTGTAATTTTTTATCGATTCTAAATCATTGTGGTTTTACTTTGCATTTCCCTAATGGCTGATGATGTCGGTCATCTTTTAGTGTGCTTATTTTCCATCTGTATTACCATTTCAGTGAAATGTTTATGTCTTTTGTCCATTTTCTAATTAGATTGTTTCTTCTTTTTACTATTGAGGTTTTTTCCTTGAGACAAGGTCTCACTATACAGTCCAGGCTGGCCTTGAACTCACTATATAGTCCAGGCTGGCCTTGAACTCGCAGTGATCCTCCTGCCTCAGCCTCCCGAGTGCTGGAATTACAAGCATGCACCAACCACCACATCCAGCCCTACTTTTTTTGTTTTGTTTTATTTTTTGGTACCAGGGATCGAACTCAGGACCTTGGGCTTGCAAGGCAGGTGAGGTGCCACTGAGCTAAATCCCCAGCACCCTACTATTGAGTTTTGAGAATAATATTCCAGATACTGTATCTTTTCTTCTCATTTTCTTCACATGGGATTTCACAGAGAAAAAAATTTAATTTCAAAGAGATCCAATTTATTAATTTTTCCTTTTATGGATCATGTTTTTGGTATCAAATTTTCTTTGGGCTTTGAATCATGTAAGTGTATTTCCTTTACATTTTCTAACTCATGGCTGGGTGTGGTGGTGCATGCCTGTAATCCCAGCACTCGGGAGGCTGAAGCAGGAGGATCGCTGTGAGTTGGACCAGCCTGGGCTACATAGTGAGTTCCAGGTCAGTCTCAACTATGTAATGAGACCCTGTCTCAAAAAACCAAAAAAATTTTAAAAAATAAATTTTCTAACTCAAAAGAATAATAAATAAAAGGCAAATAGAAATATTAAAATATCTTCTACCTCAAATCATGTTGTACCTGAGCTTTGAAAAACACCCAACCAATGCTCAAGAGAGTCTCAACTATAATGAGACCCTGTCTCAAAAAACCAAAAAAATTTTAAAAAATAAATTTTCTAACTCAAAAGAATAATAAATAAAAGGCAAATAGAAATATTAAAATATCTTCTACCTCAAATCATGTTGTACCTGAGCTTTGAAAAACACCCAACCAATGCTCAAGAGGGGCCCCAGGGCATGGGGTCAGGAGAGAGGGAGGTTCCCAGTGGTCACCGCCCCCAGTAATAACTGTCATTCCCTCCTACAGATCAACATGTACCTCACATCACGCGTCCTGTTCGCCCTGTGCCGCCTGGGTGTGGAGAAGGGCTACCTCCCTGAGCCCAGGTGGGACCCATTCCCTTGGCACACTGGGGTGGTCTGGGGAATTGTGCTCTGGCTCTTTGAGTACCACCGGCACACGCTACAGCCCTCACTGCAGTCCTCCATGACCTACATCTATGAGGACAGCAACGTGTGGCACGACATCACAGACTTCCTCATCTACAACAAGACCTCCTCTTCCAACTAGCATGGGTCTGCGGTACCTGTAGGGGCTCCTCCAACCCAGCAGGCTCCGGGCAGTGTCCAGCTGTGGCTCAAAGTTTGGCTCCACCACAAACCCTCCCAGAGGATCTGCCTTCTTCTCAAAGTCGTGGGCCTCACACTCCAACTCGTGTCATCCCAGGGTTCCAGTTGCCGAAGTGAAAACACTGATTTTCCCAGTAGGTCCTTTTGAATGGTACACAAAGTGGCTGAATCCCCCTGAGGAGTCTTAGGCTGGGTTTCAGCTATGCTGCTAACTTGCAGGGCAACTCACATCCTGCTCTGGGCCTCACGGGTGATGGAGCTCAGAGGAACACCCTTGGAGGAGGGTCTCTTTCTGTTGGGTGCATTTGTTCTTCTGCTGTCCGTAGGTAACATGGGGCTCCTTGCTGGTAGGCTGTGGGTTGCAAATATTTAAAAAATTATGTTCCTTGTCTCATATGTTCCATTGAAGTGGTTCTAGAACTCTGCTGTCTAAAAGAAGCACAACCTGAGCCATATGTGTAATTAAAATTTTTCTAGGGCTGGGGCTGTGTAGCTCAATGACAAAGCACTCGCCTATCATGTGCTAGACCCTGGGCTCCATTCCCAGCACTGGAAGAAAAAAGTAGAAACAAATGACATTAATCTTAATTATATATTTTAACTTAATATTTCAAAAATACTGTCATTTAACATAGAAAATTAATGAGTTATATTCTTCCTTTTTAATCCTAAGCCTTCAAAATTGGTTGTATAGTTTACACTTCCGGCACACCTCGATTTGGACCAGTCTCGTTTCCAGGGTCCAGTAGGCACATGTGACTAGTGGGCTACTGTATGGGACAACACAGGTACACTCTGTCCTTGCAGAAGATTCTAGTGGACCGTGCAGATCTAAAGCAGGAGGAGGGCCGGGGATTTAGCTCAGCGGTTCGGTGGCCTGCCTTGCAAGCGCAAGGACCAGAGTTCAATCCCCGGTACCAAAAACAAAAAACAAACAAACAAAAAAAATAAATCAGGAGGAGAGTGAGTTTGAGTCCCTACTCCATCACTGTGTGTGACCTTGGAGAAGGTTCTTGAGCTCTCAGGGCCTCGGTTTCTCATAAAATGAGGATAATCATAATAACTGGTATCCACATTGGACTCTTGCAGCTACAATTACTGCCACTACTACTAATTACTCTAGTTGAATGAGTTTTTATGTCCTGCTGGGTGCTTTGCACATGCTGCTTTTAATCTGCACATTGACTATACAAGTATGTGTGTTGATTCCCATTTTATTTTTATTCCCAATTTAAAGATGTAGAAACTGAGGATCAGAGAGGAGAGGTGTGAGAGCCAAATCAGTATTTGAACCCAACTGTGTCTTATTTCAATGCTTATGTTTTGTTCAGTGCCTTGTATTAAATTTTAAAACCTAATTCATGCTATGCACATGTTAGCTACTTACAAGATTTGACTGGAATGGGTGCAAACTCAAATGCCTGCAGAGACAGAAATGGAAATCAATGTTCAGGGTGCTGTGCAGTAGGGAGTGACAGGACACAGGGAACTGGAGACCAGTGGAGCAATCAAGTGTTCGAAAACCACTGCGACGGACAAATCAGCTCTCCGGGGAAATTTGGTCCATAGGCTATGAAGTTGAGATTCAGGGTAGAGGGATACTTCCATTAATACGTGTACCCCAGGGAAGCTGAGGCAGGAGGCTCGAAAGTTCAAGTCCCATCTGTGCAAACTAGCAAGATTCCATTTCAAAATAGATTTGTTTCTAAAAGGTTGAGAAGGCAGAGGATATAGTTTAAGAGTAAAGCATCCCTAGGTTTGATCGCAAGTACCTCCCTCAAACAATTACACACGTATACACACACACACACACACACACACACACACACACACACACACACACACACACACACACACACACACACACACACACACACACACACTTACCCCAGGCAACCAGAAGCAGTGGTGCATGCCTGTAATCTCGGCTACTTCAGAGGCTGAGACAGAAGGATCTCAAGTTTGAGACACAGCCTGGACAACTCAGGGAGACCCTGTCTCAAAAATAAATAAATATCATATATGATATTTACCCCATCTGTTTCTTTTTCTGTCTTGGAAGTTAGTAGTAGAAATGTACACAGGAGCCACCGAAGGGCTTATTAAAGTACAGCTTCTGATTCAGAGGGCCTGAGGTGGGGCCCAAGAGGCTCCTCACAAGCTGCTCCCAGGCGAGCACCGCCTGGGTACTGAGATGGGGCCAACCATTCCTTTCCCGTGTGACCACAGTGCTGGCGGTAGAGGTGGAGTCATGTCTGATTTATCAGCAGTGCTCTCAGTCTTAAACTTGGAGTAGGTGATTGTGGAGGTCCTTTCACTCACTCTGGAGATTATAGGGAGGGGAGAGGTTGCCATCACCTCTCTAATTTACCACACCTCTACCCCCTCTAATTTTTCACTCTTCCACACCAGCAGCTTCTCCAGTGGCCACCCCCTGTGTCTTCCTGCCTGAGAACCCGGCTTGCCCCTTGTGCCTGCTTTGCACTCTGCAGCAGGATTAACTTGCTGCTTGGAGCAGTGCTCTGCCGAGGACCGATCGGTACCGTGGATAACCCCAAAGTGCCAGTCCGAGCTCTGCTCCGCAGGACCGAGCTCCCTGCGCACAGTGCAGACTGGCTGATAACATGCCCTTCCCATTCTCCCTACCTCTGCCCCACCAGTGCCTCCGGGACCACTAATCACGTAAACCACTTGCACTCAAAGCCTCATCTTTGCACCTGCCATCGGGGGAATCTAAACAAAAATCGGTCTCTGCTCCAGCAGGCTGAGGACCGTGTCATGGGGTGGAACCGGAGTGCTGAGGCTCTAGGCCTGGCCCCTCTGTTTCGTTGGACAAGTGGCTTGCCTGTTTTGTGCCTCTGTTTACTCCTCTGTAAAAGAAGTATTGTAACGGTGCATACCTCATGGGGTCTGGGGGATTAAACAGTACAACACAAAGTTAGCCGCCATGTTGCTGTTGCTGTTATTTGTGACACAGCCTGCAATGAACGAGGAAGCGTGTCCCTGAGAACCTGGCACACCCTGCTTTTAGCCTGTCCGACCCTACAGTTGAAGGTAAAGCCTTGGCCGCCTGCCCTCCCAAAGGGCCCCCACTGCTGCCTGGGCTTGGCCGGCTCCACCACCGACTGTCTCTGCTCTCTAAGAATAGGTTTCCCTCGCAGATGGCATCTCTCTGAATCCTGCCAGAGCATCTGGTGCCTCCAACTGCACGCTCCAGGGAGGAAGGCGGGGTGGTCCCTGCTGAGGAGCAGGGCTCTGGCTTCTAGCAGCCCTGGGAAGAGCTCCCTGCCTCCTTCCTCACTGAGCCTCCATTTGCTAGGATCTGTAGAACAGGGATTACCAAAGGGCCCTTGGCACATGACAGCCACTGTCGTCTCTGAATGCTAGTTCTAGAAACAGCATAGTGTTTTAAATTTAATCTGTATGTGTTAAGCACCTGCTATATTCATATTAAGTGTTTTAACATGCATGACTATAAAAAATCATTTCAAATCAATAATACATATACTTAGTATATCAAATGGTATAGGCCAGGCATGGTGGCGCACTCCTGTAATCCCAGCACTCGGGAGGCTGAGGCAGGAGGATCGCTGTGAGTTTGAGACCAGCCTGGGCTGCACAGTGAGTTCCAGGTCAGTCTCAACTACATAGTGAGACCCTGTCTCAAAAAAAAAAAAAAAAAAAAAAATCAAATAGTGTAAAGAGCTATGTAAGGGGTCTGGGGATTTACCTCAGGGCCACCGTGCCTGCCTTGCAAGCCCAAGGTCCTGAGTTTGATCCCTGGTACAAAAAAATAAAAATAAAAATAGAAAAGGTGTGTAAGGGAAAAGTCACATTCCTTCCTAACATCCCCTCCTACACCTGCGCTCCACCGAGTCCCCCGCCAGGTACCACTGGTCTCACTTCCCAGCACTCACAGCCATCTCTTCGCTTCCTGAGAAAGCTGGACCTTGCAATGTCATCTCAGCTCTTTAGCATTTCCTTCTTGTCCTCTGTGTGTTTGTTTCTCTTTGATTAATAATCCAAATAAAAGTGAGTCTCTGAGGCCATGTGGTCTCCAACAGCAATGCAACCTCCCGAATAACCTGTAAGGTCCTCACGGTGAGCAGCATAGCAATGAACCACCCAGAAGTCCCGAGCCTATGGTGTGTGACGGCCTGTGCTCAGGGCCAGAGAACTCCAAGTGAGCAAAGGACAGAAGTGGAGTTTATTTGGGGCCCTTCTGCTCCACTCCCAAATTAGAGATCGTTAAGGAAGCCCATGTGAGAGGCGATGAGTCATGGGCTGAGACGCCAAGAAACTGCCTAGTCTGATGCTGTCCGCTTGGCTTCCACCTCCAGGCTCCACAAAGGGTCCTGAGGGGCAGCGCCTCTGCTCCTCCCTTGCTTTTATGGCTCCCGAGTGCACATCTGGCTTGTGAGAATGAGGCTCGGAAATGGGCACCCCCCTCAGACACCACAAGCTGTGACTTCAGATGGTCGCTTTCTTTAACAAATTAGAGAGTATTTATAAAAAGAAAAGTTATTTTCTTCTTCCTTGTCTTGTTGCAGATTCCCAGGGAGAGAACGGGAGTGTCCTACTTCAGCCTGGGAGGGCATTTCTGAGTGTTGAGCTGAGGGCCCAGGTGGAGGACAGAGGAGGGCTGAGTGCTGAGCTTTGGTCAGAGAAGTAGCTTCCAGATGGAGGGTTCCTTGTGTTCCACACCAGGGCTCCATGCTCCAGGCTGCTGTGGATATCATTATTTAATAAACAAGACAGAAGGCAGGCAGAATTGAAATGCAGGTCCAGGGGCTGGCTGGAAATCCTGTTCTCACAGCTCTTCTGGGCTCCTCACTCTGGCCTCTCCCAAAGGGCTGAGAGGAGGAGGGGATCAGGCCACATCCGCTCTTTTGAGACTTTTTATGTTTTACCTCACTATGAAGTTCAGATTGGCCTTTAACTCATTAATGCAGTCTACACTGGTCTCAAATCCTGGGCAGTCCTCCTGCCTCGGCCTCCCGAATGCTGGGATGACAGGCATGGGTCACCACGCCCAACTTGAGACATTTCCTTTAGAGTGTCTTTGCTTATGTGTGAGATGAGCCCCTCTGGAATCTGGAAACTATCACTGTTCTCAGTGTTATTTCCAAAGGAAATTCTATAAAATACACAGGGGGTGGGGGGGCAGGAGTTTAGCTCAGTGGTATCACCACCTGCTTCACAAGTACAAGGTCCTAAGTTCGATCCCCGGTACCAAAAAAATAAGTAAATACAATAAAATACATAGGATTACAAATGGGATCCATTATAACAAGTATTGAAGTAGTTACCAAAACAGTTTGTGTGAGTATGTGGTACCAGGGCCTCAAAGATGCTAGCAGGTGCTCTACCACTATTCTGTATTCTGTACCCCCTCCCCCAGAATATTTTTTTAAATTTGTGATTTAGGGATATAGTATGTGTTGTTGTTTGTTTGTTTTTGGTACCGGGGATTGAACTCAGGCCCTTGCGCTTGTGAGGCAGGTGGCGGCACCACTGAGCCGAATCCCTGGCCCAGTATTTGTTCTTTTTAAAAAAAATAGTTGTGGAGGCGCACACCTGCTGTCCCAGCACTCGGGAGCCTGAAGCAAGAGAATTACCATGAGTTTGAGGCCAGCCTGAACTACATAGCAAGACCTTGTCTCAAAAAAATTAATGTAAAAAAAGGAATATATGTTCTTTAAGAAAAATTAAATAACAAGATCTGGTGGCAGACCCCAAATGCTATGATTTCAAAGGTGTAATAAGCATAAACAATAACCTCAGAATCCTGCAGTGGCTGTGACCTATATGGAACCAGCTATGATTTCCCAGGTACTGCTAATAGTCCACTGGATCTGTTTCTTAAATTCAAAGTTGAAGAAAGTGCAGTATAGTAAAGGCTAATGCTGGATGTGGTGGCATAAGCCTGTAATCCCAGCACTTGGGAGCCTGAGGCAGGAGAATTGCCCAGAATTCCAGGCTAGCCCGAGCACCATAGTAAATTCAAGACAAACCTGGACTACATAATAAGACTTTTTCTCAAAACAAACATAAAGGCTAGTGAAAATAAAAATACAGTTTTTTCCCTAAGTTCATGAACTTGAGGTTCATGGGTCTCCAGTCAACCACAACTGGACACACAGCAGCTGTCATTGTTTACCAAGCCCTAAGAACAGGAATAAACAAAATAATAATAGTTCACAGTGGTTGAGTCCTTATGCCAGATGATGCTGGAAGCCAGGATTCAGCTCAGTGGTTCCACTGCCTGCCTCCAAAGCACAAGGTCCTGAGTTCAATCCCTGGTACCACACAAAAAAAATAAATAAAATAAAAAGAAAGAAAAAAGCCAGTTCCTGTCTACCTGGACATTAGTCTGAGGAGGGAAGAATGACCAATGAATATGCAAAGACTTTTGGGGCTGGGGATGTACCTTAGTGGTAGAGCCCTTGCCTAGGATGGAGAGGCCCTGGGTTTACTCCCCAGTACTTCCCAAAAAATAAATTAATTAAAAAACCTTGGGAGAACAGTAGGTGCTGTGAAGTAAATAACCCAGAACAGTGTGAGGGAAGGCCTTGGAGAGAGCTGTGAGAAGCTGAGGCTTCCAGGGAGCCCTGAATCTGCAGGGAGCTAGCCGGCTGTGGAGGAAGGGCGTCCCAGGCAAGGGACCCTGGAAGTGCTTGGCCCGGGGGAGAGAACAGCTGGGAGGCCCTGAAGGGAGCCAGCCTGGCTGTGGCTGTGGGGGTGGGGCTCATGGGCCCGGGAAAGGGGTTTGGGCTTTCTTCCAAGCCTAATGGGCAGGCTTAAGCAGGGCAGTGACGTGATAAGATGCAAGTTCCGCTTAGGGATCATCCTTCCAGCTGCTGGTGGAGAATGGAGCACAGGGACCCAGGCTGGAAATGTGAATCCATGTGGACCAGCAGGTGAGAGTCCACGGAGGCCTGGACAGGAGGAGCGGGGTGGTGGAGGCGGAGAGCAGTGGGCAAATCTGAGGTGTACTTTGGCGAAAGGCATCGTGACCCATGGTTTTGGAGGTGGGAGTAGGAGAAGGACAAGGGGTGTGATGAATGACCCCCATATGTCCCTCCTTAAGCCTTGCCCCTGCTAAAACACAGGCTCTGAACTTGCTGCCCCCCTCCTCAATCCCCTGCTGTCCTCCCTAGCCCCTCTGGGGCCAGCCGCCTACCCACCGGGGCCCCTGGCATGCCAGGCTTCCCAGCTGGCCCTGATTGTCGTTGCTCCCCAGGGAGTCATGGGAACACACTCCCCCTGCCCCCTCCACCCCATCTTCCCAGACAGGGCCAGGCCCTAACAATGCCCCCTCAGCCAGCCAGTGGCCTGGACACAATGCCCCTGCTTCGGTTCATTGCCAGCTCCAGGAGGCCTGCTGGGTTTCCTGGCCTGTTTGGCATATATATAACTCTGGCTTCCAGCAGGGATTCTCCTTGTTGTTTTAAAAAACAGTGAGGGGAATCTCTGGTTCCTCCTCCCTGAATATCTTAATATATTATAAAAAGTCTTTCTCTTCTCATCCTAAGCCCTCTCTACTGCCCTCCCCAACTGATTTGCCAATGAACCTGTCAACCCAGGGACCAAATGCAGGTCAGCAGGTGTCAGCCAGAAAAGGAGAGAAATAAGAGCTGATGGGACAGCTAGCTCCACGGTGCCGGCCTGGACCATGGGGGCGATGCTGCAGATCACAGAATAACCTGAGGGTTTGTGATACAGCAGGTGCAGTAACCAGCACTTTCCTACCCATTTCTTTTCTTTTTTTTTTTTCATTCTTTCTTTGCAATGCCTGAGGTTGAACCCAGGGCCCTTGTATGCCAAGCACACACTTTACCACGGAGCTACACCCCAGCTCATGTGCACTAAGATGCCATCGAAGCCAAAACTTGCTGTCATTTTGAGCTCCTGAGAAAGAAAAGAGCTACTAACTAAAAATGAGCATTCCTTGGATGGAGGGATGCACCTCAATTTCAAAGATATGAAAAGTCTCAGATCGATGGATTACAGAGGTGCCTCAGCTGTACCAGCTACACACTTCACTTCCCATCAAACATTTTCTTCTTCTTGTCTCTGTGCCTATTTGTGCCCCCAGAGCCTTTGAGAGTCAGGGATTGCCTCAAGGAAGCTCTCCTATTCTGCTACCAAACTAAATTTTTTCTGTTTTGGTTGTTGTTGTTTTGTGACACAGATTCTTGCCATGTAGATCAGACTGACCCTGAACTCACTACGTAGTCCAGGATGTCCTCGAACTCATAATCCTCCTGCCTTAGCAGGAGTGTGCCACTACACCTGGCTAAATGGCTTTTAACTGAGTGTGGTGGCACATGCATATAATCCTGCTCTGGGAGGCTGAGGTGGAGAGATCAAAATTTCAAGACCAGCCTGGGCGATTTAGATCTTGTCTAAAAAAAAAAAAAAAAAAAAAAAAAAAAAAAAAAAAAAAAAAAAAAAAAAAAAAAAAAAAAAAGATTAAAATGGTTTGAGGATGTAGTGTGAAGGTTTTCTTCTGTATGTGGACAAGCTGCCTCAGGTATTCATCTTTATTCTTAGAAACAGCTGACATTTACTGAGGCTATCTGTGTGCCAGGCACTGTTCTAAGCACTTGAGTAACTCACATAGTGGGTTAACAACCCTCGCAGGTAAACTCTATTATCTTCATTATCCCCCTTTCACAGATGAAAAAAGAGCCGCTTGTTTCCAAGCGTCCCCTACAGCCCTCTCTGTGGTCCTGCTCAGAGAAGGCACAACCATCGTGTCTGCTTTTGCCTCTCCGTGGAGAGGCTTGGGCCCTTTGGGTGTGTGAGAGGAAGGAAATTGTGCTGGACAACCCTGAGAAGATAGGTCCCCACAGAGCGTGACCTCAGGAGTGACAGGATGGGGAAAGGATACTTAATTATCACTCACATTCGAACTTGGACCCCACTGAACACATGGGCCCATCGATAACCCAAGACTTGGCCAAAGCCACACAGCCAGGATGTTGGCTGGCACCAAGCCCATGTCTCCTGTTTCACCATAAAGTTCCACTTTCCCTATTCTCCCATGTCTTACCTTTCCTTGCAGAGCAGAGGAGTTGTGCTGGAGCCAGTTGGTCCCTTGGTGACAATAATGCCAGTAATCATGTGACTAACAGTAGCTAATACGTACCAGGGGCTCTGTCTGTGCCAGGCACTGTATGTGAGCAGTTGAAAATTCAGATACCCAGGCTGGCAGAGCAAGTACGGGTGGCTGAGGGAGGCAGGCCAGGGAGGAAGCATAGTGGCCTAGAGAGTAAAGGCCCTAGCTAAATAGGCACAGTAATTTCCTAGTGCCCTGCTGGGCTGGCCAGTGTTGCCAACTATTCCTGTTTTAAAAGAAAACCAGAAAGCGTGGCATGGTAGTGTATGCCTGTAATCCCAGCACTCAGGAAGGCTGAGGCAGGAGGATTGCAGAGTTCAAGACCATCCTGGATACACAGTAAGTTTGAGGCAAGCCTAAATTACATAGTGAGACCCTGTCAAGAAAGAAAGAAAGAAAGAAAGAAAGAAAGAAAGAAAGAAAAGAAAACCAGAGCCAGGTGTGGTGGTACACAACTGTAACCCCAGCTACTTGAGGAAGCTGAGGCAGAAGGATCACAAGTTCAAAGCCAATCTGGGAAAGTTAGTGAGACCCTATCTCAAAATAAAAAAGGCCCAGGAGTGGGGGACCATCAGGTTGCCTGAGGAATGATGAAGCAGCCCAGGTCTGAAATGGAGCAGGTCAAAACTCGTGTGATGATCAAAATAAAAAATGAAAAAGTGCTGGGGTGTTGCTCAGTTATAGAGTACCCTTGGGTTCAGCCCCTAGTACCACACACACACACACACACACACACACACACACACACACAGAACTGGATGTTTGAATTTTTATATAGCATTTTCTAATTTTTTTTTTTTTGGTTTTTTAAAATTGTATTTTTTTGACACAGAGTCTCCTGTATAGTTCAGGATCAGCCTACGTAACGCAGGCTGGCCTTGAACTCATGGCAGTCCTCCTGCCTCAGCCTCCTGAGTGCTGCTGTTTACAGGCATGGGCCACCACACTGGACCAGCATTTCCTTAATTTCCTTATTTATTTATTTATTTATTTAGGCGCGGGGGATCGAAAATTCGGGCCCTTGTGCTTGCGAGGCAGGCAGTGGAACCACTGAGCCAAATCCTCGGCCCCTCATTTCCTTATTTTAAAACCATGAGAACGAATTCATAATTGAAAAAAAAAAATTCTCCATGTGCCAATTAAGCCCCACCTGTGGACCACTCTGCAAACTGTGCTCCTCTTGTTTCCTCACATAACCCTGAGAGAAGCACCAGCCTTCATCCTAGCGACAAGGCCTGCAAAGCTCCTGCAGAGGCAGAGCCACTGGCTCGTCATGCAGGTGGGAAGGCTCACGGTGGGTCTGCTGGGCTCCGCAAGGTCTCTCTGCACCCGTGCAGACACTGCCGGCACCGGCATGGTGACAACATCTCCAGGGACAGTAAACTGTCTGTCACTGGGCTACTGAAGAATGAGGAGCTGCAGATGCAAAACCCCATTGGCCTCTGCCAGGACTCAACAATGGATGTTTCTGTGCCCTTTAATAAAATTAAGTCACCACAGAGCCATTTTGCCCAGTTAGGAATTCTGTGTGAAGCTGGAATGTTCATATCCGGAGGGTTTTTTTTAAGTTCAGAATGTATGTTTAGGGGAGGCGCTTTGTGTAGAATAAACAGCTTTACCTTATTCACTCTGCTCGTCAAGCTTCTTAATGAACACAAGGTGTGGGTCCCTAGGACAAATTCTTTACTCTCCCACAAGGAGGGTCTGTCTTGCTCACGGCTACCTCCCGGTGCCTGGCAGCATGTCTGACACACAGTAGGTGCTCAGTAGGTCCCTGTGGGTCTAGGGCGTGAGGCCCAGAGGGAATGGCGTGAATCTCAGTTGCACAGAACAAGTAGTTCCTATTTCCCTCCACCTGGTGCCGAGGTCCATTCTGTCCCTCCTGGACCATCCTGCATCTCAGAGAGAATAAGTGGCCGAGGTGTCCAGGCAGAGGAGCTTGGGCCTGAGAGCCTCCACCCCCACAGACTCCTGGAGAGGAGGCGGAGGTGATGGGGGGATGGAAGCACCTGCTAACTAAGCCACCATCCCCAAAATGCCTTTAGGGAGCCGCACATTATATCTCAGCAGCCCCGGGCCTGGCTCTTGGTGTTAATGGCGGTGACTATGGAGGGCAGGCCTTGGGTTTTGCAGTGGAACAGACGAAGTTACCATCTCAGTTCTACTGGGTGACCTCCAGCTGTGAGTCTTGTTGAGCCTCCTCCTTCCTGCACTGTTTGGATAATAAGTTTTACTCGAAGGATTATCAGCTTGAAAGGAGACATCACTGGAAGCCGGGATGTGGATGATCTGGAAGCCCAACTGAGCTGAGGAGCACTGCTGACACTGAGAACGGCCTTATCAAGATCTTCCAGGCCCAGGGCCAAAGGGCCTCATCCATCAGGTCTCTTCTGCTTTCCGGGAGATATTAATAGATACAGAAAGCCCTTGTGTCTTCCTTATTTTCATGCTAGAAATTCTGGTCTTCACTCCTTTCTCCATGCAGTAGGACATGAGGGATTGTGGGAAGGAGGGTGCCTACTTCTACCTGAGCTAAGTATTTGAATACTTTGGGGGAGGGCAAGGCTCTAGAAAACCCCTGGCCTAGGCCTCCCAAGCCTGAATAACAGCCTTTTCATCTACTAGGTAAGCACATGCCCTTGGGGCCTCAGTTTTACTGACATAAAATGGGACCACGATAATAGTGTGTTTCCCCTCTTCAGCAAGTATGTGATGTTCAATGTTTGTTGAGTGACTAGGAAGAAAAGGGCTTATGTTATGTTATTGGGACCCTTTAAGAAGGACTAGGGAAAGGAAGCTCTCCATCTGGAATGGGAATATACCGGCTTCTCTCACCCTGTCAGTCCCTGGCTTCATTATGTGGAATGAGATCTACCCTCAGTGTCTGGGGGAGGGGAACAGGCTCTAGGGCTGGGGAACCAGGCTGGGGCCAGATTCTGTCACTGGCTGGCTTCATAGCCACCTTCCCCTGAATGGGCCTCATTTTCCCATCTGTATAGCACAAGGCTTATGTGATCTCCAGTGTCCTTTCTAGTTCTGACACTGTAGGATGTGCAATGAGTAATTTCACAAACTGCTCATCTGAGGGGGAAAGAAACTCCTACTGCTTTCCCAAACCACCTCAGAGTCTACAGGATTTTTCAAATCCTAAGTCCCTCATGCTTATCTTTATGGCAATTTATTTTATTTCCCCGGAGGATTGAGCCCAGGACCTTCACACTGAACTATACCCCCAGTGCTTTTTAAGACAAGTCTCTCTAAACTCCTCAGGTGAGATCTAAAACTGCAATGCTCCTGTCTCATATTTCTAGAGTGCTGGGATTAAAGGTGTGCACTGCCATGCCCAGCTCCTCATGGCTACTCTGGAAGGACCAGGGGTAGCTCTAAGTGTCCATTTTATAGACAAGGAAACTGAGGCTGAGAAGCATTCTCAGGAGATTAATTTGAGGCTGCACTCCACCATGTGGCTGTACAGCTAGGTCTATTTGTTCTCAAAGGTGAGCGTACATGAAAATCTCCCGGACTGGCTGCTTATTAACCCATCATTGCCTAGTGATCCACTTTTGGAGTGAAATGTTTGTTCCAATTCTTGTTTCTAGTAAATATATGAATTTCATCTAAAACTTTAAAAAATGTCACCGGGCGTGGTGGCGCACGCCTGTAATCCCAGCACTCGGGAGGCTGAGGCAGGGGGATTGCTGTGAGTTCGAGACCAGCCTGAGCTACATAGTGAGTTCCAGGTCAGTCTCACTACATAGTGAGACCCTGTCTCAAAAAAAAAAAAAAAAAAATGTCAATCTTCAGCATCTAGAGATTCTAAATTGGCAGAGCTAGAGGATGGTCCCAAAGTTAACAGGTGATTCTGAGGCTGAGACTAAGGACTTTGGAGAGCCCTGACCTCTATTTTGCATCCAAGGTCACTTCTGGTGTGAGCCTGTTTTTCACTCATGCATGACCTTTCTTAGACTTTGTCTGGGCCAGGCCAGTGTTGGAAAGAGGCTTTCCCAGACCTCCCAGATGGATAGGGAAGAAAGCATTGTGACTTGCTAGGTGTGGTGGCGCACACCTTTAATCCCAATGCTTGGGAGGCTGAGGCGGGAGGATCCCCATGAGTTCAAGGCCAGTTTGTGTTACATAGTGAATTCAAGGCCAGTTTGAAACTACGGAGTGAGACTGACTCAAAAAGAAAAGAAAAGAAAAAAAGAGGTAACGGAGGTAGCTTTGGGCAGTGAAATAAGTGAGTGACCCTGACCTTGGAGGGCTCCTTGAAGAAGTGATGTTTACACCAGGACTAGAGATTTCATTTTTGTGTCCTAGTTACTTTCTTTTTATGGGTCACCTCCACCAGAGGGCGGGCAAGTTTGCAGTCCTTGTTAAATCTTTCACACCTGTCCTCAGAAGTCTGCAGAGGACAATACTGGTCAGATGGTTGATGTCACAGGGCCTCTGGCTTCAATACTTTTTTACGCCTGCATCTTCACCTCTTCCCTTTACGGGGGCTAACTTGGGGTTACTCTAACGCTTGAAACACTCCATCCATCACGTTGTACACGTCTATTACCTCTCTGCTTCCCTCCTTCCTTTCACTGCACTGTGAGCCCTTACGGCCATGACTCAAGGTCTGAGCTAAGGGGCACAGAGCGCGCTCTCAGAACTTTGAATGGTGGAGAGTGAATGAATGAAAAAGCTCAAGCAGATGCTGGGCATATGCTGGCTATTGATGGGCTTCAGCTAATAAACGGGGCTTCTAGGAAAGCCCAGTATCCATGGGCCGGCCCGCCCGTCCCCGTAGGCTACAGGACGGGGCGCAGGATTTGAGGGTGAATGGGGTAAATGGATCAAGCTGAGCATGGGAGATACGGCTCATGGGGCTAGAGTTTGGGGTGAGACTGAGCACCCAAAAAAGGGGGCAGTTTCTGAAGATCTGGGCTAAAGAAGTGCGCGCTACTGGCTGAGGGTTTGGGGGTCATGTAGGGTATGCTGTCGGTGAGGTGTGCAGAACCGAATCCTAAGTCGATTCTAAATTTTCACGGGACGGGAAACGTCAGGGTGGGGATCGCGTCCAGGGCCCCTACGCCTTGAACCCTGCCCTCCCGGGTAAGGGGCGGGGAGAGTGAGCGCTTCAGGCACCGCCCCGACAAAGCCTGTGCGCGCCCCACCCCACGATTGGTCGCCCCGCCCCGCGCCACCGCCCAGT
>NW_022900934.1:24939819-24949991 GCF_012274545.1 Fukomys damarensis
GGGCGGGGGAGAAAAGGGCTGAGACTCCCGGGCCTGGGCGGTGCAGAGCCTGGGCTGGGCCTCTGAGCCCCGCCCCGGGGTGCGGGGTGACCTCGGGCCAGTCCGTTTGCTCCTTTGCTCGAGGTCTCGGCTTCGGCTTCGTACTGCAGCCGCTCGAACGTTGGACCCATACTAACTGCCCACGTGTATTCAGCTGGCCCTTACCGCAGACCAAAGGCCAGCTAAACTCACAAGCCTGCTGTGAGTTCAGTGTTGTCGCTGCTTCCCTCTGACTCACTCTGGGAACCGAGTGAGCCCCAGAAAGGGAAGTGACTTGTCCCACGTCGTACAGCTGCAGGTGGTGGCTCTAGGATGTGAACTGGTACTTGTGCTGGGTAGTGGGCATGGCTCTTGGGGAGTTAAAGGGGACGGGGGCGGGAGAAGGTCCTGACCATTGAAGAGCCATGAGGGAGACCCTACTTCCTGCCTTGATGCTGAACTGCCAGGTGCAGGCCTGGCCCTCCAGGCCTCTGGGGAGAGGCCTCCGAGCTGGGAGGCCTTCTCTGCAGGGGCGGGGCGCTGGGCCAGCTGCTGATCCCCTCCTTCTGCCCGTCCTTCCATCTGCCACCCTCCAGCCCTTGGTTGCCATGGAACCTCATTAATCAGGCAGGCAGACCCCTCAGCCTCTTTGGAAGGACTGGGTGGGCTGGGCCTATGGGAGCTGGAGAGGAGGCCCGCAGGGCCTGGACGGAGAGTGTCCCAGGGAAATTCTTAAATAAGTCCTTCCAGACCCCTGAGCCGCAAGAAGCTCAAGACCAGTTCAAACTGGGGGTCCCAGAAGAAGCTGCCGAATTACATACAGCCTGTGGGTGAAGGTGGGAGCTGGCCGGGGCTGGCTTTGCAGGACCGGCTCTCAGCAGCAGGCTTGAAACAAGTGGGAGGGGCCAGACTGGGCCCGGACTAAGGTAGAAACTGTTCAACTGTTGATGAGGTGTGGGTGGCAGCTGGTCCCTGAGGCGTCCTGAAAAGGCCCCCAACCCCTTTGGCCTATTGCCCAGTGCTGCCTTCCTTCCGGAATCACCAAGATGCTAATAATAATAACAATAGCAGCCACCATTGTTTGGAAGATGTTTTTTTGTGCCAGGCTCTGGGCCAAGCACTTTACCCAATTAACTCATTTAACCCTGTCAGCAACCTCTCTTTATATAAATTGGGAAGCTGAGGCCTAGAGATGGTCAAACCTTCTCTACTCATTCAGCTGGTAGTATTGACCTAGAGATGCTAATGGTAGTTGAAGAAAGCCTGGAAGTGCCTGCATCCCTTCCTCCTGATAAATGGGGCAGGGGCTCAGTGCCAAGGGTTGGTCAGCTGCCTTGTCTCCTAAACTCCCTTTGGGTGCTTGGCTTGGGACCTGCATAGTTAAATCCTCCGTTCACCTTTGAGTCAAGCACTCAGGAGACCTAGGGCTTTAGAGACCTAACAGCCTGTGGGGCCTGGCCTTGAGGAGCTGAGCTGCAGGGTCTGGGTGGGCCTGGGACAAAGAAAGCCCTCTGCTCCCTACTCCCTGCCAGGTGACAGCAAGGGCTGCCTCAGAGGCAGGTGACAATCTCCTGTCCTTCCCCACCCTACTTGTAGACCTGCAGGCATTTTCTGTGTGGGCCAGGGTCAGACTGTTACCACCCTGGAGCTGGAGGCCAGGTTTTGGCCTCCACCAGCTCTGCTTGCATTTTTGTGAGCAGTCCATGAAATAAGCTATAGGCTTGGCTTCTGCCCTAACGATCATTTGTGAAGTACCTCCTGTCTACAGGGCTCTGCAATTCAGCCATTTCTTACTGCCCTGCCTGTCTACCTGCACAGGGTTTTGGCCATGAAAAAGAAACTAAAGCCTAGGGGTGCAGCAGAGTGGTAGAGCACCTGTGGCATCCTGGAGGCCCTTGTTTTGATCCCCAGCACCAAAACACAAAACTGCAAATTTTATTTTATTTTTTTATTTTTTTTGGTACCAGGGATTGAACTCCGGTCCTTTGTGCTTGCAAGGCAGGCCACTGAACCGCTGAGCTAAATCTCCGGCCCTGCAGATTTTAATATGTCTAATGTGTGTCACTGTAAAAAACTAGCAGGTTGGCTGGGGGTGTAGTACTTCAGTGGTAGAATACTTAACCTGGCATGTGCTAGGTTTGATTCTGGAGGGGGAGCAGACAGATGGACGGACTAGAAAGTCGATGGCAGGATCCCATCTCACCCATTCTTCTTTCTGTTATTTTTGTTTTATTTGTTTTGTTGATATTGGTTTGGTTTTGTTTTTTTGAGATGGGGTCTCACTGTGTACTTCCTACGTAGTTTGGGCTGGCCTGAAACTCTTGAAGGTCTTCCTGCCTCAGGTCCCAAGTGCTAGGATTACAGGAATGTGCTGCCAAACTCAAAATTTGGTTGTTTTTTTGAGATTTGAGGCAGCATCTCACTATGTAGTTCAGGCTGGCCTTTAAACTCATTATGTAGCCTAGGATGGCCTCGAACTCACAGCCATCTTCCTTCCTCAGCCTCAGATTGAACTCATGATATACTTCATACTGGTCTTGAGTTTGTAATCTTGCCTCAGCCTCCCAATTCCTGATATTACAGGTGTCCTGTTTTATTTTTCTAAGGCTGTTTGTTTGTTTTCTGCAGCACTGGAGTTGACCCCAGGGCCTTTCCACGGAGCTACATCCCCAGCCTTTTTTCTTGTTTGGTATTTATTTATTTATTTTTGAAACAGGGTCTTGCTAAGTTACCAGGTTGCCTCAAACTTTCAATCTTCCTGCCTTAGCCTCCTAAATAGTTGGTTTTGTAGGCATGTGCCACCATTCCCAGCAGTTCATGAGATTTGTAATCCAAGAAAGATCATATATATCTTCTGCCCTTTTGTTTTGTTTCTCGGTCTGTCTTTGAGACTGTGTTTACCAGTCTTAGTTTTGTGTTTTTTTATTTTTTGGTGTTTTTTTTGCTTTGTTCTTGTTTTTGTACTGGGGATTGAACTTGGGACCTTTTTTTGCAAGGCCAGCGGCAGCACTGCTGAGCTAAATCCCCAGAAAGCCTTGTTTTTTTTTTTTATAACTGCAAGGTATTCCTAAATAAATAAATGAGTAGTTTATTTAAATTTCTTTTAAGACAATGTCTCTGGCATGTGACATCTCTGGCCTCTGCATGCCTATAATCCCAGCTACTCAAAAGGCTAAGGCACAAATATCACAAGTTCAGGGCCACTTTGGGTAACTTAGACCCTGTCTCTATTTTTGGGGGGTGGTATGGGGGTTGGACTTGGGTCCTTGTGCTTGCAAGGAAGGTGGTAGAACCACTGAGCTAAATCCCCAGCAAGACCCTGTCTCAGAATAAAAAGGGCTTGGAGTATAGCTCAGTAGAAGAGGGCTTGCCTAGTATGCTTAAGGACCTGGCTGCAGTCCTCAGTACCAAAACAAAAGTGGTGGTCAGAGAGGGAAGCAGCAGTTAGTTGTACAGAGGGGAGAGAAAAAGCTGGGCAAGACCAATCCAGGAGAGGCTGGCATGGGCTAAGGCTCGGAGAGATGGGTTTCTTAGAATCTTCATGGAGAAGCAAGGGCAGGTGAGGGTAGAGGCAGCAGCGCTGCTGCCGTGGAGGGGCCAGCTGGAGGTGAGCCGGTGGTGTGGAGGCCGCTGACCCTCTAGTGGGAAGCGATGAAGGCTGTGGAGATGTGCTTGTGGCAACTGGATGTAGTGAGGGTGGCAGGTGGGCTCACAGGTTTGAATCTGAAAGCCTGTGGCTGGTGGAGAGATGGCAAGTGTGGTTCTGGGCAAGGTGCATTTGCGCTGCCTGTGGGACTCACAGGACAGCCTTCATGCCTGAGTTCCTGACCTAAGCCAGAGGGGTGTGAGGGAAAGGGCTGTGCTCCTCCTCCTCTGATAATCCTCAGTAGGAGTCCTGGCTCTATGGCCTTGAGCTTCATTTGCCTTATCTGTAAAATGGGGCTCTTACCGTGCTGCTAGTCCACAGACTGAAATAAGCCAGTGAGGCAAAGTGACTCACAAGTATCAGCTGCGGCCATGGTTATAGATAAGTAAACTAGTCACAGACTGAGAGGAGGGGGGCGAGGATTTAGCTCAGTGGTGTTGCTCCCTGCTCTCATTTTTGAAATAAGTATTTTTAAAAATTTGCAGATGTAGGGGTTAGGGGTGGTGTAGGGGCTAGGGATGCAGTTCAGTGGTAGAATGTGTGTTTAGCCTGTACAAAGTCCCATGTTTGATCTCTGTCACAGCCAAAGGGCTATTTTGCAGAGACATTTTAAAACTACCACCAGCCCCCAGGGTAGTGGTGGTGTAGATGGGGCAAGTCGGGTCTGCTGCCCTTTGCTTCAGTGTTCTGTGTGACACGGGTATCACCTCCATGCTGTGTCCCCCGGGATCGATCTGTCTCCCTCATTTATATGTGTACCTAGTAGAGAAACAGGCAGGGGCCCTCAGCTGAGGCTCTGTAGCCTCACTCCTGGTTACTGGCCATCCTCCCGTTATGCCTGCTGCAGGTGAAGCGGAGGCTGGACCTGGAAACTGACCACCAGTACCTGGCTGAGAGCAGTGGGCCAGTCCGGGGCAGAGGCCGGCTCCTGGGGAAAGGTACATGGGACTTAGGCTAGACAGGCCCAGGTGGGGGCGTGGACCTGCCTATGGACTAAGGTCTAGCTGGTCAGGACTGGGCCTGAGCCAGGCCTCTGTGGGCCCAGCAGGCAGAGGCAGTGTCCTTGGGGGTGGGGAGTTCCCCTGCCAGAAGAGGAAACGCTGTGGTTGGCAGGCAGTGGCCATGGGGCCTCCCTGCTTGGTGTCATCAGGGGAAGGAGCCCTGTGCCCCCCACCCATCCTGTTCTCTGCACTGCCCGAGAGCCAGGCCTGGTTGAGGGTGGGGACGGATGAGGACCCCATCTTGCCTTCCCGCCCCCACACCAGGTGTGAAATCTCCAGGGGAGAAATCACGCTATGAGACATCCCTGAATCTAACCACCAAACGCTTTCTGGAGCTGCTGAGCCGCTCAGCTGATGGCGTTGTTGACCTGAACTGGGCAGCTGAGGTGCTAAAGGTGCAGAAACGGCGCATCTACGACATCACCAATGTCTTGGAGGGCATCCAGCTCATTGCCAAGAAGTCCAAGAACCACATCCAGTGGCTGTAGGTACCAGCCCTGCTTGCATCCCCATCTTACGGTTGAGACTGAGGCTCAGAAGAATAGTGGCTTCCGGGGGTGACAGACACGGAGAGGTGCACAAACCTTGCCTGTCCGGCTCGCTGTAGCTTTACCTGTTCGTTCACTGTGTAGCCACCCCACCAGATGAGCATACAGAAGCTTTCCAGTCCCAGAAGGTTCCTCTGTGTTCCTTCCCAGTCGTTGACCAACATTCAAGCTTCCACCATCCATGAGATTTTCCTGGCATTGATGTCTATTCTTGTTAGCTTTTGATTTGTTTTTCCCTCCACACCTTCCTTCGCAATCATCCTACTGTGCTCTCTTTCTGTCTCTGACATACCCTACCTTTTCAATTTTTGGTAGATTTTCCACTCTGCATCATTTTCTTTTTACTTGACAACATGTCTTATAAATGACTCAAGTGTTCGTCTAATTATTCTCATCCTTTTAAAGCTGTGTCACATGCCATGGCCTGTCCATGCCATCGTGTACTTACCTTGCCCCCTAATAGGGACACGTGGGCGTTTGTTGACAGGCCAGGCTTTAAACCTGTGCCCATCTGATTCGGCACCCAGCTGAGGTGTCGGGACCAGAGAGGGGAAAGGGCTTGCCTGGGGCTCACACCACAGCAGCAGCAGCAGACTTTGTCCTGAGGGCAGGGCTGATGGGCAGAGGGGCCAGGAGTTGCTAAAGGCCCCCTCCCCCCATTCCTCCCCCCAGGGGCAGCCACACCACAGTGGGGATCAGCGGGCGGCTTGAAGGGCTGACCCAGGACCTCCAGCAGCTGCAGGAGAGTGAGCAGCAACTAGACCACCTAATGCACATCTGCAGCACACAGCTGCAGCTGCTCTCCGGGGACTCTGACAGCCAGCGATATCCTTGGATTGCTTGGGGGGCTGTGGGTGCTGAATGGCAGTCTTGGCAGGTGGGGTCTTGTCAAGTGGAACTAGGCCTTGCACTCAGGAGTGGGCTTTGGATGCAAGTCCTGGCTCCACATCTGCTCACCATGTGACACTGCACAAGTTATCTGACCTCTGGGTGTCAGCTTCATCTAGAAAGGGGGAGATGGTAATCTCTAATTCCCAATTTGTGCAGATTAAACAAAAACTAGCTGGGCATGGTAGCCCACACCTGTAATCTTAGCACTTGGAGGCTGAGGTTAGGCCAGCCTGGGTACACAGCAAGACCTTAAAAATCCTGGTATCGGCAATAACAAAACATTTATTTAGTGCAGTGATTCAGCACATAGTTGTAGCTTCAAAATTAGAGACATTAAGTTTTTGTGTTTCGTTCAGAAAAATAGAAACTTCATTAAAATGTTTCTTCAGTGAATTCCAAAATTGTGTTTATAAACTTTGGTCACAGCTGGTTGTTGTGGTACATACCTATAATCACAGACACTTGAGGCTGAGGAGAGAAAATTGAAAGTTTGAGGCCAGCCTGACCCTATTTCAAAACAAAAAAATAAGCTGGGCATGGTGGCGCACACCTGACATCCCAGCACCTGGGAGGCTGAGGCAGGAGGATCACTGTGAGTTCTAGACCAGCCTGGGCTACATAGTGAGTTCCAGGTCAGTCTCAACTACATAGTGAGACCCTGTCTCAAAAAACCAACAAAAAAACAAAAAGGGCTGGGGATGCAGCTCAGTGCCCTCTGGGTTCAATCCACCCTGTGTCTAAAAACCAACAAAAAAACAAAAAGGGCTGGGGATGCAGCTCAGTGCCCTCTGGGTTCAATCCCCAGTACCGCACAAATTTGGAGCACAACTGTCAGTTGACACCAAGACCATAAATGGCCACCTGGAGTTGTGTTAAGCATATTACATTGCGATGGCTTAGAAATGGATGGGGAGGTGGCACACTGTACACAGGTGGCAGGTGAAGCTCAGGGGGATGAGGTTTTGAATACAAACTATATGCTGGGCCCTGAGTCTGGGTGTCAAGAGGACAGGACTGACTAGGCAGTTGTGGGCACCGTCTTGGGGCTGTCGGGTGGCCAAAAGCCACATGGTCCTTGACTCCGCCAACCCTGGCCTATGTGACCTGCCAGGACCTTCATAGCATCGCAGACCCTGCGGAGCAGATGGTCATGGTGATCAAGGCCCCTCCGGAGACCCAGCTCCAAGCTGTGGATTCTTCAGAGGTGAGGCCAGTGGCTCCAGGCTGACCAGGACGGGCTAGACTGGGGTAGTGGTCACTGGGCCTCATTTTACACTGTCTCCTGCCTCTACCTAGACCTTTCAGATCTCCCTTAAGAGCAAACAAGGCCCCATCGATGTTTTCCTGTGCCCCGAGGAGAGTACAGGTGGAATCAGCCCTGCAAAGACCCCGCCCCAGGAGGCAGCTTCTGGGGAAGAGGACAGGACAGGTGATACTGTCACCCCAGTGCCACCACCATCATCTCCCCCCTCCTCCCCTGCCATGGATCCCAGCCAGTCCCTGCTCAGCCTGGAGCAAGGTGGGTGAAGGGCAGGTGGGGTGGGCCCCTCTCACCCATGCTGGGCCATCCCTGGCCTATGATGCTCTCTTGTTTCCCCAGAGCCACTGCTGTCACGGATGAGTGGCCTACGGGCCCCTGTGGATGAGGACCATCTGTCCCCGTTGGTTGCTGCTGACTCGCTCCTGGAGCATGTGCGGGAGGACTTTCCTGGGCTCCTTCCTGAGGAGTTCATCAGCCTCTCTCCACCCCATGAGGCTCTTGACTACCATTTTGGCCTTGAGGAGGGCGAGGGCATCAGAGACCTCTTTGATTGTGACTTTGGGGACCTGACCCCCCTGGATTTCTGACGGGCCACACGGGGGCAGCATCTCCTGAGATGCCTACCCTGCCTCTGCAGCCCTGGAGTCCTCTGCCCCAGGCCACCCTTCCACCCTCATTGGAAGAGTGTAATTATATTCTCTTTTCTTTCTCCAGTAGCTTCTAGCTCTGGGGTCTGGCTGCCACCCAGAGGTCAAAGAAGCCAGGGAGGGAGCCTGTGTTTGTGGTGTGTATGTGCATGCACCCGGCACCCCACACATGTACACCTGGGGTGTGGTGTGAGCATGTATGTGCGCATGTACCGGGGAATGAAGGTGAACACATCTGTGCGTGCACTGCAGACACGCCCCGGTGTGTCCACATGTGTGCATGAGTTCATGTGTGTGCATGGGGGGCTCTAACTGCACTTTCGGTCTCCTTGCTCCAGGGGCCCAATGAAGCCCAGGCTGGATTCCTGCCCCCAAATCCTGTGCACTGATCAGGCCAGGTGGGGAGGCCTTGGCTGGCTGGGTTTGCAGGACATTGAGAGCACTTCTGTCTTAAAAGTTTTTTTCTGATCGAAGCTTTAACAGAGCATTATTTATTTATCAAGGCCTTTTTGGCAAGCCTGCGGAGCAAAGGGCAGGGGTCCCTGAGCTGTTCTTTTGCCTGACCCCGAAGAAGCTAATGCCTGACTGACTTATTTATTGGGAATGGGGGAGGGAGACTGACAGCCATGGGTGGATGGAGGGCTGATCCCTTTCCAGAGGGTCACCTCGGGGTCCCAGCTGCCCCCAGGATGGACATGAGATGGGAGAGGTGAGTGGGGACCTTCACTGGCAGGGTGGGTGAAGGACTCCTCCAGCCAAGACTGAGGAGCCCTCCTGTGGTGTTTGAAGCTCCACACTAACTTACTGCTCTGCTCTGCCCTTCACTCCAATCTGCACTTTGATTTGTTTCCTAACAGCTCTGTTCCCTCCTGCTTTGGTTTTAATAAATATTTTGATGATGTTTAGGCTGGGCCTTGGGACTTTACATTACGCCAACTTAAGGGGAGGAAAGATTGCTGGGAAAAAATACCCACTCTCAGGGCCAGGGATTTATTTAGCTCTGGCATTGCACCTGTCTAGCAAATGCAAGGTCCCGAGTCGATCCCCAGTACCAAAAAGAAAGAAAGCTCCACTTCCTTTGTCCCTGTCCCTAACCAAAGTTTAATACCATTTGAGACTCAAGACACCAAGAAAGGAAGGCTTTGTCACCACTTTTCCCCATTTTGATCCAGTAAATATTCTTGTAAAAAGTCAAGAGCCAGGGATTTAGCTCAGTGGTGTCACTGCCTGCCTTGCAAGTGCGAGGACCTGAGTTCCATCCCTGGTACCAAAACAAACATGCCACCAAGGTGCACAGAGTAATAGGTGAATTTCCCAGCACCAGAGGCTCCTGCTATCAGTGTGCTGTTTCTTATAGCTGCTTTTGTGCATTAGTAGATATGCCTCGAATGCAGACTGACTGTATACAAAGAGTCGCCAATCAGGCTGGAATGATGTGTCCTGTTCCAGTAGTTTTGTTTTTGTCTTTTTGAGACAGGTTTTCACTGCAGTTCAGGCTGTCCTTGAACAAACTTTGTAGTCCGGGCTATCCTCGAGTGATCCTGCTGCCTCAGCCGTTTCAGTTTTAAAGCTTGCTGTAAGCTAGGTGTGGTGCACACTTGTAATCCTAGCACATAGGCTGAAGCAGGAGGATCGAAAAGTTCAAGCCTAGCCAAATAAATTTAAATATTAAACCATGGTAGTGCCAAGGCCCTGATTCGGTCCCAACAATTCTTGCAAGTAAGCTCCCTTCAGCTGCTGTATCGATTGGGTTGAGCTGAGAACCAGAATGACAGAGGAGGCAAAGTGGCTGAATTGAGTTGGAAATGCCAGAGCTCTGGAAAAAGGGTGACCCAGAGTTCTCACAACGACCTGTGGTTACTTTTAGATGCGCGTCCTGAGCCACCCTCTCATTTCCATGCCTTGCATTCGATGCATCTCCAGCACAGTCCTGGCGGGGGTATCCACTGTCACCCCCACTGTGCAGAAAGCAGGCTCCCAGAGATGGAAGACCCTGTGCGTTTCGCCCACTCCGGCTGGAAGTGACCCCTTTGGTGTTCCCTGCTCCACTGGCCGCCCCTCCTGGGGCTTCAGCGGAAAAACCGGCACTGGGGCAGGCCGTTGCGCAGCCAGGACTTTGCACTTGTCTCCCAGTCGGGGAAGCCGCTGCAGAGGCCAGGC
>NW_022900934.1:24950384-24959906 GCF_012274545.1 Fukomys damarensis
GGCCCCCAGTGCCCGGGCCCGCCGGACACGCGCTCTTCCAGGACGTGAGTGGGGCGCGGACGCGGGGGTTGATCTATCCCTGTCTCTTCCTGCCCTCACTCGCTTCTCCGTTCCTCCCTGTGTCTGTCTCTACCTGTGTCCCTGTCTCCCCAGGTCTCTTGACCCTGCCCTTCTGGCTCTGGTCCCTCACTGTCTCTGACCCTGCTCTCCATCTGCGGAGGTCTCCCTTGATCTCTCTGCGTTGTGTCCCCAGTCCTGCCTCCGCCTCTCCGTGTCTCCTTGTCCCTGCTCCAGTGACACTGCCCCTGATGTCTGTGTCCCCAAGCCCACCTCATCTGTGTGGCAGCCCCGGGCTGGGCTCGCGGGGCAAGGCAGCCTGGACACAGGTAGGAGCCTCTCCTGACCCAGTGCTGCCCCCGACCCCTCTGTGGCATGATCCAAGGGCAGCAGAGTCCTGCAGATGGTAAGAGCTGCCCAGGCATCCTCTGTGGCCCAGTACACCTCCCACCGGTGGGCAGGTGGCCCTGCAGCCCCCTGGGTTGCTGCCCTGAGCCCCTTTCCTGGCCCTCAGCCCTTGCCAAGCCCTCCTGGCCCTCTTCTGTCTCCACCCCAGAGGTCCCAGCCCCCTCCCCACCTTCCCCAGTGACTCAGCACCTTGCCCACAGTCCTGGCTGACCCGCCTGCTCCCAGATGGGGAAACTACAGCCTGAAGGGCTCCGTCCCTCCTAGCTCATATTTACAGGCAGGGGCATGACAGTGGCCCCAGGTGTCATCATTCCCAGTTTAACTGCTCTGTCCCCCCATTATGTCCATGTTTCCCACCCAGGCCTCACTGGGCTGCTGTGTGACCACAAGTCAGTAGCATACCTTCTCTGAGTCAGGCTAGAGCTCAGATGCATTCATTGCTCACCCTTATTGACCCAGAGGGAGTCAGCTGAAAGGGGTTGGCACTTAGGATCTGCAGCTCTGAGGGCGATCTGTCCAGGGTCGGGCACACCTCTTTTAGGCTTCCCAGGCTGCAGGGCACCTGGAAGCCTCTAGTCTTGACTACACTCCTCTTTGCCTTCATTGCCTTTCGTTTCCACCTCTCTGTAAGTTAAATCTTTGACCCTTGCCTTCCGCCACCCTCACACCCCTTAGCACATCCATGCACACACCTGCCCAAGGGCCTCACTCTGATTTGGCTGCATAAGAAGACCCAGTCCTAAAAGGGTTAATCCCAGGCTGCTCCCTCTTGTGCTAGTGGGAAAACTGAGGCACCTCAAAGAAAGGACTGGCGACTGTCTGCCTGTCATCTTCCAGTCTCTGGAGGGAACAGCTCAGAGAGGCCAGAGAGACTGGGATGGAGTCTGGACAGTCACACAGCAGAATTGCGGTTCAGGTCTCGGGGGCTGCCCAGGGTGTTCGGATCACAACTTGGCCCATCTTCCCAACCTTCTTGCTTCTGGGGCTGGGCCAAGGGCTGATGCATCAGACAGGACTCAGGCTAGCCTGTGGGGGTGGGAGGCAGAGAACTACCTGGAGCACCCCATGGGGCTGGGCCCTGCAGGAGAAGGGAGCAAGTGCCAACCCGCTGTGTGTGCTTCCTGTGCCCCCCTTGTTGGAAAGCTCCTGCAGGCAGCCCAGCTGAGGCCCTGTGGGCCGGGCGAGGCTGGCAGCCTCCCAGGTTCCCCTCACAGCACCCTCTCACACCCATTTGTCCCCTAGGTTTTCCGCCGAGCCGACAAGAATGGTGAGTGTGGGTGGCTTCCTTGGGTCCCTTGGTGGGGGCAGAATGGAGGACACGGGTGAGGTCTTGTGGGCCCCAACAGGAAAATCAGTCAAGGCATCCTGCCCAGAGAAAGTACTCTTCTGATCTGAGCCAAGTTTGGCAGGAAGGAGAGCAGAGGGCATGGGGTTTGGCCATAGGCTGGAGGTGGGGGCTTACTTTCTCCATGTTCCCCAGCACAGTGATGGTGCTTCCTGTACATGGCCTCCTCTGTCCTCACAACAGCCAGCTAGGTTGTGATTCCTCACCCGTTTTCCAAAGGAGTAGCCCACCCAGGGAGGTGAAGCAAGTTGCCTGAGGTCACACATCCTTTAACTGGGGAGCTTTGAGCCCAGGTCTGTGTGATGTTGGCCCCAGGCCCGCTGTGTGAAGGGCTTGGAAGGGTAATGGAGGCTTTGTGAAGAGGCCTCCTTAACTTTTCACTAGACCCAGCATCTGCATGCAGGTTAAGCTTGGAGGGCGCAGTGAAACCCAATCTTTGGGTGGGGATAAAGGTGGCTCCATCATCCAAGGAGTCAGCTCCCCCTGCTGGGGCCATGAAAGTATCTGATTTGGTCTAGAAGAGCCCTTAGGGGACTCAGCAGGCAACAGATTGTCACCCTAGAGGACTGAGAGCAGCCCACTGTGCTACTTGACCAGCAGAGAATCTCAGACCCCGCCCTGTGTCTTCGGACCCTCTTTGGTCCCAGCCTCCTGAGATGGGATCATATCCCGACTCCCTAACCCTTCTCCTTGGGTCTCTTCAGATTGGTGGGGACCATTTGTCCTGGCCCATTGATGGGAACCCTTGCTGACACTGGGCATTCCATCTGGGCGGCTCGGGACTCCCTAGCTCCACGCCTGAGTTCCCCCGTCTGCTTAGAGGCCTTGCACATCATTCAGACCAACTCCCCTGTGTCTTTGGCCTCCCGCAAAGGTGTTGGGAGCTCATTCCCTCCTGGGCCAGCCTGCTGCACTTAAAGAGGCTGCTTTGAGACCTCATCTACCTCCCCGTGGCTTCTCTGTGGAGGGCCTGGATCCAGAGCATGGCAGGTCCCTGGAGTAGGGCTGTCCCCTCCCAAGTCCTCTCCGCTGAGGCCCCCCCATGCTTCGGTTGTTCATAGGGTGTTTTCATTCTTTCTCCACTTGGCAACATTTTTTGAGGCCCTGTCCACTGCCAGGCACACAAAGTGGGCTCTGTTCCTTCAGCAAAGATCTTTGAGTCCTCCGATCCTATCTTCAATGGTCAGGGTCCCCACTAAGCTCAGAATCCCATTCTACCTGGCTGGGTGCTTGTGAGATGCTGGGGGCTCTGGGGGCACGTAGGGATAGGGGAGCAGCCAGGGCTCAGGGATACCTACTCTGCCTCCTCTTCCCCCAGACGATGGTAAGCTCTCCTTTGAGGAATTCCAGAATTACTTTGCCGACGGGGTTCTCAGCCCAGGGGAGCTGTGGGAACTGTTCAGCGGCATTGAAGGGCATCCCACCGAGTGAGTACTGAGTACAAGAGGGCAGGGCTGAGCTGGGGGCGATGCCAGGCCAGGGTGTCCCAATCCCACTGGGTCTCCTGCCTCGGTTCTTTTTGGAGGGTGGTGGGGGGCAGAGGGAGAAAGGTGCCAGCCTCGTGCCAGCTTCACCCACCCACCTACCCTACCCCAGCTTCAGCTTTGTCCACTAGGCTGCTTCCAGCTGGTGCCCCAAAATAGGCAGGCTTGAGTCACTGCCCGTGGCTCAGCCCCTCCATTCCCCCTTCCTGCAGGAGCCAGAGGATGCCTGGGGACAGCTGGGCCTGCCTCCACCCATGGGTGCAGGTGCAGACACACGCGTGCACGTGCGTACGTGCGTGCGTGCGCGCGCGCGCACACACACACACACACACACACGCACGCCTTTCTACGTGTACTCCCACATCCACACATCCTGGCGCAAATGTATGCTTCTTCTCACGCTTCCTGGGTACATATGCATCGCAGTGTGTACACAGCTGCCCTCTGTCTCCTTAGGATAAATTCCAGATTCTAGGTTGGCTTTCACAGTTCCCCAGATTTGGGCTGGATCACCTGCAGTGTTCCCCTCCCCCTCAACAGATTCCCTGTCCAGCTAAGCGGGCAGTTGGGTGAGGACGCTGGCTTCCGCACCCCTTTGCCAGGCCCAAATCTAAGGCTCTGAAGAGTGCCTTTTCTTTCCCTGCAGCAATTTAGAGACGGAGAAACTGTGTGGTGAGTAGGCCCACAGGGGCCCCGGGCAGGTGGGTGTGGGTTCCTGAGGCACGGTATGGGCCGGGCTCAGCATATGAGGCCTGCTTGGCAGCTGTGGAATCCCAGGCGGCCAGCATTCAGGTTGTGTAGGTTGGTGGGGCTGGGTCCTTGAGTGCTGCTTCTGCCCACAGAGTACTTTTCAAAGCACCTGGGTGTCTACCGACCTGTGCTGGCTGCCCTGGAGACGCTGAACCGAGCGGTGCTCACTGCCATGGACACCACCAAGCTTGTGAGTACCAGGCCTGGGGTCAGGGATGTTGGCTGTGCTGTATGACCCATACCTGTCAAGCAGGGCTGTGGGGCTAGAGGCCTGGGTTCAAATGCCAACACTTCCATTCTGTGGCTATGCTCCTTTTATCTCTCTGGGCCTCAGTTTCCTCATCAGTAAACCAGGGAAAATAATGGAGCCCACCTCTTACCTTCTCTGTGACAATTAAAATGAGAGTGAAGGCAGGGATTTTTGTCTGTTGTTCTCTGCTCTGTTCACAACACCCAGAACAATTCCTGGCACAGCAGGTGTTGCCATTTTTGCTTTTGCTACTGGCCAGTAACCCAGCGGTGAGGGGTTCCTGCTGTCACAGGTCCATAGTCAGGAGGCCTGTGGGGTGGGAGCCTGGCTTGAGGATAGAAGGGAGTAGCAAGTACATGTGATGTGTGTGATGTGTGGAGGCCTGTGTGTGTGCAAGTGTAGACAGTGCCACCAGCCAGGGCTCTGGGCCCATGGGTGGTGGCTTCAGAAAAATAAGCCACACTTACCTTTCTTCAGTGTTCCTTTTTTTTTTTGGTTATCTGAGACAGGGTCTCACTGTGCAGTCCAGGATGGCTTTGAACTCTGTAGTTCAGGCTGGTGATCCTCTTGCCTCAGCCTTCCCAGAGCTGTGCTACCACACCCAGCTCCCTTCAGTGTTTCTTTCCAGAACTGTGTCCAGGGCTGGGGATTTAGCTCAGTGGTTCCACCACCTGCCTCGCAGGTGCAAGGTCCCAAGTTCGATCCCCAGTACCAAAAAAGAAATGTGTCCACTTCCCTTTGCCCCAAAGGTGGGGAGGGAGCAGGGGGCCCAGGATAGTGCCTGACCTTACTTTACAGAGAAAGGGAAACATCCTCAGAGTCAGAGTACCCGCTGAGCACATGGTAGAGAGGGGGTGTGTCTCCTGGTTGAATTCACATGCAATTCAGTAGCTTTTCAAAGGGTTGCCCCAAGCTTGCTCGGTGACCCATGCCTGTTAACCTAACTACTTGAGAGCCTGGGGGAGAAGAAGTCTGCAATTTCAAGACCAGCTTGGTCAATTTAGAAAAACCCTGTCTCAAAACAGAAAAGTAAAAGTCGGGCATGGTAGTACACACCTGTATTCCTAGCACTCTAGGAGGCTAAGGCAAAAGAAAGACAAAAGAAAGAAAAGTTCCATTCCAACCTAGGCAACTTAGTGAGAACTTGTCTCAAAAAAGAAAAAAGGGGGCCAGTAGCACTGTGCCTGCCTAGTAAGCCCAGGTTCTGAGTTCAATCCCTGGTGTGTGTGTGGGGTGGGGGGTGGCTAGGGATGTCGCTCAGGGCAATCCCTGGTACTTTAAAAAGGATAAAATAAAATAAGAAAAAGAGTTGAAGGTGTAGTTTAGTGGTGGAGCACTCTTTCAGGGCCTGGCCTTGGGGGTGGCAGTGGGACTGGCATATTCTGAACTGGCAGTGGTTGGGGGGTTCAGACTGCAGGTCAATATGTGGGCTGTACTGGCCCAGCTACCTGCTCCTGACCCAGAAAGAGAGAGTGGGGGTAGCCCATCCACACACGAAAACCCTGCAGCTCCAGACATTTGAGATTCTTTTATCTGGTGCTCTTGCTCTGAAGAGCTGTTCAGCCTGGAGTCTGTCCTGCAGTATCTATCTCCCTGGTGCACAACCCCCACCCCAGTCAGTTGAACACTTCGTGCACCAGCCGGGAGCCACACTCCTGGTACATGGCCCGGGTCATCCAGCCACGTTGGAAAGAGTGCAAGGAGGCCACCATGGAGCCTCCAGTCCACACAGCCATGCCACGCCCAGGCTTGGCCACCAGGCGGGGCTGTAGGGCCGGGTAGCCGTGCCGCCGGCACTGCGCCTCCAGCTCTAGGTCCAGGCGCTCAGCAAAACCAGGGAAAAGTGTGGAACCCCCGGCCAGCACCACGGTGTTGGCCAGCCGCTTCCGCAACATCTTGGGCATCTTCTGCAGTGCTCGGAAGGCCAGCGTGGGCAGTCCTGGCTCAGCCTGGCCTAGCAGACCCGGCTGGAAGATGGGTTCTGGGCAGCGGAAGCGCTCACTGCTGAGGGACACGGAACTGCCATTGCCCATCTGGAAACTGGCTGGATGGTGGCAGGCGGGGTCACGAAGATCGCCGTAGAAGTCCAGCGACACATAGCAACAGCGCTTCTTGAGCTGTGTGACGGTCTTGCGCGGCAGGCCCTGCAGTCGGAGGTCGGGACACGCAGCCACCAGCAGCTCTCGCAGGTAGCGCGACAGGGTGCTGCCTGCCACGTCCAACCGGAAGCTGGCCTTGAGCCACGAGTGCCCGGCGTAGATCGGTGTGGCGTGACACACGCCCGCGCCCGCCTCCACCGCCAGTCCGCTGAGCGCCCCGGCGGAACAGAGCGCCAGCTGCGCGGTGCTGGCCACGTGGCACGCGGGCACATCCAGGGCCTCAAACAGCAGCTCCGCCACCTTCTCGCGGCCCTCGGGCGGCGCCGAAGGGGAGTCACTCACCAGCACAGGCCACTGCTCCGGGCACACCTGCAGGCCACCCACCAGCAGGCGCTCCCACAGCCCCTCCAGCGCCTCCCAGTCCACCACCACTCCATGCTTCACCGGATGTGCGCGCGACACGCCGCCCACCAGCTCGCAGCCCGGGGCGCCGGGAAGCACGGGCCGGTCCCAGCTGGGCACTAGGCTGGAGCTCTTGAGCACTACGCGCGGCTGGTCCTCACCCGCGAAGCCGGCCTTGGTGAAGCCCGAGCCCTGGTCCACCACTACTGCAATGTGGCCCAGCGAGGGCGGCCGGCGATGCCGGCGGCTCCCGGGCACAGATGCCACTTTCTCGGCAAAGGGCCTAGCCCCCAGCCCCTAGGCCTGTGTCCCTTCTTTTTCGGACTGAATTACGACCCTTTTCTATTATTGGCTCCGCCTTCTGATCACAAGGCCCCGCCCCTGATTCCGGTTCTGCGGGCGGTTTTTGCCAGGGCTTCAGGCCCAGGCACCTTCACAGGACTCGCCTCTACTCTGCTGCTCTGTCCCCTCGGCACTTGCAGATGCGGATGACAAGAGGGTCAGACCAAATCCTTTTCAGTGTGGAAAAGCTGCCATAGAGCAGAGACCTGGAAATCAAGAAGCCTTGTGGCAAGGCCATCTGGACGTACGCCCTCCACGTGGTGCTCAATGTCCAGCCTAGCCCTTAAGCCCTGGCAGTCCCCTGGTGCTTTTCACCTGATGTGGACGAAGAGGTTCCTGGTTGTGGAGGTGGAAGGGAATGGGCAAAGAAGAAAGAACTTGGATCAGACTCATTGTGACCTCAGTCCTCGGTACTACCTGTGCTTCTGCACCACCCACCGCCCCGCGCCCCCCCCCATAAGAACTTCCTAGACCCGGACTGGGGATTTAGCTCAGTGGTTCCACCACCTGCCTCGCAAGTGCAAGGTCCTCAGTTTGATCCCCGGTACAAAAAACAAAACAAAACAAAAAAAACTTGCTAGACTCGTGTCCCTTCCTGGCCAGGCAGAGGGCAGCAATTTGGGCATCTTGTGGTCCTGCCTCAGCCCAACAAAACCAAGCTGATTTTCCCCCAACTGCTTTGGGTTATCTGCTGTCCTCTGGCAAGAGGTTCCACCTTCTACTCCCAGTGATGAAGAGCAAGGTCTTACTTGGGGCTGGACAGCTCCTCAGAGGACTCCCGTGCTCGGCTGTAAGAGACGCAAGCATCCCACACAGAGTCCCACCTAACCGTGACTCAGTTCTGAAGCTCACTGCCCAACCCTGAGCTCTTCTTTCTCTAAACTGCTTTTTCTCTCAAAAAGTGGTGGTAACAGGACAGGGGACACTTGTCTCTGCAGGGCCTCATTCTCTTAGGGCCTTTTTACTTGGCAGTAGAAAATTCAGGTGAACTCAGGAACAGGATCTGACTGCAGGATTGGGAACCCGGATGTGTGCTTTGTGGTGTGTGTGTGTGTGCGCGTGTGTGTATGGTTCTGGAGTTGGAACCCAGGGCCTTTTGCACACTGGGCAAGTGCTCTCCTGCTGAGCAATATCCTCAGCTCCTACATTGTGTTTTTCTCTTTTGAAGACTGGCTTTAGCCAGTGCATATTGAAGTAGAAAGCATGATCTCTTTTAGCTCCTTAATTACAGTCTCAGGGAAGGGGCTGACAGGGCCAGCATGGGCCAAGCGTGCACAGATGAGATGGCTATCCTGGTTGTAATCGTGTGGATGGAAGGGCAGAGTTTGTTCTTACGATGCACAGCGGACATGCTATGGGTCATGCCCCAGCCAGCCAGATACAGGCCTTGTGGAGGAGATGTACTGAGTGACGAAAATGTCTCTTCTGCAGAAGCTGAGCCTGTGGCTCTAGTGAGCTGGGCCCTTTCATTCTGCTACAACTGCCTCAAGAAGGGCTGAGGTGCCTTTAGGTTCTGGAGCTGGATTTGGGACACAGGCTCCTGGCCAGAGTGTGCTGGAGGGATTCTCGTGAGTGATGTAGGGAGCAGGCCTCCCACTGGAGATCCCCAGTGCCAGTATGGCCAGAGCCGGGGTGAGGGGCCCTAACTGGGAAGACGGGCTGGGAGCTGGCTCTGCATATCTCAGTAATACTTCTGAGCTTTTACCTGGGCCAGTGGAGAACCCGTAAGACTTAGCAACAGGAAAGTGAACGGCTCTGGACAGATAACTGACTTGAAAGATGTTTCTGGCTAAATGTGGAGAAGGGGATGAGACAAGGGGACACACGTGCTACTGAATTTGACCAAGGTGCCTGGAAATCCAGGAGGGCTGAGTGCTTGCAAAATCGGAGTCTCAGGCCCCTCCCTTCTGACGTGGGATCCTCGCTATTGTTCCCTGGGTTGTGCCCATTGCCTAGGACCCTTCTGCCTAGGAGGGATTTCTGAATGCCTGGTGCTCTTGGACATGTCAGGCCTTTGCTGGAAATGGGTTCATATCCAAGCCTAGGTTTGTCCGAGCTCACCTCCCTTGCCCTGGGCTGCCAGGATCGGATCCGGGCTGGAGTATAGGGAAATAGTTTCTGGTTCTGACTCTATCACAGGAACAAGACAAAGACAGCTCTGGCTTCAGTCCACAGTTCTGCCCGCCGTCCGCCCTATTCTTCCCTTCCTTGGCAGGGCCTCAACTTTTCTTCCACCTCTACGGCCCGGACGGAGTTAATAGACGCCAGGGTTGCTAAGTGCCCTTTATTATTAGGCAGCACCCGGGCGGGCGCTCAGGGCCCCAAGAGAGTGCATCTCCTTCGCCGCTGGCCAAGGTTGAGCCCGGCACCCGCCTCGCTCCGGCT
>NW_022900934.1:24960145-24977959 GCF_012274545.1 Fukomys damarensis
GCCGCTGGGGCCGCGAGCCCGGACCCGCCGCCGCCGCAGTCCGCTGCTGCCGCTTGTTCAGAGGGAAAAGCAGCACGATCTTGGCCTGGGGTGGGCGGAACTTGAGGGAAAGAGCGCCCTTGTGGCCCAGCCAGAACCCGGGACCTCCCCGCCTTCCTCCCAGGGACCCTTATCGTCCCCAGAGCTCTCCCCGTGTTCCTGGGACTCTGGCCGGCCTGCCGCGCGGTCTCACACTGTCACATCAGGCCCCAGGAAAGCACAGTCTTCTCTAGTTGAGGTCAGGGATCCTCCCCACCTGTGCTCACCCAGGTCCCCGCTCCCTTCTGGAAACCCTCTTCTACCCCAGGCTGACCTGTGATGGGATATCGCTGTCTACTGGGGAGGTGTGAGGGAAATCCCTGTGTCCATAGCCTCGCTGGTACCACGGAGGGCTGCGTCCCTATGCCTGACCTCCATGCACAGACCGGGCTGAGAGAATTGCCCTCTTGCCTCCCCTTCTGAACCCCCAGGTCTCCTGCACCTTCTGATTTCTGAATCCCTGCCTACCCTTCTGGGACCGTGACACAGACCTGTGTGGGCTCCTGGAACCCTCATTTCCAAGGGGAATCCTGTAACTCTTCTCATGTCCCTAGAACTGGTCTAGACTCCCAGCATCCCTACCTGTCCTTCTGTCCAGGACCCCCCATACCCTGCTTGTCCCTCCCAGCCCCTCGCCTCACTCACATTTGGCTTCTGCTTGAAGTGGCTGGGGAATTGTTTCCCCTGGCTCTTGTCCATGTCTGGTGGCCTTTCCTTGCTGGCCTGCTTGGGTGCTTTGGTCTTCTTGTGAGAAATGCTGTTACCCATGGCAGAGCCGGTCACCTGTAGGACCACAGCCCAGCCTACCTCCGCCCTGCTTTCTGGCTGAGGGCCCTGTCTCGGCCCTGTCTTGGAGATCACATTGTGACCTCATCAGCTCCAGGCTCTGAGCTCCTCCTCCCAGAACCCAGGGGACTCTTGGTTTCTTTCACTCTGTGACTTTTCCTGGCTTTGGTTTCTCAGCCAAACAACTCGGCTAATAATAATCATACAGGAAGCAATGGGTGTAAAAGACTGAGTGTGACTAGAAAAGAATTTTTGACTTGGGTTTGAATTCTGGCACTGTCACTAGCTGTGTGGACCCTGGCCAAATTAATCAACCTCTGTAAGCTTCAGTCTTATCTGCAAATGGGGTCAGTTATGGCTCCTGTAAATTATGAGGCCTAAGTGGAATTCTTTTGTGTGTGTGTGTTGGGTTTTTTCTTTTTTTTTTTTTTTTTCCTTTTTTTGAGAAAGAGTCTCACTCTGTATATTCCAGGCTGACCTTGAACTCACTAGGTAGTACAGGCTGGCCTCGAACTTGTGGCAATACTCCTGCCTCAGCCTCCTGAGTGCTGGAATTACAGGTGTGTATAATCACACCTGGCCTATTAAGTGAAATTCTTGGAACAGTGACTGGCACAAGGTAGGTGCTTTGCCAGCCAGGTTCTCTGGTGGCAATCAACAGAAACTGCTGTCATCTTGAGCAGAAAATGTACTGGAAGGATTCCATGCACACACAAATCACTGGTCTGAGAATGACAGAACCTAGTCTCCACTTTATCCCTGTCTCATCTTGTGCAGAGGGGATCCTGTATGCTCCAAGTGACACTCAAAGTTAAGGGAGAAAAGGCTTATTTAGCTCACAGTTTGTAGAGTTTTCCATAATCAGCTGGCTGCAGTGCAGGATGGCACATGGCAAAAGGACAATAGTTCATAGCAACAGAAGACAGCAAAAGCAACAAGGGGGTTTAACAGCCTTTTTGCCCCTTTATCTTACCCAGACTACTTAGGGTGGGCAGCACTCACACCCTCTCAGTGCCCTTGAGCCTAGCATTGCACCATGAATCAATTACACACTCTGGATTCATCCACCTCTAAAGCGATCCCATCTAAGGCTTCACGAGGCTTTGGGGGACAACTAGACACAAGCCATGATAGGGAGTGTACCTCGGCTGTAGAGAGAGTGCTTGCCTAGGACGTGTGGTGCCCTGGGTGGAATCCTCAGCACCAACAACAACCATGACAGTTTCTATATGGAGAGCTCGTGTGCCAGGTGCTGGGTGGAATCCTACATAGGAATTAGCTGAGGAGACCTTCCAACAGCTGAGAAAACGAGCACAGGAGGGGAAGAGAGTTGAGACAGGCAGCTCAGGGCCTGGTACATAGTCAGCCTCCCCTGCAGGATGGGGGTGGTGTGTGGACAGCAAATTGATGCTCATGTGTCTGTACCTCTTAGCAAAGGCACACAGCTGATGCTGTTGGATGGATGGATAGATAGATGGATGCATATGTAGATCGTGAGTTTGGGGCCCTCTGGTAGGGACAGGGCCATATCACACCATTATTTTGCACGTGTTAAAATTGACCTTTGAACATCCTCTAACCACCACCCTACTGTGCCTGGAGGCCTCACTGGCTGTAGTGAAGCTGAAGATGGTCGCCCCAGCAGGGAAGAAAATCTGAGGTCCAAAAATGCCACGCCAGCTGGCAGATGCTCCCTGTGGGTTGGCCTCACACCTCCAGGAAGAGACACTGGGCCTTGCCAAGGAGGCTGTAAGCGCCCCTTGCCCACCAGAGTGCAGAGTCCTCCTGCTGCACCAAGTCTGCATTGCTGCCTTAACTGTTGCTCTGATGGGCAAGAGGTAGCTGACCAGGGAGGCAGCTCCCTGCTCTGAAATGTGCTCAGTGCTGGGAGATGCCGACTCGGCCCTCTGCCCCTAGGAGTATGAGCAGGCCTCCAAAGTGGACCAGTTTGTGACACGCTTCCTGCTGCGCGAGACAGCCAACCAGCTCCAGGCTCTGCAGAACTCTCTGGAGGGGGCATCAGACACGCTGGAGGCACAGGCCTGTGGCCCGCCGTATACCAGGGCCTTGCCCGCCTGTGGGTCCAGAGCGTGAGTGCCCGTTGTCCCCGCACTCCACCTCCTTCTGTGTCATCACATTCTGTAGTTCTAGCACCCTGGAGCCCGCACTGGGCAGTGAGGCCGTGAGCAGGTGAGAAGAGGAGGCTGGTGCAGGGTGGGGTCAGGAAATCCCAGAGGCCTGTCTTGCCCCATCCCGGCCTGGTTCTGTCCTGCGACCCCAGTCCTTGGCCCTGTGGGTCGGGGGGGCCGTGGGCTGACCCTGTACTTCCCCTAGGTCGGATGAAGAGAGTGTGGGAGTACAGAGCAGGCCCCGCAGCAGCCGGCGGGCAGGACGCAGGGCCCTGAGGAGCGCCAGCTGGTCGCCCTCCTGGTCTCCTGGCTCTTCTCACACAGGTGTGCCTGAGGCAGAGTGGGAGGCCTGGCTGAAGAGGGTCCTCCTGTGCCCCCGGTGCCTGGTCCTTCTTCGTGTCCTAGTTTTTCCTGGGTTCTCCCAGCCTCAGGGGCCCATGGCTGACCCCCCTCCCTGAAATCTATCCCTAGGGCAGAGCTCAGAAGCGGAGATACAGTGGCGGCTTCAGGTCAACCGTCTTCAGGAGCTCATAGACCAGCTTGAGTGCAAGGTGGGAGGCTGTGTGCCCACCGCCCCTTGGGGAGGACCTCCCTGGCATCAGCTCGAGTCAGGCACATACTGGGGGCTTGGCCTACATTCTGTGTCCTTCACAGGCCCCCCGGCTGGAGCCTCTGCATGAAGAGGACCTTGCAAAGGGTCCTGATTCGGTGAGCCCAGGGAGGGACAGGCTGCTGGGTGTGAGGCCCTGTGTGCTCAGCAAGGCGAGGGGCTTACAGAGCTAGCAGTGTACATCTGACCCTCCTGAGGTCCGGCACACAGGGTCTGGTTCGGGTCTCTGTGACCCTGTAGAAATTATGGCCCCCTGAGGGTGTCAGTTCCTACATCAGCATATCTGAAACCTAGGTCTTGGGCAGTGGATGAAGGCTGGAGTTGACAGTGAGAAGTGGTGTGACATATTGCAGAAGAGACAAAGGCTGAATTAAGACCGTGACCTTGGAAGAAGGCTTCGAAGACGCTGGGGGCTCGTTAGTGGCAGGGGCTGACCACAGGGAGGGCCAGTGTCAGGAAGGGTGGAGTCGCCTCCCGTGCCTGCCCCACCCCAGCTGACTGGCTGCCCCTCTCGCCAGCACATCCTTGTGGCCCAGCGGCAGGTGCAGGTGGCAGAAGACGCCCTGCAGGACTTCCATCAAGCCCTGTGCTGCTACATGGACTTGACAGGGGCCCAGAGTCATTGTCTGCAGTGAGTCCGGCTGTTGGTGGGGTGGCAGAGGCAGGGAGAGGGAGCAGAGAAGGGTGCTGGGCAGAGTGTCCGTGAGACTGGCTAGTGGGCAGCAGTGGTGGCAGCTCTGGCCTGGCCATCTTTTTGGCCCCACAGTGTGTCTGCCCACAAGATGCTGGACAACACCTCCTACAACCTGTACGAGTTCTGGCAGGATGAAGCCTCCTGGAGAAGGTACGAGTGGTGGTCCACCAGCTGACGTGAGTATGGGCCCTGGAGTAGGTCAGACCTGGCTCAAGTCCTGCTCTCCCACCTACCAGCTGTGTGACCTCAGATGAGCTACCTAACCTGTCAGAACCTCAGTGTCCTGTTTTCCACAGTGGGAGTAATAACAGCTAACCTCTCACAGATGGTCTGAATGAGATGATGTATAAAAAAAACTGAGTACAAGCCAGGCATGGTGGTGTGTGTGCCTCTAATCCAGCACTCTGGGAAGCTGAGGCAGGATTGAAGTTTCATTCCAGCCTGGGCAGTTTAGCAATTTAGTAAGACCCTGTCTCAAAATTTAAAAAAAAAAAAAAAAAATGGCTGGGGATTTAGCTCAGTGGCACTGTGCCTGCCTTGCAAACGCAAGGTCCTGAGTTCAATCCCTGGTACAAAAAATAAATTAATTAATTAATAAATAGAAAGGACTGGGAATGGAGCTCAGTGTGAACGCTTGATCTCCATATTGCAAAATAAAGATGAGACAAACAAAGTATCTTGAATATAGTGCCTGGTATACAGTAGGCATCAAATGAGTCTGCCACACCCTATACCAGATGCTTTGTGTGAGACCTCACTCAGTCCGCACAAGAGCCCAGTAAAGTAGAGTTTGTCCCCATATCACATAGGGGAAAACTGACTGCTGGGCATGGTGGTACACGCCTGTAATCCCAGCACTTGGGAGGCTGAGGCAGGAGGTTTGCCACGAGTTCGAGGCCAGCCTGGGCTACGTAGTGAGTTGAAACCCACCCTGAGCTACAAATCGAGACCTGGCTCAAAAAACGGAAGGAAGGAAGGAAGGAAGGAAGAAAGAAAGGAAAGAAAGAAAGAAGAGAGAAAGAAAGAAAAGAAAACAGAGGCTCAGAGCCAGCACGGAGAAGGCCTGAGGATCAGGCCGGAGGCGGGTGGGGGTGACCCAAGAGCATGGCCCAGATCTGGTAGCAGGCAGCTGCAGCCTGGTCCCATCTGGCCTCGCCCTCCCTAGGCACCATCACGCGCCCTGCAGCAAGGCTTTCCAGCGCATCCTCATTGACCACCTTCGGGCCCCGGACATCCTCACCACTGTGTTCTTCCCAGGTGTGCTGCAGCCCTTGGGGCAGGAGGGTGGGGTGGGGCCCCTGATGGCTCCTGACCCCCAACCTCTGACCCACAGCCTCCTGGTGGATCATGAATAACAACTGAGCCTGAGCTGCTTACACCAAGGACCGGGAAAGCCCTGCCTGTCTCTGCACCGGTCACCTCAGCACCAAGACCAAGAACCCTGCCTCCTCCTAGACCTGGGCCTGCCAGCTGGGGGAGGGCTCAGCCCAGGGATCAGGGACCAGGCTGCTTATTTATTTATTATCAGTACATTTTATTGTTTGTAGCTTCAGCCTCCCAGGCATCTAGTTTTCCACCTGGCTCAGGAGGCGAGGACTTGTCTCCTCTGCCCCTTTCTTGCTGTGTGACTGAGCAGGTCCCTTCCCTCTCTGGTTGGCCAGCAGTGTCCTGCTTTCTTCCTGCTGTTTGGGGGCCAGCTTTCTTCTTTTCCCCAACCAGTGGCAGAACCAGGGCTGATGCTCAGGAACCCTCAACCCCACAAACCTCACCCCTGAGACTGGGCCGGATCAGTCTGCCGTGTGGGGTAAGGACCTGGGTGTCCCCATCACCCTTCTGGGCCCACTTGACTCTTCCAGCACCCACATTTCACCAGGGATCTCTGGAGGATCCTAGGTTGGTTTGGACGTCATTTGCATGCTTATATCCCAACCATTCTCAGGGCACTATGGGAAGCCCCAAGGTGACTTTGCCAAGTAGCAATAGTTAGGTTACCTGCTGCCCCCAGAGTCCGCTGAACCCTAGCCTGAGACCCCAGTACAGAGGCAATAAAGGCAGTGATCACCTTTGGTGTCCTCTCTTTCCCTTGGTGAGGCCAGGCCATGGGCTCTGTGTCTCCCTAACCAGAACAGGCTGGAAGCCTGTGTTTAAAATCAGCCGGTTCTATCTCCAGCTCCCACATCTGTGTGATTCCTTCGTCTTGGTGTTCCTCCGTTCAGGGTCCCGCACCCTCATAGACCCTGGTTTTGGGGTTCTGCCTGGGAAAGGGGATGACATGGTCTGAAATCTGCTGGGGGTTCTGGCTTCACCCCACACACAGCCTTCTCGGGGTCTCAGAGAGCTTAGATGGATTCCTGTGGGGAGACCTGTTCCCCTGCCAGGTTGGACTTGTTACCACCACTGCCACCTGACAGCAGAGCCAGGAGAATAATGCCACAGGGTGCCCTCCTGGGTAAGAGGCTTGTAAGAGGCCAACAGGGACCCCTAAAGTGGTTTTCTGGAAGGGGAAGACACGTGCCACCTTGAGAACACAGGGCAGCATCTGGTCTGGTCTGAGAGACTGGGGTCAGGAGTCTCCCAGGCTGAGGCTGGGGTGAGGGGAATGAGCTGGGGACAGCTGGGAAGCTGGGCCCTGAGAAGACGCTTCATCCTGAGGAAGCCACAGCAGGCCTTAAGTCAGGGCTGACTGGCTGGTGACATTTCCTCAGGGTTCTTGATCCCCCTGGGGGTCAGCTGAGACCTGACCAGAAAGGCAGTCCAGAGCACTGGTGCCGGAGGGTGTGCAGGCCGGGCCTCCGGGCGGGGTCTTCCCTGCGTACGGTGTCTCTGCTGTGACTCTGCCCAGCTTGGCTGCTCAGGCAGGAGACCAGAGTAGGGGTCCCTCCTTAGCCTGCTCTGTGCCAGGCGGCCCCCTTCACTGCCCAGACCCCTGGCAGCTCCCGGACTGTGCTACCATCATCTGTGCCATGTGGGGCTTGAGCTGGCTTGAAGTTTGGACCCCAGGCTTCTGGTTCATTGCGGGAAATAATTCTGTGATCTGTTCTGTTACAATTCCATGAAACAGGAACAAAAACACGCTAAAGCTAAAAAACTAGGACTGGGGTGTAGCTCGGTGGTACAGTACATGCTGAGCATGCAGGAGGCCCTGGGTTCCATACCCAGCACTGCAAGACAAAACAGACTTCCCACTGCCATCTTTAAACCAAGAGGCGGTGAGCCCTCCAGCAGCCCAGGCACCTCGCTGCACAGTGTTAACTATATTTATGGCATTTTAAGATGGGGTCTCACTATGTAGTCTGGCTGGCCTCACACTCACAGTGATCCTCCTGCCTCAGCCTCCCCGGTGCCAGGGTTATAGCTTGAGCCACCACTCCTGGCTAACACTTTATTTTAATAAGCTGCTGTGTCCCTTCCTCCCTTGCTGAAGGCTTGGGCTGCTGGGACAGATGGAGGAACGAACATTCATCCTGCAAGGTCAGGGGAGGCCTCTGGGGATGGTCATTTGGTTTCAGCCGTGAGTGCTGAGAGGCCTGGAGAGGCGTGTGGGCAGGAAGAGTGCAGCCCACGGGGGTGCAGAAGGGAACCTGGGGTGTAGGGCGCCCAGCGGGGCAGCATCTAGGGAGTGTGGGGTGGACACAGATGGGAAGCTGGAGTCACAGCCGCAGGAGGACTTGTTTGAGCCAGGCTGGGGCAGTAGGGACATGGTCCGTAACGAGGCCCCTCGTCGCGAGCCCATGCTCGCCTCCATCTTCGTCTCCTGTCACTGTCCTGTGCGTGCACACCCCTCAGGTAGCTCAGTAAGCTACCAGCTTCATTCTGCCCTTGGCCAAGGGCCATATCCTGTAAAGCAGCGGCAGGGAGAGGGGCTCTCAAAACAGTGCCACCTCTACTCAGGACCTTGTGCTTGCAAGGCAGGCACTGAACTAAGTCCCTAGCTTGACACCACCACTTTCTTCGGCGTCAAGTTTGGCTTTGGCTGTGCTAGAGGTGGAACCCAGGGCTTTGTGCATGCTGGGAGGAGATCTACAACTGAGCTACAGCCGGCATCCAAGCTTGACTTTGCTTCAGTATTAGGAATCGCTTGTCAGGCTGAACTCCACTGCTGAGCTGCATCCCCTGCCCTTCAACCCTGCTTTCCTGTCCTGGTATTCAAGGTCTTAGCAATGTGGCACCTCTCTCAGTTTGTAGAGTCTCCTCTCAGTCAGTCCTGGGCTGAGCTGGGCCAACTACAGCCTCAGTCACCACCTTCTGGGCCTGTCACCTCTGGGCAACTCTGCAGCACCTTCAGCAGCCTCTGGGCCCCGGCTTTGTGGCAGGTGCTGGGTTGGTGAATCATCCTGAGCTGATGTTAGCAGCCAGGTCAGCATAGGTAGAGTTCCAAAGCTGGAGCTGCCACCCCCACCCTGCACCTGCCTCTCTACCCTCCTCACACCTGTGCCCATGACTCACCTGCACATGGCCAGACTTGTTCTGGGGATTGGCCCAGTGCTAGGCCGCATACTCGTGGCAGCTTAGATACTGGTCATTGCCCTGCTGCTGAGAGAGCTACACACCAAGCCTTCAAGGGCCTCTACCAGGCTGAAATGAAGGGCTCCGTGCAAGGTTCAGGGGGTAAATATAAACCTTCAAGGAGTCACAGATTGGCCGGAAGAGGAACAGGGCTTGAGGGCAACCTTATTTATAGAGGCTTCTGACACCCATGTTCACATTTAACCTTCACAACAGCCCAGGGCACAGGCACTGCCAGTGGCCCCAAGTTACAGAATTGCAGAGAGTAAGTGCATTGCCTGCTCACACAGTGGGGGCCTCCTCGCAACCAGCAGCTACTCTCCGCCAAAAGTGAAAAACGTTGAGTGGCTCCTCTGGTACTGGAAGCGCAGGGGCCACTATGACAGGAGCGAGTGAGGTCAGGCCTTGGATCCTGTGGGAGGCTACTGTGCCCTAGAGGGTGGGAGAGCTTGGAAGGTGGGGGGCAGGGAAACACCTGATCATTTCTGGAACTCTGTAGGAGGTACCCTGAGAATATTATCAGAAAGATGGTCTCAGAAAAGGCTTTTGCACAAAGGAAGGCAAAAGTAGCTGCATAGGAATCTTAGATGAAAACAGCAAGTCCATCTCTGTCCACCAGGCGGCGCCCGGCTAGGCAATGAAGTCTGTGAGGCATGAAGGGCTATGGGGTGGGGTAGCGGGCGCGTATGAAATACCAGAAGACCGAAACAAACACATATGGGCAAGGTGAGTTCAGATCACTGCATCTGCTCATCCTGAGAAGCTATCCCAGGCCAGTTATTTCCCTAAATTTATATTGAGAAACCCCAGTCATTTGGCTCTTTAAGCCATCTTTGGTAGACTATGGAAGGGTTCTCTCCCTCTAATTGACCATTTCCATCTTTGTATGACAGAGTCATTTGATAAGGTGTCACTAACCTTTTCAGATGCATCCCATTTGCTTTTGTGTGTTTGTGTGTGTGTGTGTGTGTGTGTGGTTCCAGGGATCGAACTCGGGACCTTGAGCTTGCAAAGCAGGTGGCAGAACCACTGAGCTAAATCCCGGCTCCTCGAATTTGCTTTTTAATAATAATACTGAGTAATGTCAATTCACAAATTATTCTCTATGAGATGGTGGCTATGTATTACAGACTGGCCTTGCATTTGATATATGATTCCACTTGACCTTGTGATCCTCCTATTTTCAAATCTAGTCACTTTGTCTTGTTAATTTTTTTTGGGGGGGGTAGCATCTTGTTTAGAAGTTTCTTATTAGCTGGGCGGGGTGGCGCATGCCTGTAATCCCAGCACTCGGGAGGCTGAGGCAGGAGGATCGCTGTGAGTTTGAGACCAGCCTGGTCTGCATAGTGAGTTCCAGGACAGTCTCAACTACATAGTGAGGCCCTGTCTCAAAAGAAAAACACAACAAAAACAAGTTTCTAATGATTATAGTCTCCATCTGATAACTCCAATACTTGAAGTCCTGGGATCTAAATAAAACTGTAATCCCCACTCGGGAGGCTGAGGCAGGAGGATCGCTGTGAGTTTGAGACCAGCCTGGTCTGCATAGTGAGTTCCAGGACAGTCTCAACTGCATAGTGAGGCCCTGTCTCAAAAGAAAAACACAACAAAAACAAGTTTCTAATGATTATAGTCTCCATCTGATAACTCCAATACTTGAAGTCCTGGGATCTAAATAAATCATTGCTTCTGCTAACTCTTGCTTATTGACTAATTTCCTTGGACGGTCAGTAATTTTTCTCAACAGTTTATAATAGGGTTGAAATGTACTAGTATAGACTCCTGAAGGTCCTTAAGGACAATTTTCTTCTGAAGGCTTGCATTTCTCAGTCAGACACCAGGAGGTACAAGCCTAGAATCATCTTGATTTCTCAGCCTGAGTTCTCTGACCTCTGAAGTGTTGAAAACCCGAAGCCCAGGCCCAGGAGAGAGCAGACCTAAGATTAGACGCTGGTGAGGTTCTCCTATTTACTCCCACACAAGGGCAGGGCAGAGATGTCTTCAGCTTGGCTCCATTGCCAAAGGCACCCACCACCCCCGCTTCAGGGAGCCAGAAGCCAGGAACCAGGGCTCAGAGCCCTTTCACATTCCTCTGTCTGTCCCCAGGAAGCCCATCTCTCAAACTGAGTCCTGTTTTTACCCCAAGCAGCAAAAAAAATTTTTTTTTTTTCGGTACCGGGAATTGAACTCAGGGCATTGTGCTGGCCAGGCAGGTGCTGCACCACTGAGCTACACCTAACCCAGATTTCTTTGTATCCAACTATCTCTGTGGTTTGAGCTTATTATTTATGGCCATTAAGGATTCTTGTGTTTTCTCTTCTGTGATCTCAGTAATGCAGTTAAAAAGTACATTCACTGTCATTTATCCGGAATCTAAGTGTTTTGAAGTAACTGTCTACCATTTTCATGGCAAATTACCTTATACCAACAAAGCTCTTATGCTAAGACAGCAGTTCCACCACTGGGCTCCTGTCACTGCTCTTGGGGTACGATGCAGCCTGGAATGGCCAGTGGCTGCACTAAGGGTTACACAGCCAAGTCCCCAGTTTGTCTGTGGGAAACAAGGCCACCAGCCAGCCCTTCTCCCCACCCCACATCTGGTAACCAACCTGAAGTTTGCGTTCTGGAAGGCTTGGGAATCTGGGGGTAACAATGAGCCCCTTGGACAGGGCTGCTCTGAAAGGCGGGTTAAGGCAACAGGTGTGAGGCTGGAACCAGGGATTGGGATGTGAAGTCCAGCTCACCGGCTAGTTAAGCAGTCTGGCAGCCAAGGCTACACAGCACGCAGTCATGTCTGCACCAATTGCAGGGCTGCAGGGAGTATATACCATCTGTAGGGTGGAGGGGCACTGCAAGATGCTGGCTTCTAGTGAGAGCAAACGCTGAAAAATGCAAGAAATGCACACTAGTAGAAATTCCACTCGGGAAAATTATCTTAAGGAAACAAAGGACTCAGAAGATATTCACGTCAGTAAGTCAGACATGGAAGAAGTGGAAGCTGTCCAGTTCCCAATAGGAGAAGAAGTGTGAAGAACGTTATGGCTTCCGCTGCCTGCCCCACAAGTGCAAGGACCCAAGTTCGATCCCTGGTACCAAAAAAAAAAAAAAAAGAGAACATTATGTACTCAAATGTGGCAAATAAATGTAAAGGCAACAGTGAAATTACTTATGGCTTAACATCAGTGCAAAAAGGACAAATACTAAGAAGTCCAAGTATACTAACGAGAATTAAAATGTCATAAGGAAGCTGTGGGTGCGCATCTATAATCTCACCATTTGGGAGGCTGAGGCAGGAGGATTGCTTAGAGTTTGAGGCCAGTGTGGGTTACATAGTGAGTACAAGACCAGCTTGCACTACAAAGCCAGTCTCTCAGAAAACCAAAACCCAAACCAAGATAAACATCACCAAAAAAAAAAAAAAAAAAAAAAAAAAACACTTAAAGTCAGGCATGGTAGTGCATGCCTACAATCCCAGGTACTCAGAAATATGAGCTAGGATTGCAGGTTCCACACCAGCCTGGGTAATTTGGCAAGAACTTTATCTCAAAATAAAAAGGGTTGACAGTGCAGCTCAGTAGTAGTACACTTGCCTCGGGTTCCATCCCCAGCTCCTTTCCCTAATCACATGGCGATGGACAAAGAGCCTGGAGCATTTCAGATCTTGCTGGCACATGACTACCAGCTCGGTCCCCCTCCACTGCCTATGGCTACAGGCCCTGTAGGGCTCCAAGTAGGAGGCATCTCCTTGGCAGCCCATCTCCTGCTTTCAGGCTCCTGATGCTCTTTAGACCATAGCAGGAACAGTTGGAACCCTCTCCCCAAAAGACTTGGGAAACAGAGGAAGCAGACACAGAAGCCTGGTGGCAAGGTACTCACAGTGCACATACCACCTTCCCTCCCAGGCCCAGTCCAGCTTGAGTCAGAAAAGGAATATAGCCTTTTATTGACTACTTTAAGTAGAACAAACTAAATACATATATAATGGTTTTGGTTCATTTATACAGTACATTAAATAAGTTATGCACAGTTAAGTAACAAAAATTCCTATCAGAGTGAAATGATAAAGCACAGAAAAACCAGACTCTTAATGCATCCTGTAGGTGGTTTCACATTCATTATCCCCCTTTGAAAACCACACAAGGAGGCTGTTTTGTCTTCATTGACACTTGGTTTTCTTTTACAGTCTTTGTGGCCTCTCAGTAACTCTGAAAGCCACGTAAGTGGACTGAAGACCTCTTACCCAAACAGCCCTTTCAACCATTCACAGAACGCTTATTGCTGCTGCTTCTCTGCCGACTCCAAGGCAGGGACAGGGCTGCCCCAAGACACCAGCTGCAATGCCCTATTTGGTATAAGCATCAATGAAAGTATACACTGGGCAGCTGGAGGTCTGACCAGACCAGTTCTGCATGAGAAATGCCATCTTGGGGCTGTTGGAGGGGTAGGTGAGTTGTCAAGTCAGGCTTTCAGGCCTGCCAGCCCTCTCCTACCTTGTGATGGGAAGGTCACCTGCTCCATCGTCTTTGGAAGTGTGCATGTCAATGTCCAGGGGCAAGAGGCAGGTAGCCAACATTTTGGTTTCACAAGAACTACTCTCAAGAGTCGGAAGGGACCTGCTGAGCAGCTGGCCATGTACCCAGCCCAGCAAGGGCTTTTTGACAGCTGGTCATCTGGCCTATGCTGAAACAGCCAAAGTCCTTCAGTGTTTCTCAAATTTGGTTCAAATATGCCACCACTCAGTCCTCTGCAAAGAGCTAAAAACCATCTAAGGAAATTGGCTTGGACTCCTGATCAGGGAACCTGGACACCATGGTTCTAATCCGGCTCTGAAGAAAGGCTTCAAGTTGTATCTTATTTGGGATGATTTCTTTAATCTTCATCCTTTCTATAGTTTTGAGGACAAATGGCCATCTGGTCATTCTGTATGTTGTCTGTACAACTCACTAGCATATAGTTCCAATTGTGCTGCTGAACCTTCAAACACATTTGTAGCGCTGTCTTCCAGAACTACCTACATCCTTTAGCAAGCAGGTGACAAGGCTGGGAATCACTTCAAGTTTGGGACTGTACAAAATAAAATAGACTTGCCATTGGTGACAAACTCTTGGTGGCCAGCTGGACCAGATGGGCTAAGGAGCCCATACGGCAGAGGGGAGCAGCCAATGCCAAGTGCAGGACAGTGTTTGGCAAGTGTGTCGTTTCCGGATGCAGATCCACTGGCAAACATGACTCCACAATTCCCTAGGAAAGGTCCACCCAGCCTGTGTTTACCTGAGATCTGCTGGGGCTTCAGCCCTGGAGAGGCAGGGAATCTCAAAGGTCGTGTCTCATACCTTGCAAGGTGGACTGCCTGTTTCCAAGCAGGCGGCCTTGCAGTCCCGTCTTATCCCCAAAACCCCACCCACAAGGCATGGCATAGCCAAGCGGGGACCCAGAGCACAAAGGAAGATGGGACATTTTGTGGGGGGATAAGGTCTGTGTAGTTTAGGCCAGCCTCAAACTTGCTGTGATTCTCCTACCTCAGCCATGGCCTTGCAGTCCCGTCTTATCCCCAAAACCCCACCCACAAGGCATGGCATAGCCAAGTGGGGACCCAGAGCACAAAGGAAGATGGGAATACCCTGCCATCAGGACATTTTGTGGGGGGGATAAGGTCTGTGTAGTTTAGGCCAGCCTCAAACTTGCTGTGATTCTCCTACCTCAGCCTCTCACGTGCTAGGATTAGCAGATCATTGGGACATTTAAAAAGGGCTCCCACTTTGGCTACCTTCGGAGTTCTCTGCTTCCTATAGCCAGTCCTCAGTCAGCAGGACTACAAGGTCCCTCCACTCATCAGTGTCTGTCAGTGGGTGATGCTGAGCGCAGGTCTCATGATCCAGTCATGCTCTTTGCTTTGGGTTTCTAGGATAGTATCAAAGAGCCCGTGACTGACAGGCCACCCTTGTGCCACTGCCCCAGTACCTTTAAGAAAATGGGCTCTGGGCCAGGGATTTAGCTTGGTGGTGTGGCCGCCTGTCTCGCGAGCACAAGGACCTGAGTTTGATTCCGGTACCCAAAAAAAAAAAAAAAAAAAAAAACCCAAAAAAAACCCAAAAAACCAAAAAACCAAAAAAACACCAAAACCCCCAAATAAAATAAAATCAGATAATTGGTATTTTAAAAATAGAAAAAGAAAGCAGGCTCTGAGTAGCCTGATAATTCTGATGCTTTTGCTTTTAAATCCTAGTATATGTGAGAGTGTGAAGGCTTTGTATCTACTCCTAACCTTGTAGCTGGAGTGGTACCAGCAGAGACTAGACACTAAATGGGGGTGCTCCTCTTCCAGCTTCTCCAGCTGCCCAGCCTCACAGCTGCTGCTCCTCCTCCTGGCTGGGGAGTGAAGAGAATTTGGGAATCAAATCAGAAAAGATTTTTAATTCTGAAGAGAAAGCTCTGGACAGATACCCAAGTGACATGTGTGTGACCTCACCAGGAGTAGCAGTGAGAGGCCTGAGTCCAATTGCATGGACAGTACTCGGGCCTACAGGGGCCTCTGGGTAGCATTCAAGCAAAGCAGTCTAGAACAGCTTTTCAAACAAAATCCAGACCTAGAGTTCACAAAAGTAGGGCAGGTGCTGCACCCTAAATCTTTTTTTTTTGGTACCGGGGATCAAACTCGGGACCTTGCATTTGCAAGGCAGGTGGCAGCACCTCTGAGCTAAATCCCTGGCCCTGCATCCTAAATCTTAACTGAAGAAACCAGATTTGATCCCTGATAAGTACTTTGTTGGTTTTACCTCCTTATTCCAACCAATAAAAAACCTGAGCATCCTTGGCTGTTCTTGGGGCCAGTTAAGATTTAGAAAACCTGCTAAGATGTTCATTCTATTTACTGATGAAAAAAACAGCAAGCTGGGGACAGATCCAATGTCCCCCATAAGACACCTTCATTCTCAGAAGATACCTGTGTGTTATGGCCAAATGCTGTCTGGCCACTCACTGACTCCGTGCCTGCTAAAGGCAGGTTGCTCCCAGCTGCTGAGACTCTACACGGCAGGGAGTTGGGGAGGCCCAAATGTACCTGGGGACTAGAAAATAGAGAGTCTTAGGTGTTCCCTGGAAAAGTAACATGATTCTCTAGGCTTTCTCCGAGTCCCTTACCTTAGACAATGGAAATCTAAGTATTTTACAGGTGCCTTAGCTGGATGTAGTGGTATACTTCTGTAATCCCAGCACTGGGGAGAGGTTGAGACAGGATTGCCAAATGTTTGAGACCAGCCTGAACTGAAATAGTTGAGACCCCATCTCAAAAAAATAATAAAGATATCTTGTAATGAGTTGTCCCTCCCCTTTTGAGCAGTACTGAAGATTGAAGCTACAGCCTTCACACTGAGCTACATCCCCAGATGTTCTCCCAACTTTGAAATTCTGAGACAGGATCTCACTAGATCGCAGAATTGCCCAGCCTGGGCTCAAATTTGCAATCTTCCTCAGCATCTCAGAATGCTGGGATTAGGGTTACAGGCATGGACCACCATACCCTGCTCCAAGTTTCTTTGTAAAATTGAAAATCCTCGGTCAAGGTATATTGGTGACTTAAGTTTGAATAGATACACCGGTATGCAAGTACAGTGCCACCTGTGTTGATCCCATTCCTTTATGGAATTGAGAGCTTTTACTTTAGACTATCTGTACACTGAGGGTGGTGATCAGATCCTGGCTTTCACAGGCCCAGCAGGGGCAGAGCCATCAACTCACCCTAATTACCTTCACAGGGTAGGACCCTAGGTTCCCTAAATGGCAGGGATGTGTATGAGGCAGTGCCCAATACTCTGCAATGGTACAGGAAAATCACGTTTGGACAGCCAAGTAAGCAGCTAGAAAAATTCCTGGAAATGAGAAGAAAAATTTGATAGGCTTCTGCAAATGGTTCCCACACTTCAAATAACCTTTTTGATCTAATGGGGAAGGTTTCAGACAACCTAAGGGAGACTGTGTGCTTGATAATGAATTAATTCAGCAGGTATAAGGCTATGAAACCACAAGGTTTGAAGGATTCCTTCAGGTAGGTCCAGGGTTACTACTCAGATGAGACCAGGCCTTGACAAGTAGGGCAAGTCCCGCAGACACATTACAGCACATCAGTGGGACAACTGTAGCCTACGGGACCAAACAGGGCCGATGGGCAATTTCATGGTGATCCATACATTCATGGACTGAGAGATAGAAGAAAATAGAGCAAGATGACAGGGCAAACAGCCAAGCAGTGGCAGAGGGTTCTGCATATCCAAGTGATGATCCACTTAGTAATTGGATGCTAGTCTAGCCAACATGCTCAGAGAGAAAAGACTAACACAAAGGAGTCGCTTTCTCTCTTGGATCAATCCACGTGCTGGAAATCAATTTCTGCACAAGCAAAAATCAAGTGAGGGAGGGGACAAAAATGGGTTCCAAACTAAAGCAGCCAGTCGGGTTGGAAAATTTTGTCCAAAATGATGTGATGTATGGGGAAGATTTATTTATTTCTTTTTATTATCATGGTGTTTTTATTATTAAAGTGGTGGTTTCTTTCCTGTTGTTTCTGAGATCTTAACAGGTTGGAACAGCAGAGTTGAGAAGGGAGTCCTGAGTACTGCCTCTGCCGACCTAAGTCCCCAAGAGGCCAATCAGTGTCACCTGCTGAGGGTGGAAATGGGGCTCAGGGAGCTGTTCAGGGGGAAAAGGGACCTCTTCCTCAGTCTGCTGCCAGCCTCCAGACTTCTGTTGCAGGAGGACTGCATATGGGTGAGCTGCTGCCAGCCTGGCTGGGCCCATTGACAGTCTCCTGACTCACAAAGGCAGGGCGAGCTGGCGGTCTATACAGCAAAGGGCTGGCTTTGCCAGCTTCAATGGGAGAAAAACACCCCAGGAAAGCCATGGAGGAGACATCTCAGGCGGGCTGCCTGTGTGCAGAAAGCATGGCACACTAGTTCCACCAAGGACACAGATGGCAAGTTCCAGGGAGGTTGGCAGTGGCGGTGGCGGTGGCGGGG
>NW_022900934.1:24978237-25002309 GCF_012274545.1 Fukomys damarensis
TGGGGTGGGGGTGGGGGGTTGCTTGGACGCTTCCTGTCGCTGCTTCATTTCCTGTGGATGACCCAACAACTACATGCTTCAACAGCCAACCCCTTGTGCAAAGGATCTGCTGTGTGGAGGGGTCATCAGGGTCAGTGGAGTCTGGGGCTCAGAGTCCATTGGTGTCGATGGCTGTCACAGAGGCAGGTGTTGAGGAACGTGAGGTGGTGGCTGAGGTCTTGTCCAGGGCTGGGCTGGGCACACTGCAGTCAGTGGACCTGGCTGAGGAGCCCCTCCCTCCAGGCAGCAGCGGTCGGCTCTGGCTGTGAGGACTCTGACCATGAAGGCTCTGGCCACAGAGGCGGTGGTGCCGCTCCCAGTCCTTGTGTTGGCAGAAAGAGCCGCAGTACCGTGCAATATTGCAGCCACTGCATGTCTCACTGGCTTTGCGGCCACAGTTCCAGCAATTCTACAAGACAGAGGTATAGATTAGTGGTTGCTAGGAACAAGCTTTAGACTCATTTGTCAGTCTTGGAGCTACCTACCTGTGGCTGAAATCTGCTTTTCCTGCTGTTTAACCACAGGACAACCCCCAACCCCTGCCCCAGTGCCCTTTACCTGTACAACCGGAAAACTACCTACTCACGGGGCAGTGAGACAAGGGCATATGTGAAGACGCCTTGTCCAGCACCAGCCTCGGTAGGGTGGTCCTCATCTCCTGTATAAGGCACAGATTCATTCTTTTGGGGTTATTTTATTTTTAAAAATTTGGGGGCCAGGAGTTTAGCTCAGTGGTTCCACTGCCTGCCTCGCAAGCGCAAGGATCCCTTCACCAGGGACAGAACTCAGGGCTTTACGCTTGTGAGGCAGGCAGCGGCACCACTGAGCTAAATCGCAGCTCTTATCTTAATCCTCAGAGACCAAACCAAACTCTTTCTCGGGGTCCCTTTACCACAGATATCATCCTAAGACCACATATCCATTCATATGAATGTTTTCTCTTGTTCCTCTCATTAAAGGAACAGTTATTACTGTTTTTATTGATAATATCTGATCTTTTTGTTTTCGTATTGGGGATTGAACTCAGGACCTTACACTTGTGAGGCACGTGGTGGCACCACTGAGCTAAATCCTGGCTAATATTTGATTTTTTTTTTTGGTACCAGGGATCCAACTCAGGTCCTTGTGCTTGTGAGGCAGGCAGCGGAACCACTGAGCTAAATCCCTGGCCCAATATTTGATCTTTTAACAAAGAGTTTAAAAGGAATATAGGCAAAGCTACTTTTCCAAAAAGTCATCTGCCAAGGAAGCAGGATGGGTAAGAGAACGGAATTAGATGTGCTCCTTCATTTGTCCAAGGTGCCTGTTTCTTTTGCTGACCTGACTTTTCATAGATGGGGTGGTATTAGGGGAAAAATGTAGGCCTGTTCCCTGGGCTACTGCACACTCAGGGCCCTAAAAGTCTAGCTCAGGGAGTTTTCTCACTACTTGTACTTTCTCAGAATACAGTAGGTTCCCCTAGGGCCCAGGAGAAACCACTTGAGAATGTCTGAATTCTATTATAGAAGGTAGGAGCCAAGTGAGGCTTGGTGAGAGCTGGAAATAGCAGCCACAAAAGCAACAGGAGAAACAGTCAGTGAACAATAACACGATGTCTCCCCAAGTCAACTAAGAGGAACGAGTGCAGAGAATAAAAGTGACCACAGTGCAGCAGCCACAATGGGCTCCAAGATGATTCCGCCACTGACATGTAAGTCTATACCCAAGAGCTCCAGGACCCAATGCGTAGAAAAAGCTTTACAGCACTGGCCAGGTACAGCTATTGGGAAGGATCTGGCAGCCAGTTTTCTTATGCACAAGGATGCTACAATGGCAGAAGCCAATCAGAGGCCTGGCTGTGGCACTGCACAATAAAGAAAGACCTCTGCCAGCTCTGCGAACACAATGAGAAAGAACAGGACTTTGGGACTGCCTGGGCCACCTCTTGCTTTGTACAGATGGGAAAACTGAGAGCCAGATGTGGTAAGGTTATGAAATGATCAAGGGACTGTGCAAAGTCTGGGACCCGAAACTCCTTATGCTGCAATATTCTGTGTACAAGTGTGATCTCAAAGCACATTCAGACAACTTCAGATTCCCTTCTAACACAGGCTTCCCAGGAAACACGCTGTAGGGACCATCAAAACTTGCTAACACCAACACCAGATGTCCAAATTGGGGGAGTTGTAATTCATAGGCTATGTTTACAGTCTTCCAGAGAATTCCTTTCTGTCTAGTCCAGTAAGTTGCTTCCCAACAGTACTTTGGAAGAAGTGCTTTGTCACTTATGAGACTCACCTCCCTTAGTCAGTCAGCAATGATATCTGAGAACTGGAACCACAGCTGGACATACTAGTACACACCACTTGTAATCCCATCACTTAGGGAAGCCGAGGCAGGAAGATGGTAAGTTAAAGCCCTGCCTGGGCAACTCAGTGAGACCTTATGACAAATTTAAAAAGTGTGTTGTGGGGTGGTGGAACACATAGGTGTGGCAAAACAAACAAACAAACAAACACACAAAACCACACAACTGGATCAAAGTATTAAACTTCTGGTACTTTCTTTTTTTTTGGTACTGGGGATCGAACTCAGGTTGTTGCGCTTGTGAGGCAGTCACCAGAACCACTGAGTGAAATCCCCTGCCCAACCTCTGGTACTTTCATTTTGGCTGGCTGCCATTATTTTTTAAATGGCTCATTTCAATGTTTGTATAAATACAGTAAAACAAAGTAAACAACCAGAGGCAGGCTCATAGGAATGCAAGAATAGTGTGGTATCAGAGAAGCCAAGGGTGAAAAGGTCAGTTTCATGTTCTCCTCCTCTTAGCTTTCCCGTGACTTAATCCAGACAGATGTTTTTGGGGGGTACTGGGGATCAAACTCAGGACCTAGTGCTTGCAAGACAGAGGCAGGCTAAATACCCAGCCCAAGAGATAAAAAAAAAAAAAAAACAATTTATTTGAAGGTGGGAAAAGAAGTGGGGGTAACAGATGGCAGATAGGCACTCTGGACAAGTAGGGCAATTGCTCCAGGAGAAATTTTTTTGTTAAGATATAAGACAAAGCTGGGTGTAGCAGCTGGCCACTACAGTTTCAGATACCCAGGAGGCTGGGATTGCTTGAGTCCAGACTTCAAAGCTAGCCTGGACAACATAGTGAGAGCCTTCTTTAAAAAGAAAAAATACATATAACAAAGTATAAGACAGCCGGGCGTGGTGGCGCACACCTGTAATTCCAGCACTTGGGAGGCTGAGGCAGGAGGATCGCTGTGAGTTCGAGACCACCTTGGGCTACATAGTGAGTTCCAGGTCAGTCTCAACTACATAGTGAGACCCTGTCTCAAAAAACAAAACAAAACAACAACAACAAAAAACAACAAAAGTATAAGACAAAAAGTTGACTGTTGTACTCTTCAAATCAACCTTCAAAGATGAAACAATAAACAGTCTTGACCAAAAGACTGGTTCTATAAACTTTAACTGTGGTAACAGAAGTCAGAAATATGATTTCAATGACAAATGTGGTGGTACACAACTGTAATCCCAGCACTCAGCAGGCTGAGGCAAGAGGATGGCCATGAAGAGGCCAGCCTGGGATACATAGTGAAATCAAGGTTAACCTGAACTACACAGTGATACACTGTCTCAAGAAACCAAAAATAAAATAAATAAAATAAAACTTCCTTTGTCAAGCAGGAAGTATCAATTATGTCAGGATTACTCCAAGTGTGGCCCAGGACCCACCTACAGTATATCAGAACTACTAGGGCTTAACTGGTTATGGTAGTGCCTGCCTGTAATGCCAGCACTTGGAAGAGTGAGGCAGGAGGATCACTATGAGTACAAGGCCAGCTTGAGCTATATAGAGTTCAAGATCAGCCTAAACTACATAGTGAGAATATGTATCAAAAAACAAACCCCCAAACTATAAAGATTTGTCAAAACTCTTGGGATCAAATGTAATCATTATGTACTATAAACACATACTAAAAAAAAATGTTTTGGGGGAGCCAGGCAGGATGGTGCAATGCCTCAGGAAGCTGAGGCAGAAGTATTGCTGTGAGCCTGAGCTACACACTGAGTTCCAGAGCAGTGTGAACTACACAGTGAGAACCTGTCTCAGAAAACAAAACAAAACAAAAAAACCCATAAAAAAATCCTTGGGACTTATCTCAGGCCTCCCTGACCTCACTGCAATTTTGGGCCAGAGAAGAAAGAACTCCCATTTTATGGTTGGTTGCTAACCCATTATGTTTGCCAGGAAAGCCAAGGAGGAGACAAAATAAGCCCCACAGCAGAGGCAAGGAGACCTCTTACGTGTTCCTCTACCTCCAGGCACTATAGGGGAAGAAGCTTGGGTCGGGGCCTGTGCTATGAGGAGCTGCCACAGGTTATACACTAACTGCACAGAGCACAACTCCTATAGCATGACCTTGTTTTACTTTTCTAAAAACTACCAAGCCAAGGACATGGGCTGTGACCTGAATGGTACAGAGAAGGAAGCTGGCTCCTTGAGGGTACACTGCAATTGTGAGGGGAGGCTTGGACTACATGTCAGGCTTTCCAACCTCTAGTTGTAGGCTCTTTCCCCCGTAAGTAGAAAACTTCTCACAAGATGAAGGAGAAACTCTAGGGACATATGTTAAACATCAAGGAGAATTTTCTGGATGAAATGGAGAAGAATCACCCCGTCTGGTCCAACACAAACTCAGTGAAAGCTTAGCCCCTCCATCCTTGCCCTATTTTGGAAAGCCAACTTGCTGGGATAGATGCTGGCAAACACCTCACCTGCAGGCCACTTTGTGAAGTGTTTATAATTAACTGTTAACTGTAAATAATGTATATAATATACAGTTAACCGTTTATAATTACAGTTTCTTAAAGCAAATGGAGAGCTGGGACCTAAGCCTACACAGACCAGATCCAGAACTCATCCTCTTAGCCAAGGCCATATTCCTTCTTTGGAGACTGACACAGTTAAACACCACAGGGCTGGGGATAGCCTAATAGTACAATACTTGTCTGGAATCCCTATGCTGTTCATTCTTCAGAAACAAACAAACTCACACACACACACACACACACACACACACACATGATAAGCACAGACATAAAATTAGATAAACAGGCAAATGTAGGTATTGATACAAATAGCTGTAATACAGAAACAGAATATATATCTAGGCTCAAAAGTAATTCTGAAGCTGCGCACGTAGGAGGATCCCAAGCTCAAATCCAGCCTGGGCAACTTAAGAGTGAGTGAGAGACACTACTACACACACACACAAAAAAAAAACAATAAAAAAGTTAAAGGGATGAGTGAGAATGCAGCTCAGTGTGAAGGCCCTGGGTTCAATCCCCAGTACCTACAAAAGGCCCCCAATTCTACAGGAAAAGTTGGGAAAAAGAAAAAGGAGAGGATTGAAGGAACTGTATTTCTACATTCACAATACCTTCCTTGAGGGCCAGGGATTTAGCTCATGGGCACCATGCCTGCCTCACAAGAACAAGTTTCTGAGTTTGATCCCTTGTACAAAAAAAAAAAAAAAAAAAAAAAAAAAAAAAAAAAAAAAAAAAAAAAAAAAAAAAAAAAAAAAAGAAAGAAAGAAAGAAAGAAAGAAAGAAAGAAAGAAAGAAAAGAAACAGAAAAAGACCATAGTAATTTCCTTAGAATGTCAACATAATGCATGTCCACAGATCCTCTGTGATAGCACAGGACATATAAGCCATTTTTATCTTGACATAACCATGTTTGGTACCGTTACACTGAAATGGATCATTTAAATATGATAATTTATTCCTTCATTTATTTAGAGACAGAGTCTCACTATGTAGTTCAGGCTGGTCTTGAACTCATTATATAGCCCAGTCTGGCCTCAAAACTCAGTGATCCTCCTGCTTCAGCCTCCCAGGTGCTGGGATTACAGGTGTGTGCCACCATGTTCAGCATTCTGTTGTTTATTTAAAAATCAAAAACCAGCTGGTTTCAGTGGCACATGCTTGTAATCCCAGCACTCTGGGAGGATGAGGCAAGAAGGCTACAAATTTGAGCCCAATCCGGGCAACTCAGAGTGACCTTGTCTCAAAACTAAAATAACAAATAAAGAAATACCCCTAAACCAAAAGTCAAACCCCCAAACTCCATATATGTATGCAGATATATACATGTGTACATGTACATACGTGTATGTATGTACAGATGACAGTAATTTATCAGATTTGTGTGTAGAGACCCAAAGTGAAAACTATAGCTTCTGATCCAACACTGAGGTAAGCAGTGGCTGTGCTCCCTCAGCTGGCAGCCTCAACCCCAGGGCCTAACAGAGCTCTGACCTCAGTGGACTCCTCTTGCTCATTGATGACGAGGAAGGCATCCTCTGCAGCCTGTCGTTTGACATCTGCTATGGTTTGCTCCATTCGAGCTCTCTCTGTTGCAATCACTTCGAAAGCTTTTTGCTCAGCCTCAGCAACAGCCTTCTGTACTTCGGACATAGCCTGAATTTTCACCTTATTCACAGCTTCTTCTAGAAGAAAGTGACAGTAAAATCAACTGGCCGAGAAATCTTTTCCCTCACACCCTGCAGCACTTCTAAGAATGGAGAGAGTGGAAATAAGACATGCATGTGTGAACACATGGAATATGCATGAACACTTATTCTCACAGTTGTGCTGTTCGTTCGAGCAGTTGTGTTAGGCATGAGACTGAGGCGGGCACTGTGCTAGGGTTGGGGATACATAGGTAATTACACATTATCCATCCTCTCCTGTTTGTGATCAAATTGTAACAGTGGCTTCGGTGCCATCGCACATGACACTAAAATAGATGAGAGTTCCACTCTAGCAATAAAAAGATGCTAGAGTTCCACAGAAAAAAAGAGGTCAATTCTACAATGGTAGGGAAAGATCAAGGAAATATGTTTTGGTGGAGATGGTAGGTGGAAATGAAATTTTTTTGGTAAGTCCTGCATAACCTATTTGGCCCAAAAGGCTAAAGAAAATGTGAATCCTCTAAAGCTGTGGTAGTGAAAATACCATATGCATGCCAAGGTGGACTGTTTGTAGTATTTTTTTTTTTTTTTGGTACCGGGGATTGAACTTGGGTCCTTGCGCTTGCAAGGCAGGCCACCGAACCGCTGAGCTGAATCCCCGGCCCCTGCTTGTAGTATTGAATGCCCTAAAAGGTTGGTCATGTCTGCCCTAAAGGATTCTATGCAAGAAGAAAGAGTAACTAGAAGTTGGAGCAGTGACTCAGCTGATTCTGAATCTACAGAGAAGCAAGTGGCACCCAAGAGGGGAAGAATCAGAAGAGAGGTGGTCTGAAGGGTCTGGATGTGAAGGTAAAGAATGGTAGTGCTGGGCAATGAATGGCAATATGCAGAAAGCTGGTGTGGAGCCAAGTGAGACGGATGAGAGGGAGCACAGCAGAGAAATTTGGGCTGAAGACACCTACTTCAGCAGGCTGCCAGGAACCCTGGGCTTCCAAATTCTGGCCCGCCATCTTCACTCTGGTTGGTTTCTGATCACTTCCTTCACATCCCATCATGTTGCTCAGTTTCCACTGAGTCATTGACCATTGGAGTCAATGACTTGCTCTATGCCTTCAGTCTCAGCCCAGGGAAAATGTGAACCACCCCGCACAAGTCCACAACAGGCCATAACCCAGATGCCTAAGGAACTGCCTTACAGCTTGGCTCTTGCATGTAACTCAGACTCAAAAGGAAGTTGAAACAATGTTCTAGGCTACTGTGTTAGAACTTTCTATTTTACTGCAACAGTCTTAAGAAAGAGCAGCCTGAACTACATAGTGAGATCCTGTCTCAAGAAACAAAACAACAACAAAAAGACTTTAGGGACCTGGGGATGGTGGATACACTTGTAATCCCACACTAAGGAAGCTGAGGCATGAATGAAGATTTTGAGTTCAAGGCCAGCCTGGGCTATTATAATGTTAGTTCATGGCTAGTCTGGACTATGTAGTCTGTCTCAAAAAACAAAAACAAAATAAACAAACAAAAAATCTTTGGGAAAAGGCCCGTATTTGGATAAGGGTAACATTAATGATTCGAGGCTAGTTTTATCCCTTATCTTATTGGAGCTGGCAATCTTCACCCTCCTTTATTCTGGCAGAAAGGCCTACTAAGAACAGTTTTTTTTGAGGCCAGGCATGGTGGCGCACTCCTGTAATCCCAGAGCTCGGGAGGCTGAGGCAGGAGGATCGCTGTGAATTCAAGACCACCCTGGTCTACATAGTGAGTTCCAGGTCAGTCTCAACTACATAGTGAGACCCTGTCTCAAAAAAGAAAACAAAACAGTTTTTTTTAATTGGAAGGTAGGATAGAAAAAGCAGATGGATAAAGTACTGTGCCAAATGAAGAATAAAGCAGATGTAATGACTGTGTGAAGAGATCAGGCAGAAATGACTTAACTTATATCAAAAGGGAGAGAAGAGCTGATTATTTCATGCCTTAGTGTGACCCAGTATAATTGTGTGAAGGGTCTAAAGGAAGCAATTCCAAAGCCCTGACCTGCAATGGAACGAGAAAGGTGACCCAGGATAACTTGGAGGGGGAGAAGTATGAACTAAGAACTCCACAAGGAGAAGGAGGAGCTTGTTAGTCAACCAAAGGGCCAGTTACCAACCTTTTCTCCCAGTATTCATTCCCTGCTTATACAATCTAGTGAGTACTTACAGCCTATAAGCAGGTACACATACCTGTTTTCTTCCAGAACTCTACAGGGACATATCCTGTTCCTGGTCTGCTGAATTCCCGTTGAGAATCTGCAGCAGAGAGATAAAGACCACAGGTGAGAAAGCTGTCTTTATTTCTTTTTCTTTTTTTCTTGAGACAGGGCTCACTATGTAGAGACTGACCTGGAACTATGTAGCTCAGGCTGGTCTCAAACTCACAGCGATCATCCTGCCTCAGCCTCCCGAGTGCTGGGATTACAGGCATGCGCCACCACGCCCGGCTAGAAAGCTGTCTTTAACAGTTTTGGTTACATTGCCTCTTCATGGTAGCCCCTCCTACACTGTAGGGTGTATTTTTATTTCTATTTTTATTTTTTCTTGGCCAAAACTCATTCTGCAGAGTTTGCTTTTCCTTTACCATTCAGTTTTTTTCCTACCTTTAATAAATGTGAAATTTTGCCGTCAAAAAAATAAAAAGAATCAAAATTTTATTTTATTTTTTCCAGTATGGGGAATAAACCCAGAGCCTTAAGCATGCCAGGTAAGTGCTCTAGCAATGAGCTGTTTTCCAGATCATGAAATGAAATTTTGTTTCTCACTCAACACTTAAATCAGACATTTAGTGCTAAAAATGCTCTAAGAAGGGCTAACATCAGATCATGAAATAGTATGTTCTACTTACCTACTTACTTTGGGTTATGTGAGACAGGGTCTTTTTTTGGAGTACCAAGAATCGAACTCAAGGCCTTGCATTTGCAAGGGAGGTGCTGTGCCACTGAGCTACATCCCCAGCCTGATAGGGTCTTGCTATGTAGTTCAGGAGGCTCTGAACTCATGGAAATCCTCCTGCCTCAGTCTCCTGAGTGCCAGGATTACAGGTGTGCACCACTGAGCCTGGCAATATATATTGGTACCGGGTATGGAACTGAAGACCTTGCACTTGCGAGGCAGGAGGCAGAACTAGTGAGCTAAATCCCCAGCCCTCTGGCAATATTTCTTAATAGACAATGATTCTACTGCTAAGAAAGTATGAAAGCTAATTAAGATAATTAATGCTGCCATAGCCTGAGTTGTATTTTCTCTAAGCTTTTAAAAAATGTTACATAAAATACACTTAAAATTAACCTTTTCTGGGACAAGTTTTTTTCTTTTTTTTAGTTCATTGCTACTTTTTAGGTATAAAGTAGTTATATTCATCATTGGGATCTTGTACCTTTACATGACAGATCTTGGTTCTCATTTTTTCCCCACACCCCTGCCCTTCCTTCACCCCCTCCACCTTCCCCTACTTACAAAGACTTTATTTCCATTTTTTCCTTTTCTCATGTTTTTTCTTTTCCCTTATTTCCTTACCCCTACCTTTCCCACTTTCCCTACACCATTAGCCCTTTTCTTCCTATTTCACATTATCATTTATGCAATTTGGATCTTACTTACACTTTTAATTTTTCACACCAGAGAAACTATTCTGTATTTAGGTGTGTGCTATTTATTTCATTTAAGAGTATGGCCTCAATGTGCATCCAATATCCTATGAGTGACTCCAGTTTCTCATTCTTTATGGCTGAGCAGTATTCCATTTATAGAAAAATCATATCTTCTTTATGTAGTCTCCAGTTGATGGGCATCTGGGTTGTTTCCAAGTTTTAGCTATTACAAACTGTGTCGCTATAAATATGGGTGTGCATATATCGCTGTGGTATGATTCCTTTAATTCTTTTGGAATGATACCTAGCAGAGGGATAGCTGGGTCAAATGGGACCTCTAATTCTAGTTCTTTGAGGTATCTCCATATTGATTTCCACAGAGGTTACACCAGTCTGCAGTCCCACCAATGATGGAGAAGGGTTCTTTTCTCCCCACAACCTTGGCAACATTTGTTATTGGTTGATTTCTCGATAGCAGACATTCTTTCTGTGATGAGGTAGAATCTCAGTGTTGTTTTCATCTGCATCTCTCAAATGACCAGTGATGATGAACCTTTTTTCATAGATTTATTTGCTGCTTTTTACTTCTTTATCTGAGAAATGTCTGCTTATTTCAGATGCTCACTTTTGAATTGGGTTTATATTTGGGGGACCTGATTTTTTTTGAGTTCTTTATATATTCTAGATAGTAGTCTTTTGTCTGAGGAGCAGCTCGTAAATTTTTTTTTCCCACATTGTAGGTTGTCTCTTAGCTCTGTTGGTGGTTTCTTTTGCAGTGTAGAAGTTTTAATACAATGAGATCCCAATTGTTGATTCTTTGTGCTAGTTCCTGTGCTACTGAGGGTATGTTCATAAAGTCTTTTCCTATGCCAATGACTTCAACAGTTCTGCCTATCTTTCAGTGAGTTTAGTGTTTCTATTTTAATATTTAGATTTTTAATCCACTTGGATTTTACTTTAGTGGATGGTGAAAGATAGATAAGTGTCTGGTTGCAATCTTTGGCAGGTTGAAATCCAGTTTTTCCAATGCCATTTATTAAAAAGGCTATCTTTCTCCAGAGGATAGCTGGTTCCTCTGTCAAAGATGAGGTAGCTGAGTACATCTGGAGTTGTTTCTGTATCTTCCAATCTATTCCATGGATCCTCTGGTCTTTTTCTTTGCCAGTACCATGCTGTTTTTATCACAGTGGCTTTGTAATATAGTTTCAAGTTGGGGATTGTGACACCCTGTCATGTCTCTGTTCCTAGAATTGCTTTTGCTATTCTAGGTCTCTTCTGGTTCCAAACGAATTTTTGGATTAGAGACAACGTCATGCAATGCAGGTCCTACAATGTATTCCAGGCTGGCCTTGAACTATGTAGTCCAGGCTGGCCTTGAATTTGCAGAGATCCACCCACTTCAGCCTCCTGAGGGCTAAGATTACAGGCATGCACTACTACACTTGGCTGAAATCTGTCATTTTAAAGTATAAATAAAGTTCAGTGACATTTAGTACAACCCTATATTTCAACCAAAAGCACATCAAATTCCAGAACATTTTTATCACTTCAAACAGGAACCATAACCCAAACTGATCATTTTAAAGCTCTGATAACATTAAAACTTCTGTGACAGTGGGCCACCATCACTACCAACAAGGAGAAAGCGGAAGAACTTTCTGTTAACACAGATGAAGTCCTGCTCATGGGGCCATATGTCAAATACTTACTAGCCAAGAAAAAGCCACTACCTTTGGTCAACAGCACCCTTGGTCATATCCTTTGGACCTGCCCAGTCCTCGACATTTTATTTTTGATAGAAGTAAAAGGTGAGATACTCTTTTTGGATTTTTTTTTTTTTTCTTGGTACAGGGATCAAACTCAGGTCCTCGTGCTTGCCAAACAGGTGGTGGCACCACTGAGCTAAATCCCGGGCCCTAGATACTACTATAGATGTCTTGGAAGCCAGGGACACTTTCATTCTCTGGCCAAAAGCCACAGAGAAATAGGTTTTTGTTTTTTCTGTATCAGGGATCAAACTCAGGTGCTTGTGCTTGCAAGGCAGGCAGCGGCACCACTGAGCTAAATTCCTGGCTGGAGAAATAGTTTTTTATACTCTAACCCCAAAAAAGACAGATGTTAGGACTATCACCTGTTTCACTTCGAAAGCTAGAGCTTAGAAGGTTACTGTTTTGTTATTTTTGGTTCCAGGGATTAAACTCGGTCCTTGCACTTGTGGTTTGTGATGCAGGCAGCAGAACCTCTGAGCTAAATCCCTGGTACCCTAGGTGGTTATTGTAATTGAGGTGAAGGACACAAACTGCAAATAAATCGGTCACAAATAGGAAGATTCATAGTATTGTGGTTATACAGGAGAATGTACAGCTTTTAGAATAGGGTGAAGCATTTAAGGGTAAGTGTCACAATGATTTGGTGGAGACTATCCCACCTTTCCACCTATCTAGAAAGAGATAAAGCAAATGTGGCAAAACCTTAAAAACTCATCAAGCTGGGCGGTAGTGATGCACATCTGTAATCCCAGTACTGGGGAGGCTAAGACAGGAGGAATGCTGGGAGTTCAAGGCTGGCCTGGGCTATACAGTGAATGCAAGAACCTGAACTACAGAGAGAGACCCTATCTCTCTTAGTGGTTCTGCTGCCTGCCTTGCAAGCGCAATGATCCAAGTTCAATCACTAACAAACAAACAAACAAACAAAAAGTTATTTTAAAGGGTTGGGGATATAGCTCAGTGTAAAAGCCACGTTCAATTCCCAGTGCTGGAAAAAAAGACATCTTTTTTTTTTTTTTTTAACTTACAATACCGGAGACTGAACTGAGGCCCTCGTGCATTTTAGGAAAGCACTCTACCACTAAACTACTTTTAAAATATATTTTAAGAGAGGTCTTGCTTAGTTGTCCAGGCTGGCCTCAACCTTGAGATCCTCCTGCCTTAGACTCCCAAGCAGCTGTGATTACATGCCCACATCTGCCTATGAAAATTTATTTATTTAGCATTACTAGAGACTGTGCTCAGGGCTTTCACACTGAACTAAGGACTTTTTTTTTTTTTTTTTAAGAACTGGGTGTGGTACATAGCCTACAATCCCAGCACTCCAGAGTTCTAAATGTTTCCCTAAAAATAGCTGTTAAAAGCCTAACTGACTTTCCAGAATGACTCTGCTGTTTGAACTTAAATTTGCACTCTAAGATCTTCATTGGTCTATTCTGTCCCACAGAAATGAATGGAAGTGGAAGACAAAAAGTGCATTTGTTTGTAACTGGAAGCAGTTAGAGCTCTCAGTGTATAGCAAAGAACTTCCGAAAGAAAATCCCATCTGCATGTACTCACTCTCCTGTCTACCTATCTCCATTACAGATTTGTACAGGGCACCAGTCTCAGACTTCCAAGGAGGGCTGAGGCCAACCTAGGCTACATAGCAAGACCCTGAATCAAAAATAAATAAATAAAGTTTTATTTTGAAACAGGGTCTCGCTTAGTCACTAAACTAGCCAGGATGAACTTGAATTTGTGATCCTCCTGCCTCTGCCTTACAAAGTGCTAGAATTACAGGTGTGGGTCATGATATCCAGCTATGAAATCTTCAATGATGTGAGAACATGCCCACTACTACACAAATTACAGTTTTAAAGAAATCAATACAAAATTATAACACACTATTTTGAGCTCTTTCTAAATTCCTGAGAGAAGATGAAAAATAAGTTCATTACGTTTGTACATTTTCCACATTGAGCCACACAGCTTCAGTGACAAACCTATCTTTGTAACTAAACTGAGAATTAAATGGTAATTGTATATAAAGTAATGGTTCTCAGCTGTAAGTTCTCAGGCCCCATTTCAGATGAATTAAATCAGAATTCCTAGAGGCAATCCAGGTTATTGAGTTTTACCAAAGTTCCCAAGTGATTTCTAATGGGCACATGGAGGAAACAAAGATGAAAGTGTCCAGCTTAGAAAGCACCCTTGGTTAAGCCTTCAAACCACACCAGCAGCATAATTAATCTGTATATCATGTGCAAATTATTATTTTCAAAAATGGATTTTTTTGGGGGGTACCGGGGATTAAAATCAGGACCTTTCACTTGTGAGGTAGGTGCAGCACCACTAAGCTAAATCTCCAGCCCCAAAAATGGAATTTTTAAAAGTAGAAACTAAAAAGCAGTAACAAGTATTTAACACTGTACATTTTAAATTACTAAAAGTTCAATTATAAAGCCAGGTGTGGTGGTGCACACCTGTGATCCCAGCACTGGGGAGGCTGAGGCAGGAGGATCATTGCAAGTATGAGGCCAGCCTGGGCTACATAGTAAGTTCAAGACCTACCTAAATTACATAGTGAGACCCTGTTTAAAAAAAAAATTTAAACAGGAATAATGAGTTTTTCAGGTCAATGGGAATGCTGCCAGGTTTCACAGAATAAGCCTTTCATAAACAGAAAATTTTCCTTCAGGTTTTGCCTTTTTTGTAGCACCAGAGATTTTTTTTCTTTTGGTACCAGGAATTTGATACTCAGGACTTTATGCTGGTGAGGTAGGCGTGGTGCCACAGAGCAAAATCACGAGCCCTAGTACTGGATTTAACCCAGGGCCTTCGTACTGAGCTTCATCCCCAGCCCTTGGATTATAAATGTGTTACCACATAATCTGCCATCAGGTTTAATCCCTGTTGGTGCCTCTCATTTTAGCTTCAATAGTTCCATAAAAAAGAATGCACTTAGGAAGGAAGGAAGGAAGGAAGGAAGGAAGGAAGGAAGGAAGGAAGGAAAGAAATAAAGAAATAAAGAAAGGAAGGAAGGAAGGAAAGGAAGGAAGGAAGAAAGTCAGTTTTTAGCCAAGTGTGGTAATGCCAGAAATCACCTGTAAAACCAGGCATGGGGAAGCTAAGGCAGGAGGATGGCAAGTTCAAGGCTGGCCCGTGGTATACACCAAATTCAAGCTGGCCTGGACCACATAGTGAAACCTATAATGGGGGCCTGGGATGTATCTCAGTGGGAAGGCCCTGAGCTCAACCCCCAATACCATCACCAAAACCAAAGCAGATCCCTGTGGTAGCTCTCATTTCCTCTCCCAGAAGCAATCACTTTTTACTTTTTAACTGACTTTGCCGCTAGATATTACCTACTTGTACTCACTTGCCAGGGAAGTACCCAGCTCTTTACAATTCCTTCTCTCCACTCCCCTTAGCTGTCCCCGCTACAGTGGATACACCCTAACCCTGTCACATAAAGTCGGTGTCACAGTACTCATCACCATGGAGCTATGTAATTCATAGTCTAGGAATCTTTTTTGGGGGGTGAGGTACAAGATAGAGGTCAAAATCTAGGGCAATGTACCACTGAGCTACATCCTGAGTCATTTGAGACTCAGTCTAGCAGAGTTGCCCATGCTGGCCTCAAACTTGAAATGATCCTGCCTCAGCCTCCTGAGTAACTGAAACTACAGGTGTGTGCTACAATGCCTACTTCTATGAATCCTTTCATCTTCCTGAACAAGTTTTTTGTTTTACTTGAAGTTAACAATTGACTCACATGTGCTCGTGTTTTCTTCTTTTCCTTCTCTCCTTTTACAAAGATCGAGACAGGAACTTGCTAAATTGCCCAGGCTGAGTTCAAACTTGTGGTCCTCCAGTGCCTAGATCACAGGCTACATGCTGTTAAGAATTACTTTAACTGAGTCTCAAAGTGCCCTATTGTTGTGTATGTATTCTGTTTCATTTTAGGAAAATCTCCATCAAGCATCTAGGCCATTCCAGTGTGAATTCTTTCCAGGGTTGTTCTACCTCTCTTGCTTGAGCATCTCCCTCAACATCTTAGGCATTTTTCCCCCTTTCTTGTGCTGGGTGCATTTAATCAGTGCCAGGTCTTCCACTTCCTGGCTTATTCTCATGCATGAAGAAGGCCTATCTTTTAGCTGTGACCATGAGAAAGGGTAGATGGGAGATGCACTTTTTCCAAAGAGCTGAAGGTTATTAATCAAATACTAATTTTTGTTTTGAGACAAGATTCTGCTGTTCCAGGCTGGTCTTTTAACTCAAGGCAATCCTGTCTCAGCCTCACAAGTACTGGGATTACAGGCATGTGCCACGGCACCAGACTGAATTGGGGGTTGGGAGGTTAAGAGTGGAACTGTGTTAAAAAAATTTTTTTTCCTTCAAAACGGTCTTATTTCTCCCCTTAGAGTGTGTTATTTACTTGGTAGACTGGTTTTTATTTATAATATTTTTGTGTTTCATATTAGGGTCTGATTATGAATGTTCAGGATAGCCTTGAACTTATTATACAGCCCATGCTGGCTTTGGACTTACAGTGATCCTCCTGCCTCAGCCTCCCCAGTGCTGGGATCACAGGTGTATGCTACCAAGACCTGCAGAGTTTTTCTTCTTCTTTTAGTACTAGTGACTGAACCCAGGGACTTGGATATGCTAGGCAAGTGGTGCTTTAAAGCCAGCTATATCCCTCAACTCCTTTTTTTATTTCGAGACAGGGTCTTGCTAAATTGGCCAGGCTGGGCTTGAACTCATGATCCTCCTACCACAGGTCCCCAAGTAGCTGAGATTAAAGGTGGGCAACAAACCAGGCTTTCTGGAATTTATGGTTTAGAGTATGAGGTGAGTGGATCTTCTAATTTTCCTTCTCTCTCCAGGGATATTAACAATATGTTTTTTGACATATTCTTTTCCTTGCATGGCTGCTGCTAACTCCCTCATCTGTCCCTGTAGTTTCCACCTTTATTCAACATTACAGGTTTACCCCTGGAATCTGGTCACCTTTAACTACTCATGATGCCACTAAAAAGCTGCATGAAATCCCAAGAGGGGATACCCTATCCACCACACTGTGCCCACAGGAAGTTTTCCCAAACTTGTTTGCTTATTGGAGCCACTAAACATACTTAACCAGGCTCTTGGATCCCTGAATCCTAACTTCCAGGGAAGGAGTCCTAGAACATGTATTTGTATTAAAAACAGAGGTTGCAGCTGGGCGTGGTGGCGCACCCGTGTAATCCCAGCACTTGGAAGGCTGAGGCAGGAGGATCACTGTGAGTTCGAGACCAGCCTGGGCTACATGGTGAGTTCCAGGTCAGTCTCAACTATGTAGTGAGACCCTGCCTCAAAAACAAAACAAAACAAAACAAAAAAACAAACGTTGACACTCACTGTGAGGGAAAACTAATAGCTGAGTCCACTTCTTTCCTAAAAAAATGTTCAATTGCAAATTATTTATCAATATTTAATGTAATACAATTATTAATATAAAATTTAATGAAAATATGAAGTAAATGAGATAGGATAAAAGGAATAAAGGTAAGTAGAAAGGAGAAAAGGAAATTGTACTTTTAAGAAAAACTGCAGTTTCAGGACACAAAAGTTACTAAAAATTCCTCAGGGTATTAAAGACATGGTAAGCCTATAAATTGGGTTCTGGGCCTTGGCTTTTCACCTGTAAATTGAACTTCCACTCACAGACCTCCACCCTCAAGGAAGCAGCAATATTCATGGGAGGCAGATCTCAACTTCAAACACATGTAAATGATTGCATTCTTGACATATCCTGCCAGAAGGGTTACCTGATAGACAGCAAGAATATACCTCCTAGATAACCAGTCTTGGAGACACCCAAGACTCCAAAAATATAGTATATCCAACTCTGAATCATAAGGGGCTGTTTTCTCTTGAGGGACTACTTTAGTGTGTATTTTTATTTTAGTTTTTATTTTTTTGAGACAGGGTCTTGCTAAACAGTTTAGGCTGGCTTCAAAATTGCAGGGATAGAGCCGGGCGTGGTGGCACACGCCTATAATCCCAGCACTCAGGAAGCTGAGGCAGGAGGATCCTGTGAGTTCGAGACCAGCCTGGGCTACCTAGTGAGTTCCAGGTCAGTCTCAACTACATAGTGAGACCCTGTCTCAAAAACCAAAACAAACAAACAAACAAACAAAAAAAAAACAAAGTTTCAGGGATAGTCCTGCCTTAGTCTCCTGAGTGTTAAGATTACATCCATGTGCCACCATGCTCAGATATTTTGAGTGTGTACTTTTAAATTGCTAATAAACCCTTCCTGTGCCTCTTAATGACAAGTCCTGAGAATTCTTTTTCTGCTAATGACGTCAGTGAACCTGTAATTTAACTTCATGGGTAGGGTGGGAACCACCGTGGAGGGTCAGGTGCCAGTGAATACACATAAAACTCAAATCAAGATGGAACATAAAGCTGGAAATGCAGCTTAGTGGTAGACTGCTTGCTTGTATAGCATGTAAAAGGACCTGCTTTCAATCCCCACTCCATAAAATAAATAAATAAAAAAGAAAGCTGCCAGAAACTCCAAATCTCCAACAGGTTAAGTAGTGTTGTGAGCCACTAGTCACACCAATGTGTAAATGATGCTAGCTACACTGGTACTACAGTCCTAAGGGCCAATAAAAACAACCAACAAAAGAGAGCTCAACGAACTCTGCCTGCTCCCCTGCAACTCAGAGGAAACCATTCTCCTCACTTGTGAGAAGCATCTTCTTTTCGTTTAGTTTTTGTACTTAGTTAAGTACTTATTGTACTTATTTAGATGAATCACAAGTTTTCAGATGCCTGTAAACCAAAAAACCTCACCAAATTCCTTATTTAAGTTACTTGGTGAGTCTATTCATTTCTTATGCCCAAGAATACTGCACAATAAAGGAGAATAATATTAAAGAAATTGGTCCAAGACAGGAAACTATGCAAGAGCTAGGGATTTAGCTCAGTGGTAAGGCACCTGCCTTGCAAGCGTAAGGTCATGAGTTTGTTTGATCCCTGGTACCAAAAAAAAAAAAAAAGTTATGGCCAAAATGCAAAACAACTATGTCTTTGGGCACACTGTGTAAGTTTGGCTGATACTTTGTAGTAAGACTTCCTTGATTAAAGTGTCCAATACATCCTGACACATGTCTCATCACAGACAAGTGACAGTTTTTCTAGTAGTTTTAGTCCACATTTTAGGGAGCATGCTTGCTCAAAATATGAAATGTGCTTTACACTAAAATAATGTGTGTAAGAAATTAACATTTTATATGTATACATCATATTAAAATATTTATTTAAATCAGGCAGGTAGATAAGTGACAGAAGAAACGAAAATGTGATAAAAGAATATACTTAAGGGCCAGGGATTTACCTCAGTGGTTCCGTCTCCTGCCTTGCAAGCACAAGGTCCTGAGTTCAATCCCCGGTACCAAAAACAACAAAAAACACTTAGCTGGGCCTTTAATCCCAATATTCTGGGAAGCTGAGCTGAGGTAGGAGCAGAAGTGAGCCCAGGTTGGGTAATTTAATGCCCAAAATTAAAAATAAAGGGTTGGGCGGGGATTTGGCTCAGTGGTTCCGCTGCCTCCCATGCAAGTGAAAGGTCCTGAGTTCGATCCCAGGCATGTAAACCCCCCCACACACAAACAACAACAACAACAAAAAAAGATAAAAGTCTGGAAGTGAACTCAATATGAAGACCAAATGAACCTTAGATTCAATCCTCAGTACAAAAACTACAACAAAGGAAACAATGGAATTTATGAAATGATAAACCTGTAGTGACAATATAATTCATCATCCAATTGTCCTCATTTTTGAGTGGTGATAGCAATAATTATGACAGCATACAGATATAAATTAGGCCTGTCCCAGGAAAAAATAAATATGGTCACCCTTGGCCAGCCTAGGGTGAGAGGGATGAGCATCAGTAATGAACAGCACTGTTTAAATGACCCCAGCAAGATATAAAATCCTGAATAGAGAAAAGCCAGTTTTGCAATGACAGCTAGCCCTGCACCCTACCACCCACCTGCACACTCACTGATGGGAGGATGCGGATTAGATGGAGAACTTTAGTAATGCATCCAAGTTGTTACAGGGAATACTTGTAAGTGGTCAGATGGTGAGGGAGACCTGTTTCTGAAGTTTTTAATCAAAGGAATCACACCAGTTATTATTGCCATCATGCTGTGATAGACACCCACAGAATGGTACTAATCAGTAGTTGGCACAAAAGCCATGACTGAGAGGGATGGGAGAGTGGGATTCCTCAGCCACTCGGCATCGGAAACATGGTATTAATTCTGGCTTTGCTTCCATTTTTTTTTCTTGCAGTCTTTTTGAGACTAACAGCTGTCCTCTGTGGAACATGCTAGGTCTGTCATAAGAAATTCATTTTCGTTGGTGAACATTTGGGAACTTTAAGAGGTGGGTGGGTGGGTGGGTAGAGTGTGATCACAGATGGCCTGTCATTCAGCTATGCCTTTTGATGGGGCATCTTTTCATTACTGGGTGAAAGTGATGAAACTGCTGGGTGGTGGTGAGGATAAGTGTGGCTTCCTGGATGTAGCCCTGAGAGAACTGCTCTTGTCTCTACTGCTTCAGGCTTTGCAAAGGCAAGATGGGGCAACCCAGCTCAGTGTAGTCAAACTTTCTGTAGGAAGCCAGTAGGGAGTGTTGACAGTAGTATTTTCTTTTTTTCTTTGGTACCAGGGATTGAACTCAGGACCTTGTGCTTACAGGCAGGAGGTGGAACCACTGTGCTATATTCCCAGCCCAACAGTATTTTCTTGAATGGGGAGTCGAGGGAGGGAAGAAGGCAAACACTTTTAGGGCTGTGGGGAATAAAAGTGATGATACCCAAGTATCTAGCTGTGATATTGTAACACACATACATACTTCGGTATTTTGTTCTCAGTTTTTGGCTCATAATTCCTCCGCAACAGGCCATAAAAACGTGAATTTCTCTTCCATAAGGTGGGTCATACAATTTCTAATCCCATTCTGCCTTGGAGCTGGCTTACAAAGAAATTCTCTAATCTATATCTACATGAAAACGAGCCTTAAATCAATATGCAGATACCTCAAAGAGCTGGGATTAGAGGTTCCATTTGAACGAGCCATCCCTCTGATGGGTATCTTTCCAAAAGAATTAAAAGAATCATATCACAGTGATATATGCGCACCTATGTTTATAGCAGCACATTTTGTAATAGCTAAAACTTGGGAACAGTCCATTTGCGCATCAGTTGGAAACTGGATAAAGAAGATGTGATTTTTCTATAAAATGGAATACTACTCAGCCACAAAGAATGAGAAATTAGGGCCAGGTATTTGGCTCAGTGGTTCCGGCGCCTGCCTTGCAAGTACAAGGAACTGAGTTCGAGCCCCGGTACCATAAAAAAAAAATGAGAAATTAGATTCATTCATAGGAAAATGGATACATATTGAGGATATACTCCTAAGTGAAATAAGTTAAGTCACACATGTGTAAAATACCAAAGTTTCTCTGGTGTGAAAAACTATAATAGTACATAAGACCCTAATGATATAATTGACAATGTGAAATAGGAAGAAAAGGGCTAAAGGTGTAGGGAAAGTGGGAAGGGTATGGGAAAGGGAAAAGAAAAAAATATGAGAAAATGAAAAACTGGAAATGAAGTGTTTATAAATGGGGAGGGGAGGAGGGGGTGAAGGGAGGGCAGGGACAAGGGGAAAAAATGAGAACCAAGACCTGTCATGTAAGGGTACAAGATCCCAATAATGAATGCAACTGTTCTGTATATGTAAAATGTACCAATAAACTAAAGAAAAGAAAACAAAACAAAACAAAAAAATGGGTCCTAAGACTGCCTTTACCCCATAATCTGGAGGAAGGAATGTGGTAGAGAAGCCAAGAATGCTGAAGTAGACAGGCCTTGCCGAGTTTCCCTATTCAGTATGTTGGAATTAGATGAGTAATGCAGTTTTCATAAAACCTAAATGATAGGGTTTGTGTTTCTGGGTCAGCTGAACATTATATGAGGTTCCTGGAGGGTGGCAGGTATAAAGAAGGTTCGGAATCTCAGTTTCCCTACCGCACACATTGCCCAGTGTATCATTTCATCTGTAGCCTTTGTAATGTCCTTTATAATAAACTGATAAATGTTACTTCCTTTGAGGTTTTATTTTTGTACTTTAGATTGAACTCAGCACCTTCGCACAGAGCTGTATCTCTAGTATCTCCAGGTCTTTTTTTTTTTTTCTGTACTGGGGATCAAACTCAGAACCTTGCACTTGTGAGGCAGGCACAGCACCACTGAGCTAAATCTCTGGCCTTCCAGTCCATATTTTTTCAGACAGGGTCTCACTAAATTGCCCAGGATAGGACTTAACAATCCTCCTGCCTTAGTCCCTCAGAGTGTTGTGGCATTACAGGTGTGAGCCTGTAATATCCCTGATTTCTGTAAGCCACTAAAGCAAATTAACTGAACTGGAACAGGGGGTTGTGGGAACCCTGATTTATAACCAACAGGTCAAAAGCATTAGTGAGACAACCTGAAGTTTACGACTGGCATCTACAGGGGCTTGTGGGGAAAGGGCGGTCTTGGGACAAATCCTCTAGCCTTGAGATCTGATAATACCTCCAGGTAGACAGTATCATAACCGGATTACAGATTACCCATATGTTATCTATTGTTGCAGGACTGCTTGCTTGCTGGTGGGGAGAAATTTTCACAGCTTTTAAGGTCACAGAAATCTGTGCTAATTGCTGTGTGAAAGCAGAGGAAGTAAGACAGACACTATTTTTCTTTTTTTTTTTTCTTTTTGGTACTGGAGATCGAAATTGGGACCTTGTGCTTGCGAGGCAGGCGGTGGAACCACTGAGCTAAATCCCTGGCCTATTTTTCAGGCTATTTATTTGTGGTACTAGGGATTAAACTCAGGGCTTTTGGATTCAGCTATACCCCCAGCCCTTTTTTTTTTTTTAAGATAGGGTCTCACTAAGTTGCCCAGGCTGGGCTCAAACTTGTGATCTTCTTGCCTTACAATCACCAGCGTGCACCATACCTGACCTCATCAGGTTTTCACAACCAGGCACTCAGATCATTATGCAACAAATGTGTGTGTGTTTGTGTAGAGAGAAAAAACAAATTCACAAGTATATATTGATTCTCCGTGAGGAAGAATGAACACTTCTTAAATATGCCAGGTACCAAGGTCTCCACATTATTTTTCCTTTACTCTGTAATCACCCACGTCTTCCCAACTCCACAATGTAGCACCACTGTTTTTTAGTCAATTAGATTTGCCACATTAGGTGAGATCCAAAGGCTGGTGTTTGCTCTGAGTTCCTTCAGACTCTGCCCTTACCACTACTTAGAGAATCTGCACTCCCGGGGCTGTGTTGCCTGGAGACCAACTCAGTCCCTGTTTTCCTCATCTCTGTATTTTCATTAAATCGTCTTTTCCAGTAGTTCAGTTCTTCCCGATCAGATTCCTGACAGCGCCTGAGAACTGCCATGGAGCGCCTGGTTTTTTCCACCATTTCCATTATGCAATTCAGGGCCTGAACCAGAGAGAAAGTCACAGAGATGAGATGAGAAAATTCAAATAATGAATACTGAAAATCAAAGACATGTAAACACATTATTTAAAAAAATGAAGGTTTAGATATTTTACAGGTTTAGGCATACCAAGTTTATATTTGAAAGCCTTCCTTGTACCTTCTTATGAACTAAACTGAGTCATCCTTCAGTATCTAGGGGGTTTGGTTCCAGGACCCCCCGTGGATACCAAGTCATTCAAGGCTGCTCAAGTCCCTTATATAAAATAGTGTAGGTCTGCACTCTGTAGACAGTCTCCTATGTAATATAAGACATCTCTAAATTACTTATAATACCTAATATGTAAATAGTTACACTGTATTGTTTAGGAAATAATGACAAGAGAAAGTCTGGAGTGCGAGTGCTGGGGATTTAGCTCAGTGGTTCTGCTACCTGCCTCACAAGTGCAAGGTCCCGAGTTTGATCCCCAGTACCAAACAGACAAATAAACAAACAAACAAAGTCTCTTACTGCTAAAAAAGAAAGAAAGTCAGTCTGGACGTGTTTGGTACAGATGCATTTTTTTAGATCAAATACTTACTTTAAAAATTTTTTTTTTTTTTTTTTTTTTTTTTTGG
>NW_022900934.1:25002432-25051692 GCF_012274545.1 Fukomys damarensis
TTTGTACTGGGATCAAACTCACATCCTTGCACTTGCAAGGCAGGCAGCAGAACCACCGAGCTAAATCCCCAGTCTTTTGGTTGTTTTTGAGACAGGGTCTTGCTTTAGCTCAGGCTGGCATCGACTTACCATGTGGCCCAGGCTGGCCTTGAACTCATGGTGATCCTCCTGCCTCAACTTTGAGTGGTGGTGTAACAGGTGTGTACTACCATGCCCAACTTTCTTTTTAAAAAATTTTACGGCACTGGGAATTGAAGCCAGGGCCTAGTACACTCCAGGCAAGTGCTCTACCACTGAGTTACATCTCCATCCCTGTTCAAAAATTTTCTATCCATGGTTGGTTGCATCCCCAGAGGTATAATCTGTGGAAGTGAAATCTGGGGATGCACAGGACCAATTTTACACACACACACACACACACACACACACACACACACACACACACACACTCAATTTACATAGTCATATGTTTATTAACAACAAGAATACATTCTGAAAATACATCAGACAATTTCACTGTTGTGTGAACATCACAGCATGTAGCTTTGACTTCACTAGGGGATGCAATATAATCTTATGGGATCGAGATCATATATGTGGCATGTCGCTGACTAAAAGTTAGTATGCACATGACTTTCAGTTTTTGGATTCCAAAATAATGCTTTTCAGATTCTTTATGGGTGAAGCAGCCATTCAGTTTCATTATAATATGGCCATTAAAGGCTATGATTAAACCATAGTAAATCTCTACCTAGCATGATGAAGGTAAAGATTTTTATAATAATTTATGTAGAGAAAAAGGACCAGGATCAATGATCACTCAAGAAGGAAAAGCTACAACATTTAAATTTTAAGTAGGCACTACACCTTTTCTTCTTTAAGGAGATGGGAACTATCTTTTCCAATGGGAAGGAGAACCTGAGCTTACATTTTATATCAGTGTACTAATCCTGTTTGTATTTGAAGAAGTTCCAGTGACTTAACCTTTTACAGTGCACTAATTTTTGTTGTTATTCGGAGGAGCTCCTTTGTAACATTCTCTATGTGCCAGGCCCTGTGATAAGCTTCTTGTATTATTACAACCCTCTTGTGAATTCAAATAATGCTGTATTTCAGATATATATAAATAAATAAAGGCTAAAAGAAGTGACATAATTTACCCAACTAGCAAAGACAAGTGGCAAACCTTTGAACTGAACTCATAAGCCTTTGCTTTTTTTGTTGTTGTTTTTGGTTTTTTGGTACTGCGGATTGAACTTGGGACCTTGCGCTTTCGAGGTAGGCAGCAGTACAACTGAGTTAAATCCCCGGCCATAAGCCTTTGCTTAAATAATTTACTACATGACTACTTAATTTATGATCTGGCAAAACCATGCTATCACAAAGAATTGGAAGTGGCTAGAGCTTTCTAGTCTAGGGAGTAGCAGATAGACCAACTTTTATTAAAAGCAAGAATGTTATATTCACTTCAAACTGTGGGTAGTATTGAGAATTAAAAGTTATAATGCTAAGATTCTTACATGGTCAAGATGTTTCCATTCATCAGCCCATTCCCTCTCTGTCAAACGGTGGTCTACCAATTCATCCTGATAGCCTCCATTTAGACCTATTAGAAATTAGAGATTAAATTTTAGCACACTATTAAGAAAATGCTTCACAATAAAATGTGAGACTACGAAATGTCATAACCAAGTAAGGATGTGTATTCGGATTATAGAAAATGTTACCAAAATACATGGTGAATGTTTAAATCAAATTTAGTATTGTAAGACACATTATCATTACCCCCCTCAAAACATTCCCCTTTCTAACACACTTATCCCTCTGTTCTTGCCACTTCATGAAACAGTTACAGAAGTTCTCTTTCATAATAAAAAACACAGTATGATCAAAATTACACTGAGGGTGGGGATTTAGCTCAGTGGTGTCACTGCCTGTCTCACAAGCACAGGGTGCTGAGTTTGATCCCAGGTTCCGCAAACAAAACACAGTGGGATCAGCAAGGCATGGCGGCACACACCTATAAACCCAAAACTTGGGAGGGTGAGGCAGACAGGCTGCCATGAATATAAGCCCAGCCTGAACCACAGAGAAAGACCCTGTCTCAGAAAGTTAAAATATGATCCCTGGTACCATTAAAAAACAAACAAACAAACAAAAAAAATGGGTCAGGGATTTAGCTCAGTGGTGCTGCTGTCTGCCTTGCAAGGGCAAGGTTCCAAGTTCGATCCCCAGTATCCCCCCAAAAAAACCCAGGGAAACAACTACAAACCTCTAAAATAGACCTACAGAAGTTACAAGAGTAATAAGAATTATCATATATCTTTCATACATATTTCCCAAATACTAATATTTTATTCTTGGTTTCATTTCATTCTCTATTTTCTGATCCATTTAAAAGTAAGTGATACCTTTTAATTCTTCAGTGTATTTATTAGAATTCGTTCAGTTTTAACCCCCACTCATTATTATATATATTTTATTACTTTTTTAGAATTCTTTCTTGATATTTCTAGCATATTATGATGGCAAAAAGATATCAAGTGGGCTGGGGATTTAGCTCAGCAGTGCCGCTGCCTGCCTTGCAAGCACAAGGACCCAAGTTCGATCCCCATGGTATGGAAAAAAAAAAAACAAAAAAAAAACGAAGTGAGCTCAGTATCAAATGAGAAAAACTGTAATGGCAATATTCTCCTTCACATATAAATTTTTATGTGTGGTATTAGGAATTGAACCCAGAGCCTTTGCACTTGGCTATATTCTTAGCCCTTTTATATTTTGCAATACTGAGGTCTGAACCCAATGTCTCTGAACTGAGAGTTACAACCCTCGCTCTCTTTTAAATTTTTCATTTGAAACAGTGTCTCACTAACTCATTAAGTTGTCTGGGCATAGCTTGAACTTTCCAGTCTCCCAAAGTGCTGGGATTACAGGTAGGTGCCACCATACCCAGCTGACATTGTTTTATCTTGTTTATTTTTTGTGTTTTTGCTATGTAGTTCCGACTGGCTTTGAACTCACTGTGTAGACTGGGCCTCAAACTCATGGTGATTCTCCTACCTCAGTCTCCTAAATTTTGGGATTACAAACTTGCATTGCCGTGCCCAGCTGTTTTATGTTAACAGAAGGAAAAAAAAGTAATGACAGTTTTATTTAATTTTCTCATTGAGAAGTAAAGAAATCTAGATATTCTGTCTCAATTTAAAGCATTACCATGCTATCTAGGTCACTTACCAAGATTGTGGTGCCTCTCACGAACTTCCCGATGTTCTAGCATCTTGTTGGGTTCCCGATACAGGTGGGAAGTTGCAATATCTTCTAAGGTGTAGTGCTGAAGAGGTGGAGGAGTAGGATGGAACTGGCCCCCTGGATTCATAAGAGGCACAGTGAGGGCAGGACTATGCCGAGGAGCAGGGCTGATGGTACACACTCTCTTGGCAGGAGGTTCAGGAGGAACAGTATCTCTATCAAAATTACCTTCTTCTCTCCTGTAGAAGAACCAGACATGGTATCTTTGTCATCAAGCATTCATGCAGACATTTCCTAAGCACTGGCCTATTTTGTATGATGCTACACACAGTACTTTCCCAAGCAGGAAAACTGTAAGAAAGGGTTTTCTTTTTTTGGTACTAGGGATTGAACCTAGGTCCTTTGTATATGATATGCACATACTTACACTTCCAGCCTTTCTAAGGAAAGGTTTATTTCCCCCTTTTTTGATTGGTTTTTGGATTTTGGATAGAGTTTCCCTATGTAGTTTTCTTTCTTTCTTTTTGGTACTGGGGATCAAACTCAGATCCTTGTGATTACAAGGCAGGCACTGGTCCCTATGTAGTTAAGGCTGACCAGTGTCTCACTATGTAGCCCAGGCTGGCCTAGAACTCACAGCAATCCTCCCATATTGGCCTTTCAAGTGCTAGGATTATAAGCACATGTCACCATGCCCACTGGCTGTTTATTTTTGAGACAGGGTCCCATTATATAGTTCAGGCTGGCCTCAAACTCTTGGTAGTCCTGACTCAGACCTGTGACTGCTGGGATTATAAGCATTTACTACCATGCTAAAACTGCCTTTTTTTCTTTTTGAGACAGTCTCCACATGTTGAACAGGTTGGCCTTGAACTCCTGGGCTTAAGTGATCCTTTTGTTTCAGCCTCTAAAGTTGCTTCGACTAAGGATTTGTTCCCAACATGCCCAGCTTAAGAAAGGTTTGATGTGAGGCTTCAAGTAGGCTAAGGTAGGAGGATCACCTTGAGTTTGAGGATATCCTGGGCTACACAGTGGGTTCAAGGCCAGTCTAAACTGCATAACTAGACCTGTCTCAAAAAATTCAATTACTGGGCTGGGTATTTAGCTCAGTGGGCCGCGTTGCCTGCTTTGCAAGCTCAAGGTCGCAAGTTCAGTTCCTGGTATCAAAAAATCCCCAAACAACACCAAAATAAAAAACCCAAAAAAACCCAAAACTGAATCATTGGGCTGGGGATTTAGCTCAGTGGCATTGTGCCTGCCTCACAAGCACAAGGTCCTGAGTTCGATTCCCGATACGCCCCCCCAAAAAAATCCAGGAAAGGATAGTGTTTCCCTGAGTTCTTTGAGCCAGTGGAGAAAATTAATCAAACTTGAGGAAGGTGTTTATAGGAAGCCAGATTTTTTTTAGAGATTCAGAAGCACAGGAAAAACAACCTAGAGCTTGTGATTAGCCTCTGAAGGGAGTGGGCAGTCTTTTTTTAATTATTCTTTTTTTTTTTTTTTCAGACAAGGTCTCACTCTGCAGTTCAGGCTGGCCTTGAAGTAGTAGCAGTCTTCCTGCCTCTGCCTCTGGAGTGCTGAGATCGCAGGCGTGTACCACTAGGCCCAACATGAGTGGGGAGTCTTAGTGACTGAGCCTTCAACCTGTCCATGTCCCTTACAAATCTGACTGCTTGCTTAATGCATGGGGGAAAATTCCCACACATTTGATCAAAGAAGTCTTTTGTGTTGATGGTTGAATAGGAGAAATTGAGTTTTTTTTGCTTCTGATGCAATGGATCCTATTTCTCACTAAGGGTGCGCAGAGTCCTCTTTAGTGAGGGAAAAAGCAAAATCAATCTTGGTTACGCATCTACAACCCCAGGGATCTAATTCTTTGTTTCTTTTTGGGGTGGGTGGGGGGGTACCAGAGATCGAACTCTAGACCTTCCACTTGCAAGGCAGGTGGTGGCAGCACTGAGCTAAATCCCCCGCCCTCAGACCTGTAAGTCTTTCTTTCATAAGCAAAGGGAAATCAGAAGTTCTAGAAAAGCAAGAACAGCACATCTCTTCTCACCTCTCCGGACTGGGCCTCTTTCCATTTCCATGTACCTCCATGAGCAGCTCAGAAGAGTCGGCAGGAGACGCGATACTGGTGTTAAGCAGAAGGTGTTCGTGCTGGGCCAAGTACTGGGATGGGGTCTGCTTGGCAGCGCGAGCGCAGTGCAACAGTTCTCTCTGCAGCAGGGGCAGGTTGGCCTTGAAAAGAAGAGGCAGTTTTCCCAGTGCTGGGCCCTATACAAAAGGGATTAGCACCTCAAAGGGCTTTCAACAATGCAGGTAACACAAGACAAAGGCACTGCTCTCCAAGTCAGTAACATTCTTATCAGCCTCTTTTGTGAGGTGACACCTAGTATCCTGTACTTGAATTACTGATTAACTTGTTTCTGGCCCTAAGAAGATGTAAATCCTAAAAAGAACTGCGACTCTTTTACCTTTCTTTGCAGTTGTATACAGTCAAACCTCAATAAAGATTTTAGAACATAATTTGAAAACACACTGTTTTTAAAAAGTTTGGCCAGTTAGAAAATTGCTACTACCTACTTTTAAGTAGGAGAAATTCCTTCTTAACTCTACATTATAAGGCTTGACTTCTCTCTTCTGAATCCCAACCCATCACTGACATTACTCCATCTTCTTGTTCTCTGGAGAGCTACCCTAGAATTCTGTATACTGGGATTATTCTGGAACATGAGGTTTTGAAAAGGAGTATAAGAAGTAATGTAATCTGTGAAAAGAGAATTAATTAAATAATGATATTCCTTAACTCTTATGCAGAAAACCTTTAACGGGAACAAATCATTAAAAAAAAAATCCCTCTACTCATCTTTTAAACTTCAGAATTCTAATTTATTCCATCTAAAGAACTTGCTTTTTTCATATCTCTTTTATTAAGGAAAGCATAAAGAAGATTTATATTTTTCTCCCTAAATTTAAACATAATGCAGGCTGAGCTCATAATAGAAGCCTTCATTATATCAAGGGACAGACCAAAAAAAAAAAGGGGGGATTTTAATACATGCAAGTAGTCATCCCTTCACCGAGGGTTAATTTAGATTTAGCAGGTACCATAATTAGTGACTGTTTTAAAGCAGAACTGAAAAACCCAAGATGCTAGCCAAAAAGCTGCCATAACAACCTACCTCATGCTGCTTTCCAAAATAATAGAGTTAAGAATAGGGAAATTTGAAAATACAAAACACTTTTTAAAAGTCTGTTTTATAATTGCAATCCTGTTGCAACCATAAAAACTTAACTGGAAAAAAATATTGCATCAAATCTTTACATTTGTGATGTGTCCTTTGGTGAACAAAAATGCAAATTGTTTTCTGCTAACATGGAATTTCATTAATCTTTCTTGGTTCTAGAGGCTTGGAGAAATAACTCTTAGTGAGTTTGACCTATGAAAAGGGACCCAGAGAGAGAAAGCACCCTGTATTCTGTCTGGAAAAGGCTATAAGCTGCTTGGGCTACATGGCTCTATGCTGTTAGAATAGAGCACAACATGGGCTCTGCACCTTGGAAATTACACATTTTCCTTCCTCTATGTTTACTATGCTCCAGTTCAAATGATTTTTGTAATTTATTTTTTTGCAGTGGTGGAGATGGAACCCAGGGCCTCCCACATGCTAGGCAAGTCTTTACCACTAAGCAATATCCTCAAAATGTTTTAAAATCTGGTATAAGTACTTTAATAAGATGAGTCATTTTTTGGATATTGACAGTTTCTTAGGAAATAATCAGGTGAAAGAAAAGGGGACATATTTACTTGGCTAAAAAATATGAGCCTGTGTGAGTCAAGTGGCAAAAATTCAAGATATTATTATATAAGTGGGGTGTGGTGACTCATGGCTGTAATCCCAACACACAGGAGACAAGGATCTTGAGTTTGAGGCCAGCCTGGACTACAGGGCTACCTACTGAGCCCATCTCAAAAAACTAAGTAAAAAAATTTTTCACAAATATTGTGCTGACAAAATTCAATAGATACTGGGCCAGGGATTTAGCTCAGTGGCAGTATGCCTGCATCACAAGCACAAAGTCATGAGTTCAGTCCCCCGTACCAAAAATGAAAAAATTCAACACGCACTAACAACCGAGTACAGTTTTTTTTTATAATATTAATCTATTGCTAATGAAAAGAATGACTGGGTGCAGTAGTACACACCTGTAAAACTATCTACTTAGGAGTTCAATTCCCCAGTGCAGAGTGGGATATATGACAACATTTAGTTTAACTGGGATTCATGTTACTTATTTCCTATCACCAAGTCAATGGCAAATGTTCCCCTGTAAAAACTATTCTTAGCTCTACAAAACCGTATTATGGGCTGGATCTGGGTTATAGTTCACTCGACCTGGTGGAAAACAAACTGATCATCTGACTAGTCTTTTCGCTGCCCTTGTGCTATTTTACAACTCTGTAACTTCTAGATAAATGATACTGATATGAAATAACTTGTCAAATTATGTCTGTGAGAAGTTCAACCAATTTCCCTTGCTTATTGTAGAAGACGTTCATTTCACCTGTGTTTGTACAGTTTGATCTGTAAATGTGTCTGCTATCTGGATGCTCCTCTGAATTGGCTGTGAATCTTATTGATTTCTGTCATTAATTATGTATTGAATAAAATCTTTGACAGCTTCATTTTCTTATCTGTATGAGTCAGTCATAATCTTACCTATTTTGGAAAATTACCATTTAATTGGAGAAAACAGTAACTTCAGCGGGAAAGCATGGCAAAAATCAATTTTACAAAGTGACTGAAGTCAACATTATTAAGGATAAAAAGTTGCTATATGTCTTCTGAAGGATACAGTGATGCCTTTTACTATTCAGGCCAAAAAAATGCGTCACTTATTCTAATTATGAGAACGCTTCAGAACAAAACAGAGGTTTATTCTATTAAACAAGCTATATTTTTCTTTCTTTTTTTGTACAGGGGATGAACTTGGGACCTTGTGCTTGCGACGCAGTCGGCAGAACCACTGAGCTAAATTCTGGGCCCAAGCTATATTTTTCTTTTTTTATTGTTGTTTTTTGAGACAGGGTCTCACTATGTAGTTGAGACTGCCCTGGAATTCACTTTGTAGCCCAGGCTGGTCTCGAACTCACAGCGATCTTCCTGCCTCAGCCACCCAAGTGCTGGGATCACAGGCGTGCACCACCATGACCAGCTGTATTTTTCAAAAAATGTAAAGCACATAAAAAGATGGGAAATGTTCCATATTAAAGTGGACTAGGACTAGAGAGACAAATAAAATGAAACAAGTGATCCTGAGTTATATCCAGCTTTACAAAAAAACATGGGTTTTTTGTTGTGTGTGTGTGTGTGTGTGTGTGTGTCTGTCTGTCTGTCTGTCTGTCTGTCTGTCTGTCTGTCTGTCTTTTTTCCTGTAAAGAACATTAATGGGAAACCATTAAAACATAAAGAAGGACTACAGGTCAGATAAATAGTATTGTATGAATATTTCCTTCCTTCCTCTTTGCTCCCACCTTCTCCCTTCCCTAGGCCTTGAGGCCAGGGCCTTTGCCCTGAGCTACATCATCCCCAGCCTTATTATTATTATTTAGTTTTTTTTTTTGAGATAGCATCTTGCTAAGTCAAATTGGCCAGATGGGGCTTTAACTTGTGATCCTCCTGCCTCAGCTTCTCAAACTGCTAGGATTATAGGGATGTGTCACCACATCCAGTTTCAACACTATCTGCAGGTTTCCCCCTCTGGTACTAGGGACTGAGAACACAGGGTTGTCACACTAAATCACCTCATCCCTTTTTTCAAATAGGGTCTTACTAAATTTCCAAATTGCCAAAACAAAACAAACAAAAAAAAAACCCAAGTTGTCTAGGCCAGGCTTGAACTTGTTATTTTCTTGCCTCATTATTCCAGAGTTCTGGAATTGCAGACATGCATTACCGTGCCCGGCAGCAGTTTATTCTCAAACAGTTCTGAAGAAAAACAAAAATAATGGTGTGGTAATATGTCAACATTTGGAGAAGTTGGGTGAAGGTTATAGAAAAATTTTATTGTATCATTTTGCAGCTTTATCTGTAAGTGTGAAATTTTAAAATAAAGGTTTAGAGCAGGGGATTTTGCTCAGTGGTTCTGGCGACTGCCTTGCAAGCACAAGGACCTGAGAGTTTGATCCCCGGTACCAAAAAAATAAATAAATAAAATAAAGGTTTAAGAAGGAAAAAATGGAAACAAAGCCTCTGCATATAGGGAGGGGAAGGAAGGGAGGTGGGGAAAAAAGAGGCAGGATATATCATATACAAGTGCAAATTCCCTATGATGAGTGTTATCATTATGTATATCTAAAATGTACTAATGTGTTGCTTAAAAAAAAATGTTTTAAAAAGACCCACATTCCATATAAATATAATACTGCCTCACTTATCAAGTAAAAGCAATGATTTAGAACAGTGTCCCCAAAAGTTATGTTCCAGGAACAGTAATTCCTGAGGATATTATGAAGACTAAATAAACAGGGCTTGGGGAGACACAAATACATATTGCTCAGTCACATCCTCCAACCTCAGAGTAAGTTCAAACCTCAGAGGCCTCTCCTTTCCTTACAGCTCCACTCAGGTAAAACATACTCTTCTCCCTCTGGTCATATTCAAAAGATTTAGTGGCTAGCAATCTCTTCAGCATACAGCTACCCGCCACACCCCTAGCCCATTTACCTCTTCCTCTGGAACTACTTGTCCTTGCAAGCATTACCAATAGTACACACAGAACCCAACTCAAGGCTCCTGAAATTTCATTTCCTCAAGCATCAGGCTTATTTGCAGACTAGACTCACATCTCCTTACCAGTCCAAAATAAAATAAAATAAATACTTAAGAAGATGGCAAGCTGCCCTAATTTTGATCCCATTAACAGGGATCAGTAGAACACTTCAGGAAATACTGAAGATAAATTACATTCAGTAGTTCTCATAGAATTACCTTGAGAAATGGAATCACAAAAGGACGAAGAGGAAAATTTGTGGCCTCTTGGAGCTTGCAATGGAATTCTTCAATAGTCACTGTTGAGTTCTGTAAAGATAAACAACGTTATTCAATTTGCAAAATTGGACACTGACCCACACAGTTATGAATGCTTTTAATCCTAAGGAAAACGATAGTTCCAAGGATACAATCATGAACGCTGATCCCATGCAAAGGTGAGAGGAATTCTGTTTCCTTAATGACAGAAATTTCACCTCAATTCTTATCTCCAACACCTTTAATGCCACTCTCTGTTCTCCTTTGTCCACTTGTGTTATAGAATAGGCTGCCCAGGGCCAAGGATGTAGAGCTCAGTGGCACAGTGCTTGCCTGGCAAGTGCCAGGTCCTGAGTTTGATTCCCAGCACAGGGTAGGGGGGTACTGCCTTCAAGTGCTGAGTGTACACATCAGAATAAAACAAAATAGACAAAGCACTATTTTTATTATCAGAAAAGTTACTAACACTTCTGTTTGTTCTCAAAAGTCTAGGCTTTCAAATAGAAATGAATCTCAGCTAAGGGAAATGAGCAAATAAAAATATTTTTTTCAAAGTTTATAAAGTATTTTTATTTCAATTTCCTAAAACAATAAGCTAAAACAAAAAGCAAAAACTTAAGCGTTTATGGGGGGGGTACTGGGGACTGAATGAAGGGCCTTTACATTGAGCTACATCTTTAGCCTCCCCCCGCCCGCCTTTTTTTTTGGTTCAAGGGATTGAACTCTGGCCCAATTGCAAGGCAGGCAGTGAAACCATTGAGCCAAATCCCTGGCCCATTAGCCACTTTTATTTTTTGGGACCAGGTCTTGCTAAATTGCCTAGGCTGGGCTTAAACCTGCAATCAGCCTCCTAGAGTGCTGGATCACACTGTGTACACTACCACACCTAGTTTATTTGAACACTTTTGTTTGTTCATTTTGATTTTACTATGTAGGTCAGACTGGCCTTTTAACTCACTGTTGTATTGCCCAGGCTGGCCTCAAACTCAGAGCAATCTTCCTGCCTCAGTCTCCCAAGTGCTAGGATTACAGGAGTGTGCCACTATGTCTACCAAGTTTATCCAATTTAATTATGTTAAATGAAAATATCTGAACACTTTATCTTATTTCACAACAAAATTTTTCAATGTCTGAAAAATAATTTAAAAAATTCTTTAAATTAAGTACTTATTTGAAGTATATGACATTTGTAAATTCAGTCAAATTAATCAATAATATTTGTAGTCAGGAATAAAAAGAGGCCTCTGATGAAGGGAGAAAGGTGCCTGGATAGAGAGTATGGTGGCATTGTCTAAAAGTTTCTGTCTTGCTTGGTCGCTCCTTTCTTGTTTTTTGGGATAGAAAGAGGCATTTTATCTTTATTTTATTTTATTTTTTGGTACTGGGGATTGAACTTGGGACACTGCACTTTTGAGGCAGGCAGCAGAACCACTGAGCTAAATACCCAGCCTGACAAGCATTTTAAATTGTTCTCACTGGTGTTACCAAGTTATCAGTTTTTGCACACAGCCAATTCGGGATATATTAATAAAAACAAAGCCTAGGTAACTCACTGGTATGCTGTTCCTCGGGTCCTACGGTCGTCGGCGAGCCCATTATCTTCTTTCTATCTTTAAGAGTTCTTATTGTTTATTATTTTATTATTTTTTTGTTTTAAAAAACATTTTAATTTTTATTATTCCATGTCTGCCATACATAATGATTACATTTACTGTGGATTTTTAAAATATATACAAAGTATCCAGGGCATCTTACTCTACTTATCAGGAGAAATAAGAGAAGTATACCTTTCTATTTTGCCTCTAAAGCAGAATACAACTTAATTCTTAATGACTATATAAAATTCCTTTAAACAGATGAAATTTACAAAGGACAATAAAGATCTAGTGGCTTCAATTTTAAGTTAATTGGAACTAATTATCTTTTTGGGGAAAGAAGGGGAAAGGTATTGGGAATAAAACTCATGGCCTTACACATGATAAGCAAGCAAGCTACCACCCTACATCTCTAGGCCTAAACTCATTATCTTTTTGCGTGGGGGGATGACACTGACACAAGAGTCTTATTATGTAGTTCAGGCTGACCTTGAACTCTTAGCAATCCTCCTGTATCAGCCTCCCCAGTACTGAATTAACTTTTTTTTTTTTTGATACCAGGGATTGAACTCCGGACCTTGTGCTTATAAGGCGGCCAGAACCATTGAGCTAAATCCCTAGCCCTGAATTGATTACCTTAATGCATGATCTTGTTTATTATTTTCTTAGGATGAATTTTTAAAAAGTGAAACTGGTGAGTCAAAGAACTATTAAGTTTCAGGGATTTGAAGTACTGCTAAACTATCTTCCAAACTATATCCTACAAACAAGGAGACATATATTAAGCCTGCAGTAGAAAACTGCCCCGCCTGGACTTTAGTATAGTTAGGGAGTACCAACATCCTACCTCTTTGTACACTGGTGACACAGGCTGCAGATAAGTGAACATCAGCTACTTGACTGTGTCTTAAAATTTTGGCTAATGAAGTTTTCATCACCTGGAAAGACTGATTCCACTTATATTTTCTTACCAAAATAGTACTGACATTTATTGTAATAAAACATGGAGATACTTGGTTGATTTAGACAAATTCAAATTTAACGCTACGAACATGTTAACTTTCCTTCTAATGGGAATTTTATTTCTCTCTCTCTAATGTTTTGTTCTTTTCTTTTCGGTTTTTTGAGACAGAGTCTCACTATGTACCTGAGACTGACCTGGAACTCACTATGGAGCCCAGGCTGGTCTTGAACTCAAAGTGATCCTCCTGCCTCAGCCTCCCAATGCTGGGATCACAGGCATGCACTACCACACCCTGCTATTCTCTCTAATCTTTATGTTTTTTCTTAGACTGAATTAAAAACAAATGCACATTCATATCCACTTCCTGATCTCAGAAGGAAACCAGTAACCATGATAATTGCTATAGGTTTTTCGTTTATATATAACCATCATGAGATTTAAGAAGTCCTTGCTTCCTTCTTTGCAAGTTTTTTTTTCCCCTTCCAAAATTAATTACAAGGGTGATTTAGCTCAGTGATGCTGCTGCCTGCCTTGCAAGTGCAAAGTCCTCAGTTTGATCCCCAGTACCAAAAAAAAATTACGAGACAGGCAGATCACACCATAAGTTCGAAGTCAGCCTGGACTAGACAGTGAGTTCAAGGCCAGCCTGAACTGCACAGCAAGACCTTGTCTCTAAAAAAAAAAAAACAAAAAAAAAACAAAAAACAAAATAAGCATTACAGTTAACAAAATTTTTTCCTGTGTATTCTGTTAACCTAAAGTTTCAATAGTAATGTTAATGAAAATCCCAGCAGGTTAAAATATCAACTGGCATTAACACTTAGGGAAACTGTATGGTCTTCTGTACTAAATTTGCATAAATGAATGCCCTATATAAGCAGAATTTCATTGCTATGTGCATTGCATACACATCCAAGAATGTTTATAGGAACATTATGTATAATGGTGCCTACACAGAAAGAGTTAACAGAACAAACCTAAAATTGCTTCTAAAAGGCCTGCTCATAAGGTTGAGCCATTAGCAGGCATCTATCAGTAGGAACCTGGATGACAAGTGGTTTCCCTCACTAATACAAAGCCCCTAACAAAAAAGTTTGAAGCAGCCCAGTGTCCAATGATAGAAAAATAGATACAAAATGTAGTGTGTATGTGCAATACAATATACATTAGTCTTAAAAAGAAGGAAATTCTAATATATGTTACAACCTGGCTGAATCATGAAATTATGGCTTGGAAAAGATTTATACATACAGTGAAAATGTAGAAGCGACCTCACAGTCCATCAACAGATGAGTGAACAAGTAAAATGTAGTATAGCTATGCAATGGAATGTTATTACTCAAATTTAGAAAGGAAATAGCCAGGAGTGGCTGTGCATACCTGTAATCCCAGCTCTCTGGAGGGTGAGGCAGGAGGATCACAAATTCAAGATCAGCCTGGGCTGATGAGACCAAATCTCAAAAAAGGAGGGGAACTGGACATGGTGGCACACACCTGTAATCCCAGCACTTGGGAGGCTGAGGCAGCAGGATTGCTGTGAGTTCAAGATCAGCCTGAACTACATAATGAGTTCCAGGCCAGTCTCAACTACATAGTGAGACCCTGTCTCAAAAAACAAAAAAAAATTAAAAACCAAAAGTGGGAAGGGCAGGGGGTTTAGCCTAGTGGTGCTGCCACTTGGCGCAAGGTCCTGAGTTTGATCCCCAGTACCAAAAAGAAAAAAAAAAAAAAAAACAAAAAAGGAGAAGACCAGGGATGTAGGTTTGTGCAAAGGCTCTAAATTCAATTCCAAGAACAACAACAACAACAAACAACAAGGAAAACGAAAATGAGGGCCGGGGATTTAGCTCAGTGGTTCAGGTGCCTGCTGCACAAGTGCAAGGATCGGAATTCAATCCCTGGTATCAAAAAAAAGAGAAAAGAAAATTAAAAAGAAAAAGGGGGAAATACTGACACACTACCATAGGGATAAACCCTGAAGACATGTTCAATAAAACTGGAATAGTCAAGTTCAGTTACTACAGAAAATGGAAGAATGGTAGTTACCAGCAGCTTGAGGGAAGAGGAAATGGACAAGTTTCTTTTTGGTGGCACCAGCAAATGAACACAGGACCTTGTGCTTGCCAGGCAGGTGTGGTGCCACTGAGCTTCCACCCTGGTCCTTAATGGAATGGTTTTAGTACTACAAGATGAAGAGTATTCTGGAGATGGATGATAGTGATAGTTGCAGAATAATATGAATGTACTTAATGTCATCAAACTGTAAACCTAAACACTGTAAAAATGATAAATGTTATGTTGTATGTATATTCCACATAAATGTTTTAAAAGGCAATTCTTTGTGATGCTCTTAGGTACTAAGTATACAATGGTAAACAAGTTGGTTTATATAAAAATAATTACATGAAATACCACTTAAAAATAAAATACCACTTAATTCTTTACTTAAGGTGGTACTTTTATATCCTTCTATTAAAAAAAAGTGTGGTCTTTTTTTGTTTTTTGAGGCAGCAGGGTCTCTGTATGTACTTCAGGATGGCATTAAAGACATGGCTTATCCTCCTGCCTTTCCCTCAAGAATGCTGGAATTACAGGTGTGAACCACCACTCAGCAAAATTTTTTTTTGAGACAGGGTCCTGCTGTGCACTTCATGCTGGTCTCAAACTCACAGCAATCCTCCTGCCTCAGCATCGAGTGCTAGGACTACAAGGGTGGGTCACCATGCCTGGCCTTTTTTTGTTGCTGTTGTTGTGGCCATTTAAAATACTGATGTATGGGGCACGGTGGCATATGCCTTCAATTTCAATACTTGGGAGGCTGAGGCAGAAGGACTGCAGCAGGGTCGAAGCCAGCCTAGACTACACAGTGAGTTCAAGGCCAGAAAATAAAGAAAAAAAATATGGAAATGAAGGGAAGGGGAATATGGTGGTGTGAGCCTGTTAATGAGCCAGCCCTCTGAGAGACTGAGCCAGGGGAATCACAAGTTTGACTCCTGCCTCAGCAACTTAAAATAACCCTATCTCGCTGGGGCTGGGAATTTGGCTCAGTGGTTCTGCAGCCTGCTTTGCAAGTGCAAAGACCCGAGTTCAGTCTCTGGTACCAAACAAAAACAAAAACAAAAACCAAACAAACAAAAACAACCCTATCTCAAAATAAAAAAGGCTGAGGATACAGCTCAGTGTGAAGGCTCTAGGCTTGATCCTCCAGTACCACCAAATAATAAATAAATAGGCCTAGAGCACAGCTTCTAAGAAGCTTCTCTTGACAAAAACACTGTACATATGTTGTTGTATTTTCCTTGCTGGGGAGAGTGCATTCTGTGTGACCAACCATGAAAGGAAGACAGCATAAGGAAGTCTGTATACCAATTCCTCCAGACTCTGCCTGTGTCTCTTTCCTTTGAAATCCTGATATACATCCATACTATACCCTTGTAATAAACTTTAGTTATAAGTACAATTATAACCAAGACCTTCCATGTAAAGGTACAAGATCCCAATGATGAAAGTAACTGTACTATAAACCTAAAATGTACCAATAAACTCAATGAGAAAAAAAAAAAAAAAGTACAACTAAATGCAAGTCTTGTGAATCCTTCTAACAAGTCTCCAGATACGGGGAGGTAACAGGGACTCTGGCATTGCCCTAAAAACAAAGAATTCAAATGTCAAGGAACAAAAAGTATGTAAGCCTGTAAATCTAGCACTGTTTGAGGCTGAGTAGTAGGATAATAAATTTTGAGCCCAATTTGGGCAACTTAGCAAGACCCTGTTTCAAAATTAAACAAAACAAGGAATGTAGCTCAGTGCAGAAACCAGGGATTCTATCTCCATGAGTGTGGGAGTTTGTTTGAGCAAATAAGCCCTTACTATTATTATGAAAATAGGTTTGTATCTCAGTGAAGAATCCTGGGGAGTCCCAGTAGTCCCTGGAATTACACCTGGAGAATGTGACTTGAAGGACTGATACTGTGATTCATCTTTTCATTACATATACAGGCTAACATGCAAGAAGGACACAGAGTGGTTTTACTGGGATAAATCTTTAATTGATGTACAAATACTAAAAACTAGCAGCACTTCCCTTATGAACCCAGTCAAATTGCACCTAATTGTCAGTATCAGAAAACCGCTCATTTCAAAGGCTCAGGACAATCAGTATAAAAAGAAAAATATGTGTACCTGGAAAATTCCAAAGAGGAGGTAGAAAGGGGAGGGGAAGTAAAAAGAATTAGGGCTGGGATTTGGCTCAGTGGTTCACAAGCGCAAGGTCCCGAGTTCGATCCCCGTGTACCAAAAAAATTAATAAATAAATAAAAAGAATTAAAATATGTTTTATATATATATGTATATATATATACAACTCCCTATAATGAATATAAAGATTATGTACTGCAGCCAGGCATGGTGGCACATGTCTGTAATCCCAGCACTTGGGAGGCTGAGGCAAGAGAATCGCTGTGAGTTCGAGACCAGCCTGGACTACATACTGAGTTCCAGGTCAGTCTCAACTACATAGTGAGACCCTGTCTCAAAAAAACAAACAACAAAAAAAAGATTATGTACTGCAAACATACACTAATAAAAATTTTAAAAAGAAATAAAATTCCAACTGTACTGTCTACCTAGGATGTACCCATAAATTAAATTTAAAAAAAGAAATAAAATTCCAAAGAAACTGTTTATACATGAGGAGCTAAACAATGTAATTTCTTTGATATGAGACCATGAAAACTTGTAATTTCACAAATTATTTTTTTGAAAATTAAACTCACTACTTCTCTCTTTTCTTTGGTTTGGAAACAGTATGCCAGGCACTGAATATATTAAATTACAAATTGCATTAACTTGGTTGGACCTTAGCAGGGCTACTGAAACCAGTTTTAAGACAAACCTAAAGCTGCTTTTCAAACAGAAAGGTAAGTATTATACAGTTTTATTTCTTTGATAAACACTGTTATGAAACCTAAAATTCCATTTTATACAAATTATAACTAATCCAGTCCATAGAATTTGCCTCATTACTATAAAGTGGTATCTCAGTTCACAAGTGCATTTGTTTGAAAATAATTTGGTTTATAAACAGAAGCATTTGGCAAAATTTTGTTTTTATTTGGGAACTCTGGATAGGATGACAAACATGACCGTGGCTAACTCTCCTGCCTGAACATGATTGTGGCCATCTTTTCCAGTGTGGCATGAATTAAGTTTGTAAACTGAGGTACCATACTACTTTGGAAGTGAGCAGAAACATCTACAATTTCTCTGCTAGCTATGAATCTGACAGCTGTCAGGCAATGGCTGATAATGGCTGATGCAGTACTTACCACCAATGCTAGTACAAGTGATCGAACCTTCTCTCCAATCTCAGGAGAGATGTCATTTCCAAACTGCTGCAGAGTGGTAAGAAACCGTTTCAATTTGCTGAGCTGTCGAGCACCACACGTGGCTGGCAACTGCTGATTTGTCAGTGCTGATGATGTGGAAGAGGCAGGACCATTGCTGAATCTCTGTGGTGGGGATGGTGCACCATTCAGGTTAGGAGGAGAATGGTTGATACCATTGCTTACTAAAAGAAAGCCAAAGTGAGAGATTCAGTTTAAGCAAAACACAAGGGGCCTTTTGTTAACTTCTTTTTGTATTTTCCTTTACTGTAAAACACACACTAAAAGACCATGTAAAACCCTTTATTTCTGTCCTGAGATGGCTGTACAGTGAGATAGAATGTCAGGTAAAAAACTGAAACAGAGGGCTGGGGAATTAGCTCAGTGGTACCCACTGCCTGCCTTGAAAGTGTAAGGACCTGAGTTCAATCTCCTGTACCAAAAGGAACAACAACAACAAAAAACAACAACAAAAAAGCCAGGTGTGGTGGCTCATGCCTGTAATCCCAGCCCTCAGGAGGCTAAGGCAGGAGGATCGCTGTGAGTTTGAGACCAACCTGGGCTACATAGTGAGTTCCAGTTCAGTCTCAACTACATAGCAAGACCATGTCTCAAAAACAAAACAAAACAAAAACCAAAAAACCCCCAGTAACATGCAAATGTTAAAACAGACATGTAAACTCGGTATGGTGGTGCATGTCTGTAATCCCAGCACTCTGGGAGGTGAGGGAGGTTGATCAAAAATTCAAACCCAGGCTGGGCGCACTGGTGCACACCTGCAATCCCAGCACTCAAAAGGCTGAGCCAACAGGATCTCTGTGAGTTCAAGACCAGCTCAGGTAACCGAGTTCAAAGCTAATTTGAAAAACACATTGAAACCCTGTCCCAAAAGAGTTGCAGATATAATTCAGTGCCAAAGACTTGGGTTCAATCTCCAGTACTAGACAATGAGAAAGATCTAAAATAAAAACAAAAACAAAACCCAAACACTGTAACTAGTAATGTGTGAGTGTTCAAGTTGCTCTATATGTCCTCACCAAAACTTGGTATTTCATTTTGATCATTCTGGTAATACAGAATGGGTTTTAGTTTGCATTTCCCTGATTGCCCAGAGTCAGGTTCCTATTATATGTTTATTGGCTAATGTACTTGTTACAGACTGTATTGTGTCCCCTCAAAAACTGCTATGATGAAGTCTTAAACTTCTCTACCTCAGATTTTAGCTCTATTTGGGATAAGGAATTGAAATAGTGGCAAAGGTTAAAGGAGGGCATATTCGTGGAGCCTAACTCATAGGACTGGTGTCCTTGCAAGCAGAGGAAGAGACAGTGGGATCACCTATGCGCAGAGGAAAAGCCATGTGAGGGCACAGAAGACAGGCATCCACAGCCCAAGAAGCAAACTTACCCCTTCATCCTTAACTTCTACTCAGCTGAACGGTAAGAAAACAGGATACCCAGTGACACAACACTTTGTTAACGGCAGCCTCAGAAAATTAATACTATTACATTCTCTTTTAGAGTCCTGGAACATTTTTAGAAATAATTCTGTAATTTTATAAAATATACATGGAATCCTATAAATCAATACAATTTAAATTCATCAAGTGTAGTGGCATATGACTATAATCCCAGCAATCTGAGGGGCTGGGGCAGGAAGACCACAACACTGAGCACAGTCTGGGCAACCCAGTGACTTTTAGCAAGACTTTGTCTCAAATATCCAGTACTACAATTAAAAAATAAGTTAAAATCAAAGAAGTAGTGCCAGGGATTTAGCTCAGTGGTGCAGCTGGCTGTCACGCAAGCGCCAGGTCATGAGTTTGACCTGGTAACAAAAAATAAAAAAGACAAGAATCAAAGAAGTAAAGAAAAGAGTTACTTACTAGCCAAAGAGTAGGAAAATATTTAAATCACTTTTTCCCCAAATATCAAAGATAATTACAATTTTCAGAAAGAATAAGCAAGCTTTGTGTGTGTTGGTGGGGTGTCGGGAGAAATGAACCCAGGGCCCCAACTCTTTTTTTTTTACTTTGATATATCATCTTGTCAGGCATGCTAGTGCACTCCGAGGATCTTAAAGCAGGAGGACTGCAAGTTCCAGCTGAGCCAGGGCAATATATCGACTCAGAGACCCTGTTATAAAATGAAAAATAAAAAGGGCTAGAGCTGGGCATGGTGGTGCATGCCTATAATCCCAGCACTAGGGAGGCTGAGGCAGGAGGATCATTGTGAGTTTGAGGCCAACCTGAACTGCATAGCAAGACTCTGTCTCAACAAAATGAAACACAAAACAAACACCAAAAAGACTGGAGACTTAGCTTAGTTCAAAGAATTTGGGTTAATTCCCTGGTGCAGGGAAAAAAAGTGGAGGGGTAGGGACCTCACTCTTCCAAATCATCCAGGTGTGTGATCTTCTGGCCCCAGCACCCCTGAATGCTGGGATTGCAGGCATGTACCCCAAAGCCTGGTAATAGCATTTGAAATAATGACTAGTTCAGGTGGAAGGTTTAATGGAAATCAATCACATATCCAAATGTCACTCTGAACCATAAGCTCAAGTAACTAAGAGATCTCACATGCTGTAGGAGTAAAGGACACTGGTCTCGGTCCTCCAGGATTTACTGGCGGGAGGGGTGGCATGGTGGGTGGTGAGGATCTTGACTGTATCTTCACTTCCACAGGCGATCCAGGCATTGCTGGGACCCTTTTCTCTGAACCAACTGCAGAGAAGAAAACAAAAGGAGTTCAGAGTTTCTTATAAGACAATAAAAGTAGCAAAATCAAATTGAAATATCAACATATTCTCCTGGAGAGCTAAGAGGTTAAGAGCATGCTTAGTACAGTGATTGGAATGTTTGTTCCCAAAAAGGTATGTCCCTTATTTGGGAAAAGGGTCTTTGAAGATATAACTAAAGTAAGGCTCTTAAGAGAGGAAGATCATTCTGAATGGCATCATTAAAGAAAAGAGACGCAAATACAGCAGGAAATGAATGTGAAGAAAATGACAAACAACCATGTGATAATAGAGGTAGAGACAGGAGCAATAAATCTACAAACCAAGGACTGCCAAGAATTGTTAACCAGCACCAGAAGCTAGAAGAGCCATGAAACCAATTTCTGAGGTCCCAAGAAGTCAGCACTGCTGATACCTTTATTTTAATTTTGAATTTCTGATCTGCTAAACTGTGAGCAAATAAATTTCTCTTGTCATGAACCACCCACTGTGGATTACTCTGTCAACCCTAGCAATTCCAACAAGGGAAGAAGGACAAGGGGTGCTGTGAACTGAAAATAACGATTTGGAGAAAAGAATAAACCAGGTTACAAACTTGGTTTACCTCAAATGCATTCTTTCTTGACTTCTTACAAATGAATGAAATTAATACAGAAAAAGAACTAATATAGGAACTATCTAATCCAGAGGCTTCAACAAAAAAACATGAGGCTTCAACTGCATGACACAAATAGAATCATAATCAGTTGCATATAAAATATTATTATAATGAAGTAGTATATATGCCAACTACACTAGGAAAAAAGGTGGAGTCAATAATTTTAACATCTGGTATATAAGTATCACCCGTGACATATTATTTTAAAAAGATTAAAACTAGATCTGATTCTAAACTACATACAGACTATTTCACTCATGCAGCTAATTCATAATAAAAAGCTGTTTGATAACTTTAAAGGGCAGCAAGCCAGGCAAGGTGGCACACACCTACAATTCCAGCACTAGGGAAGCTGAGGCAGGACTGCTGCAAGGACAGCCTATGCTAGCTACATAGTAAGTTCAAGGCCAACCAGAACTGTATAGTGAGACCCTGTCTTTAAAAGTGGTGGTGAACAAAATTCCAGAGGTAAATTAAATTTAAAATTAGGTTTTTTGGGATGGGGATTTAGCTCAGCAGTTCGGTGGCCTGCCTTGCAAGCGCAAGGATCCGAGTTCAATCCCTGGTACCCCCCCACAAAAAAAAAATTAGTTTTTTTTCACACGAATAAGACTAATACCATTTTTTATGCTATATAGAACTGGGGATTTAGCTCAGTGGCACCACACCTGCCTTCCAAGCACAAGTTCCTGGGTTCAATCTCAGGTACCACCAAAAAAAACCCCAAACTAATATAAAGTGCAGGGAATCTAGCTCAGTGGTACTAGACCTGCCTAGTAAGTGCAAGGTCCTGAGGTTCAATCCCCAGTACCAAAAAAAAAAAGCTAATAAGAAGTTGTTTTTCACTGGACTAGATGGTAGCTAGTAACAACTACAGTCTTTGATACTCACTGGAATAACGCAGGAGGATCTCTTAGGTCCAGGAGTTTAAGGCCAGCCTGGGCAACATGGCTGGCCTCAAACATGAATGTAGTACAGGCTGGCCTCAAACTTGGACTCCTCCTGCCTCAGCCTCCCAAACATTACATGTGCATGCCATCACACCTGGACTAAAAAAATATATATATATTAAGTAGTTTTTTTCCCCTAAAGGTGATTTCTTATATACTTGGTTGTTAATAGGTCACCTTTAAGTGGAATTATATTTTTCTCAGTAGTCCAAATTTTTCATTTGAGAACCACATATTCAATCTCCAGTAACTGCTGAATTCAAGTGAAATGCAAGGAAATGGGTAGCAAAGGTTCAAATGTGAATGTTAGCTCAAAGCTTGCTTTCTGAGAGACACAAATGAAAGATGAAACAACAAAGCATTCATTCATGATACTTACAACTGGGCACACCTTTGCACACCGATGGGACTTGAAGCCAAGTTTCCAACCCACAAATCCCATTACAAAAATGGGCAGTACTGCCTTGCAGGCAGGCACAAGGTCCCAAGTTTGGCCCCTGATACCAAAAACAAAAAATAAAAATAATGGGCAGTACTCTGAGGACCACATGGCAATGCTGCCAGCTCTTGTCCTATTTTTGTTAAGGACATTTTCTTTGTGAAATTAATGGTCATCCTGTCTGATTAGTGGAGTGATTAGGAGCTGTTACACTTGCCTTTTTCTCCCTGACAGTGTTTTCTCAATGCCCTTCAGAAAATATTTGATATGTTTCCAGCTCTTCCATCTGGGGCCCAGCCTTCTGGAGAGAGTGGGAAAGAAGGGAAGGAAGGAACTGACAGTTGTCTTGTACTGTTTGTGTTGTGTACATCATGCAACAACCTAGTGGGAGCCTTTCTTTAGCCCACCTGCCTTTAAAGCCAGAACACCAAAGGCCTGAGGAGAGCTTAGCAATGAGATGTGTTTTAACATTCAGCACTTGGCAGGATAAAACTGGAGCAGTTCAGCTGCAGAACACTGAACTGTATACTGCTTCCAACTCTAAGCTTAGACTGTGCAAAATCAAGCCTCAAGAATACTGTTTACATGGCTGCCTCCCAAGTACAAGGTCCTGAGTTCGATCCGCAGTACCAAAAAAAGAGAAAAGTTTAAAGATTATTACCCAGCTCCTGCACTCTTCACTGTCCACAAACCCTCAACACTAGCCTTGCTCCACGTTTCAAGCAAAAATAAAGCAGGAAAAAGCAGAGTTATGGGGACTGAGAGATTTGGTATGAATCTTTTTCTGTTACTTATGACCTATGTGGGTTTTAGGAAATCATTTCTCCTTTCCTGGCCTCTTTTTTCTTTGGTCTAAGCCTACTTTTTCAACAGATATAGTGAGTGATAATAAGAACTATCTGGTAGGAAAGACAAGGATAAAAGATAATGCCTAGACATGTTAGAGATAAAGAAGGTATTTAGTGAACAGTAATGATAATTATAATACAGGAATATTAATGTCAAGTTCTGGATCTGCTGTTTAACTAGACATATGAAGATGTTTAATGTTATCCTTTCCTGTGGAAAATGAGTACACCACTAACAATTTATTCACTTAACTTCAGATATATCATGTGGAATGATCCAAAAATCAACAGTTACAAATGTCCACTTAAAGAACCAACTGCAATATAAGGTGTTATTTTTGTTAAAGGCTGTGTGATATGAATGTACTTCATAATGTGGGAGAGCAACTCAAGTTGTGTACAATTTGACAAACTCAACAGATGCTCAGATGATGGATAAGGAGTATGTGCCAAAGAATATGGCACATGCCTTTATGCCATCACTGTTATGGTGACTTCCTTTCTGATTTTTTTTGCAAGGGAGATAAGAGTCTCACCATGTAGTGCAGGCTGGCTCTTAAAAATGTAGACCAGGCTGGCCTCAAACTTGCAGTGATCCTCCTGCCCCAGCTTCCTGAGGTCTGGGATTACAGGTATGTTGCCACAAAGTCTAGCTCCTTTCTCAATTGTTATGAAATTGGTATTTATGTGTTATTTCTAGCTGGATCCTGAACCACATCTTGAACACTTTAAAGAAGAAAATCTTTTCCCTCAAATGTGATTCGAGCCCATAAAAACCACTTCTTGAACTATCAAGCAACTGCAGTGTCTTTTGTCTCGGGGACTAAAGCATACACAGAGCAGTGATAGGGTTCTTGCCCAGTATGCACGATGATATGAGTTGGGTCTCCAGCACCATAAAACCAAAAACCAAAACCCCCAAATTCCCAGTATTTGGCCACAGAAAATCAAAACATTCCTTAGTTTTATCATAAAGTTTCAACTTAATTCTCTTTTGTTTGTTTCTGTTTTTTTGGGGGGTACCGGGGATTGAACTCGGGTCCTTGCACTTGCAAGGCAGGCCACCAAACTGCTGAGCTAAATCCCTGGCCCATCAACTCAATTCTAAATACAGATTCAAAGTCATTGCAATGAGTTTGTATTTTGAATATACAGTATGGAGACACTTAAAAAGAAAACATAGGTATTGACAATATTCATTTTCATAATTACTGATGCTTTAACACCCAGCCACATAAAGCTAAACGACTGGATGAACCAAGGTAGAAAAGTATATCCAAAAAATGACACTAGTTCTTCATACAATGCTGCAATACATTAAGCATGTCATAAAAACAGAAAACTGTTGAAGAGAAAAGAAACAGTTCTCTGGGACTAGCAGTGGTATTTTTTTCCCATTCAAGAATTTTAGGGCAGAGGATTTAGCTCAGTGCTGCTGCCACCTGCCTTGCAAGCTCAAGGTCCAGAGTTCAATCCCCGTACCTCAAAAAAAAAAAAAAAGAAAGAATTTTAAAGAAGCAAACATGAAGCTTTTTAGCTATGAAAGTAATAGTGAACATATATATTGATAAACATCCCAGACAAGTGCTATTTGAGAAGAATCCTCTACAATAAATTGTCCATAAATAAGGGCATTTACAAGTTGTTTTTTTTCCTAAAGTTTTGAAAACGTACTGTGAGGGTGGCAAAAGAAAGGTAAGGAACAGAAGTGTAAATATAAGATATAAAAATAGTGCAATTAGCCAGGAGAGATGGTGTACACCTGTAATCCCAGTGTGCTTGGCAGGCTGAGGCTGGAGGACTGACCTAAATTCAATGCTGGCCTGAGCTACACAATGAGTTCTAGGCCAGCTTGAATTACAAATGGGGGGGCATTAATTATGTAATGGGAAAGGGCTGCTCTCAAACAGCTAGAAAGAAGGAAAACATCCAGGTCTGAATACAGTCACCATACTTAGGCAAAAGTCTCTGAGCTTGATGGTTGCCCTCATCTGCCGCATGGGATAATACTTACAATAAGGGGCAACCTCAAAGGGTGCCAAAATGAATATAACAATGGCAGATATACAACAGACACTCTTATATGTAAATTTTACTTGAATCAAATTAAAAATTCACTACACACTCCCCATGTGGCAGTGCAAACCTGTAGGCTGGGGCAGGAGGATCACTGTGAGTTAAAGGCCAGCCTAAACTGCTTGATGAGACCTTTTCTCAAAAACTAAAATGGGAGTTGGGGATTTAGCTCAGCAGCACCATGCCTGCCTCTAAAGTGCAAGGTCCTGAGTTTGATACTGGTACCAAAAAAAGGAGAGGGGATCACTGGCTACAATAAGAAAAATGGTGAGAACATAATGAAGGAAGTTTACTTATAAAATGAGAGATGGTAGTCTAAGACAGAATAGCATTAGGAATTGAAAGTGTCAAAGCAGGAATGATGTGGTATTTAAAAAGATATTTCAAATTAGAAAAACAGAGGACTGGTGATTGAAGACATATGGAGGATAAGGAAAAGGCACTATTCAGGATAACACCTGGAATTACAGACCAAGATAGAGAAGACTAGAGGGAGAGTAAGTTAAAGGAGAAAAATTATAAGTTCAAAGCAGAACATACTTTTTTCCTGTGGAGGTACTGAGGGTTGAACCCAGGGCCTTCACACTGAGCTACATCCCTGGCTTATTTCTTATTTTGAAACAGGGTCTTGCTAAATTGGGCTGGGCTTGAACCTCCAATCTTCCTGCCTCAGCCTCCCAGAGTGCTGGGATTTTCAGGCTTATGCCACTGTGCCCAGTTGATATATACAGTTCAGCAAGAGCAGGGTTTTTTTTTTTCATTTTTCAAATACTTTAACATACTTACTTAATGTCATAACATCTGTCAGTTTCCATTATTGAAGAGCAGGTATTTTTTGTTTTGTTTTGGGAAGGTAGGGTCTCACTATGTGATTCAGGTTGGCCTTGAAATCACTATGTAGCCCAGACTGGCCTTGAAATCAAGACAATCCTCCTGCCTCAGCAGGAGGATTCCAAGAGATGAAATTACATACATACATCACCATGCCCAGCTAGGAGCAGGTATCTTAAAGAAAATGACTATGAACTACAGCATGGTGGTGAACCTATTGTGTGCTCACCACAGCAGAATGTTATACTCACAAGCTCTAAAAGTTTTGCCATCACTGGAGTAGATGTTAAAGGATTGCCTATATTGTAACTTTTAGAGATCATGGAAGACAAACTTTTAAAAACTGACTGAAAGAAAGCAGCCAGGAAAATGGGAAACCAAAATAAAAACTGGGCCGGGTGTGGTGGTACATGCTTGTAATCCCAGCATTTGGGAACTTGGGAGGCTGAGGCACGAGGATCACTGTGAGTTCGAGACAAGCCTGGGCTACATAGTGAGTTCCAGGTCAGTCTCAACTACATAGTGAGACCCTGTATCAACACACCCCGCAAAAAAACAAACAAACGAAAAACAAAACCCAAAAACAAAACAAAACAAAACTGGATGGCAGGTAAAAAGCATTATCAAGATTAAACATTCAAAAATATCATATAGGAATACATGCTAGTAGTTTAAATGATTATAAAGATTAAACACATGGCTAAAACATTTTTCAAACCTACATACTATTCAAAGTTTAAGACATTAACTCAAATACATGTACAAAGAAGACTATATTATTTGTAACAAAGGAAACAAAAACATGTAAGAGACTGCATACAAATTTTACTCAAGAACTTGAGACAAGTACAATGCCTATAGCATCTCCACGTACATAAAATAATTAATACAAAATTTTCCTTCTCTCTCAATTTGAAACCATCGTTTAGCAGAATGAGAGTCAGTCAATATGAAAGGCTCCCTTGCCACAAAAATAAGATGAAAAGAACAGTTGGGCAAATGAAAGAGATTCTAGTCCAGCTGGAATCTATGTTCCTAAAGAGTTAAAGGGAACCTACTATGGAAAAAAGAAGACTGGGCCTGATACTGGAAGACGAGATTGGATCCTCATACTTTTGCTAATTTAGTAGCTTCCATGGAACCTTGGACAATACCATAGATCACAACATGTTACTTCTACTTTCTCTGGCAGTACTTTAACCACTATTATCTATAACTGGACTACTGCAACTGCCTATTTTTTCTGCTTTTGACTTGACCTCTTTAACCCACTCTTCATGTGACAGTCAAAGAACTGATTTAAAAACCTAAATTTAGTTGCAGACCTATTTAAACTCCTCCAACGATCTATAGCTCTTACAAAAAACCACAAACTTTTAAGATTACTTTGAATGCCATGTTCTACCCAGCAGTTCCGAAAGTATGATTTAGAGACTGCCAAGGTTTTTAGAGACCCTTGGGGTGCACAGAGGGAGGGCAGGTCCAAACAATTTTCATAATCATAATAACAGATTATGTGACTTCTTTTCCAGAGACTACCGATGAATGAACATGAGAAACAATCCAGAAACAGGAGAATCCAGACATTTTCTACTAAGTCACTGAAGAGATCTATAAAACTACAAAACAGTGCCACTCTTAGAAAATGTCTGTTATTTTTTAGGGAAAATGTTATTTATATTAATGTGTAACAGGCTTATTAGTGTTATGGTTTTTCTTTCCTTTTATTAGTACATGTTTGCATACGTAGTGACTACAAACATCCACTGTAGGAGACTGGTACATGTACACAGCACATTTCAATTTCCTTCCCACCACTCCCTTTTATTTTCCAGCATCAGATTAATTTACTTATAAGTCTTATAAAGTATCAAATATACAGACTGAAAACCAGACTAAGAGATCAAAGAACCTACAAAATATGTAAGACAACTGTACTAAGACAAGGTACCCTTTTAGATACAATGTTCCCATTGGTTTACAGTATCTTTTTCCCATTCTGTCTTTTATTTTGTACTTTATATACATATATTGAGTTTTTTATGTAAGAGCAACCATGTGATGCTTGTGTGTTACTTTACTTAACATTATGACATGGTGAGGGGCCGGGGATTTAGTTCAGTGGTGAAGCCACCTGCCTCACAAGCACAAGGTCCTAAATTCGATGCCTGTACCAAAAATAAATAAATAAAAATTTAAAAGATATAGTTAAGTCTTCACTTAACATTATGGTCTCAAGGTACATCCATTTTCCTATAAATGACTCAAGCTTATCCCTTTTCATGGGAGGGCAGTACTCCACTGTATATAAATACATTTTAATCCATTCATTTGTTGATGGACATACAGGCTATTTCCAAGATTTAGCCATTATGAATCATGCTGCTACGAACATGCATATGATTTTATCACTATGGTAATGACACAGGAGGTAGGTATGGCAAAGCTGGCTGGGAAAATAAGGGAGACCTATTGATTATGAGATCCCATGAGGGTTGGTTGGGGATTTAGCTCAGTGGCTCTGCACATACCTTGCAAACACAAGGTCTTGAGTTCATTCCCCAGTACCAACCAACCAACCAACAAAAACAAACAAAGAAAAAACAAAATCCCAGGACCCTGTGTGCAGAACTTCTCTCAGGCTCCCACAAGATGTGGATGGCCTAAGAGATCAGATGCCACAAGGACACTTTCAGCAAGGATGAGGGTGGGGGACACAGACCAGGGATCAAACTCAGGACCTTGCTCTTGCCACTAAGCTAAATCCCTCGTCCTTTCACACTATTTTGGCTTGTCTTGTCCAGTTCTTCATCTGAGGTGAGAAGGACCTGGAATACTTTTGATTAGAGAGCCATTTCCAAAGAACTACCTGATAATAGTATGATGGCTTTAACTCTTTGAGGAAGATACCTAGCAGGGCAATGGCTGGGTCAAACAGAATTTCTACTTTCAGTTTTTTGAGGAATCTCCATATTGATTACAGTGGTTGTATCAGTTTACAGTACTGCCAACAGTGGAGAAGGGTTTCTTTCTCCCTACAGATGCAGCAGCATTTATTATTGGTTGATTTCTTCATGATAGCCATTCTTTCTGGAGTGAGACAGAATCTCAGTGTTTTTAATTTCCATTTCTCAAACTTCCAGTAATATTGAACATTTTTCCAAGTATTTATTACCCATTTATATTTTTAAATCTGAGAAGTATCTATGCATTTCAGCTGCCCATTTATTAACCGGGTCTTTTAATTGGGGGGGTCTAATTTTTTTGAGTTCTTTATATATTCTAGATATTAATCTTTCATCTGAGGAGTAGCTGGCAAATATTTTCCCCATTCTGTAGGTTGTCTCTTCGCTCTGTTAGTGGTTTCCTTTGCTGTGCATAATATTATGTTAAAAGAATACTTTAAAATTTTTTAAATGCCAAGGAGAGAAATGTGTGTATGTCTATTCCATAAGAAATGTTCTTTGGAGGGCTGGGAATTTAGCTCAGCACTTCCACTACCTGTTTCACAAGTGCAAGGTCCAATGTTCAATCCCTGGTACCAAAAACAAAAACAAAAAAAAGAAATGTCCTTTGATATCCTTAATAATATTTAAGAGTGCAAGGGATCCTGAAACCAAGGAGTTTGAGAACTGCTGACTTAGCCCAAGTGTCTCCCTGCTACCAGTCCTACACCTTAATTATGACATTAACTGTGCTGACCTCCCTTCTACTTCTCATATACATTAAAAAAACAAACAAAAAACAAAAACAAACCTCCCATTTCAGTTCCTTAGCTTCAGTTCCTTAGCTCTTCTCCCTAGAACTTTCTCCCAGTAGTTCATGGCTGGCACCTTACCAATTAGATGTTGGCTCAAATGTCAACTGCTCAGAGAGATCTTCTGTAACTACAGTTGTTCTCCACTCCTACTGCGAGAATATCCAATGATACTTTCTGTATGCATTTATTACCTGCAAGTATTTCAATGCTTGAGTGGTGCCAACTTTGGGGTAGCAAAGGTCTTGTCTATGTCCCTGAATTCCCTATATTCAGCATATAGGGAACAGCAAATCACAGTGATCTTAAGTGGTGTGTCCTCAAAGCACAATATGAATGTACCTATTACCACTAAACAATACAATTAAAATGGTTAAGACAGCAAAATATTATAAATTAATGTTTTGGTTTTTGGGGGCGTTTTTTGAGACAGGGTCTCACTGCATAGTTGAGACTGACCTGGAACTCACTATATAGCCCAGGCTGGTCTCAAACTCACATGATCCTCCTGCCTCAGCCTCCCAAGTGCTGGGATTACAGGCGTGCGCCACCACGCCCGGCTAAATTAACAAATTTTATATTATGCATATTTTATAACAAAAATATTTAAAAAGTAATTATGTTATTAAGTTTTGCTAAAGCATAATATAGTAGCACAGGTCTAGGCAGGTTATACTAATTCTAGGCCAGTCTATTCACTTAATCTTAAAAATTTATACAACTTTAGGGGCTGGGGATTTAGCTCAGTTGGCGCTACTGCCTGCCTCGCAAGCACAAGGTCCTGAGTTTGATCCCTGATACAAAAAACAAAAACCTTTATATGATGATAAGAAGAAAAAGAGCTAAACAAATCCCTCAGAACCACTTTTTAAAAAAATGCAGTAGCTGGGCATGGTGGCACATACCTCTTAGCAATTCAGCAAGAGCTTTTATCTAAATTAAAAAGGGGTTCGGGATAGAGCACAGCGCAAAGGCCCTGAGTTCATTTCCTAGTATTGTACAAGATGCAAACGAAAATAAAAACATGAAGACTGGGCGTGGTGGCACACGCGTGTAATCCCAGCACTTGGGAAGCTGAGGCAGGAGGATCACTGTGAGTTTGAGACCAGCATGGGCTACATAGTGAGTTCCAGGTCAGTCTCAACTACATAGTGAGACCCTGTCTCAAAAAAACCAAAACAAACAAACAAAAAGAAAATAAAAACATGTACAATTACTGTAAATATTATACATATAAGGAAGACAGTATAATAGTAATATAAATCACAACCCCATTAAGAAGCCGAATGTTTTAAAATTGTTAGGAAATATTGCAGACACCCTATATTTTTGTTCCTATAACTCTATTTATCTAGGTTCAACCTCTTCCAAAAACACTCACCTTGTTACCATTTTAGATTTTAAAAATATTAAAATGTAAGAGTGTTATTCATTTTTGCTAATTATATTCTTTTAAGTAAAAAATAAGTTTGCCCAATGAAAAGATACAAAGTTTAGTTCTCACCTTTTAATTAGTAAAGTAACTATCAAGTTAATTGCAACTTAAAAAGTTTTTAATTCATATTACATTATTTAGTTAAGTTGTATGCTAGGAATATTTTTTTGTAGCATATTTATTCCTTAAATTTTAAAAGAGCTTACCACCTGGGCACAGTAGTGTGTACATGGCTAAGGCAATAGGTCACACGTTTAAGCGCAGCCTGGGTAATTCAGTGAGACCTTGTCTCAAAACATAAAAATGGAGTGGGGATGCAACACAGGGGAAAGAACGTGGATTCAATGTCCAGTACCCTCCAACACTACGTGTGCCAGTTTATCAATGCTAGGGCTTCTCCTTAGTTCTGTGTCCCTCAGTATTTTAAAAGTTTAGTTCAAATGTTCCCTCAGGCTGAAGTCTTGCCAGATAGACCAACAGCTTCTGCTTTTGGTGTGGAAAACCACACCCAAAAAAAGCAGCCTCAGGGGCAGTAAAGACAACCACAGATCTAGCTCTTTTATGATGTGATCCCCTGGACAATATCCTTTTAATGCCAGACCACTTCTGTTAGGGGTTTACTGCAAAGATAACATATGATACTGCTAGTTAACTGGGAGTTGGTTCTTGGCAATAGTTCCTGTTATGGCTTGTCTAAATGTCCCCCCAAAGCTTCATGTGGTCAATGGTGGGACTTTTTCAGAGGTGTGTGATGCTGGGATTACTAAATCAGTTCACTGACTAGTTTGGCACCCACCCTAAGCCTGACAGCCTAGGATAAAATGTAAAAGGGGCAGAAAGAAGCTGCTAAGATCACTTGAACTTGCTGTCTGTTGCCTTCTACCTACCCTGCTCTGCCATGGACTGTTTCTCCTCGGCCATGCCTCTCTGCCATGACACCTTGCCTTGGAGCCAGCCGACTACGGACTGAAACCTCCATGGAACTGTGAGCCACATAAACTTTCCTCCTTTAATTTTGGGTGTCGGGTATTTTGTCCCAACAACAAGAAAAGTAATTAAGACAGTTACTAACAGGTGAAAACAGTCTTCATCATGTCTAATCAAAAGAGAGGTAGTTAGGGCTGGGGATTTACCCCAGTACATAAAAAAAAAAAAAAAAAAAAGAGAGAGAGCGGTGGTTGTAAAAACCTATCAAACTACATTTTTGTACTGCTTTTATCATAGCTTTAGGGAAACCAGAGCTAGACACAAAGCTTTATGTGTTTGACTCAATCTGGTTTCTAAGAGTTCATACATCTCAGTCTGTGGACAGAAGTGCTTATAAGCAAACGTGATTGGTGTCTGATCTATTTCTTTTCTGGAAGGAAGCTTGTTTGTTTATTTGTTTTTGGTATGGGGAATAAACTCAAGACCGTGGGCTTTCAAGGCAGGTGGTGGCACCACTGAGCTAAATCCCCAACCTGCTTAGAAGGTTTCTGTGGGTAGGACAATAAGATTATAAGTACTTTTTACTTTATGAGCAAATTTACTCGTCATGTCAATAAATATGTATGGAATTCTGGCTTTTACAGAAAACTTCTGGTCAATCTGTATGTAAGGTAAAGATTCTTCCTATAATATTATATAGCTTACCACAAATTTGTATGTTTTATAAGTACAGATTTTTGCACAGTTTTTCATAACACGGGGCTGTGTTGTCTAGTATGATAGTCATTAGGCACATGTGGCTATTTGGCATTGGAAACATGGCTAGTCTAGATTGAGATGTGCTATAAAAGTAAAATAGTACCAAGTTTCAAAGACTTGGTAATAAGAAAAAGAATGGGAGACATCTCACTACTAATTTGATGATTTTTAGGTTGGAGCAGCTAATATTACATTAAATATATTATTAAAGTAATTTTACCTTATTTGTAAATAAGGTTAATAGAATTTTTAAAGTTAAGTAGCCCTTTTTTGTTGCTTACATTATCTTTCAATTAGACAGCTCTGATGTGGAGTATGTGCGGTGATAGAAAAAAACATGGCCTTTGGAGAATAAATTCTTTGGTCTTCCTCAAAAATCAGTTTTCTTGGGCCAGGAATTTAGCTCAGTTGTTTTGCTGCCTGCCTGGCAAGTACACGGTCCAGAGTTTGATCCCCAGTACCAAAAAACAAAACAAAAAAGCAAGACTAGCAATGCATACTTTAACTTAAAATATCAACATACCCTACACAAAAAATAATAAAGTAAGGAATTTTTCAGAGGTAATGGCTATAGTTATAAACCTGGCAGTGGTGATGATTTCACAGGTGCATACTTAGCTCAAACATTAAATATGGACAGCTTAAAAGTCAATCATAAAGGCTTTAAGTCTATGCTACATTAGTTAAAAGTTTTGATCTTCCCCTTTCAATGGAAAGATTCAATGACTCTACTTTTTTTTAGTGGTACTGAGGATTGCATCCAGTGAGTTTGGTTCTACACTTTTTTTTTTTTTTGGTACAGGACCTTGAGCTTGCAAGGCAGGCGAAAGCACCACTGAGCTAAATCCCCAGCAGATTCTACACTCTTGACACAAACAAAAGTTTCTATGGTACTTTAAACTATTAGAATGAAATAATGTTTGGAACACATGGTCCAGATGTGAGCATCTGATTCTCATTTGCCTCAGGACAGAAATTATGAGTTAAAGATCAATGGTTTTAAATGTCAAAACAGCACAGACATAACAATTTAAAATGAAATGCATGTAAAATTATTCAACTTTTTTTCTTGGAAATATCCAAGATGTTTTCTATGCAGGTTCACTTAAGGAAATGTAATTGAAGCTGATTTCAATCAAAAAAGGCAGAGAGTATCATTTAAATAATGAGGTTTCAATTTAAATTTAAAAACAAAATTTTTTAAAAATAAAGTACTATGTTACCTGGGCTACTTTCAAACTTCTGTGCTCAAGTGATCCTCTTGTCTCAGCTGTTTAAGTATGTGGGAATACAGACATGCACCACCATGCCTGGCTCTCCTATATATTTTTAGTAAACTTTCAGTCAAACTCATAGCTGCAAAACTAGAACAGTTCTGAATTTGTGTGCTTTTATTTTTATTTATTTATTTTGGTACCAGGGATCGAACTCTGGTCCTTGCGTTTGCAAGGCAGGCAGCAGAATCACTGAGGCAAATTAAATCCCAGCCCTGTGCTTTTAACTATAAACCTTCAAAGGGAAAAATGCTTATCTCTGTGGGATTGTTACCCATTCTAACCCTGTACTGCCTAGGTGTCCCAGTCAACTCTCCCCCATTATTAGTGATTGAATTCAGGGCAGGGCCCTCACAATGAGCTACATTTTTATTTTTCATTTTGAGACAGGGTCTCACTAAATAGCCCAGGTTGGGTTTGAATTTGGGATTCTCTTGCCTCAGTTTCCCAGAGTGCTGAGATTACAGATAGGCACTATCACACTGACTCACAAAGCAATTTTGGTTACTTAGAAACTCTCAACTTTAAACGAAGTGCAAGATTTTATCTACTGAACTAGCAAAAGTGAAATTCTGCTATCCAATGTGAGTGATATGAATCCAGTTTCTGCTTAAAACCTCAAAAATAGGATGCAATTAAGCACAGATTCCATTGTTTTGAAGAATGGTTCGATAAGAGTATGGGCCTCCATATTCTCTTCTCTAGAGGAAAAATAAAATAATTTATCACAATATTGATAGAATTACTCGACCATATACTGGCAGTTCTTCTGCACACTAAATTACCATACCCGTTAATTAGAAGGCCTTTTAGAGATAGACATAGCTAATTAAAGCTGTAATTCAACAACCAATCATGAAGAATAATCATAATTTTACCATTAAACTTTTCTTCTAAAGTTAACTTTTAATTTATCATAGCCAGGGTTTTAATATTAATTTCCCCCATTTCCTCTGCTAGTTCTCCCTCACTCTGCCAAAATACAACAAAATGGGATGGTGAATTTTCGAAAAAATAATTATGTATTTCCAGTTCAAACTGTAAGACTTTCTAGATTATCTATCTACATGCTTACTTGCTTCCATTCATTTCAGTATCCAGTTACTAATGTATCAGGAAGGAAAAGCACAGAAACAGTGTAACTTCAAAATATCAACATGCAATTAGTGGGTCAAAAAACATTTCTTTGCCAGTAAAATTTTCATTCTGTTTAACTGTGTGACCTAATTCCTGGGAATTTGTCCTAAAGAAAATAACTCAAAGGCTGGACATTTGGCTCCATGGTTCTGCCGCCTACCTCACAAGCACAAGGACCTGAGTTCGATTCCCGGTACCAAAAAAAAGAAAATAACTCAAGGGAAAAAGCCATTTAACCCACACAAGAATGGTAAATTAAATGGTCGAACAGCATATCAATAAGAACTTTAAAGGTATTAAAAATTACAGGTGTGGTAGTGCACGCCTGTAATCCTAGCACTCGGGAGGCTGAGGCAGGAGGATCGCTGTGAGTTTGAGACCAGCCTGGGCTAAATAATGAGTTCCAGGTCAGTCTCAACTACAGAGTGAGACTCTGTCTCAAAAAAAAAAAAAATAAAATAAAAAAAAAATAATTATTGGGCCGTGAATTTAGCTCAGAGGTTCTGCCTCCTGCCTCTTAAGTACAAGGTCCCTGATCCCTGGTACCCCCCCCATTATAATTATGAAGACAATTCAACCACTGGGGAAATGCATACAAGTCTCGGTGGGGGAAAAGTACAAAAATTATATACTCAGTGCAATTATAATTATTCATAAAAATAAGCTATGGTCACAGCGTTGAAAACATTAAAATAGAATTGCCAATTTAGGGATAAAATGGCACAGATGACAGGTGAATACCATTTCATTGAGCAATGCTTATAAAATATTTTCATTTGCCTTTTCACTAAATTTATTCTTTTATAAAAGAATTATTAGACACTCATAGAGTTGTGAAACAATGCCCTTTTTATTTTGAAACAGGGTCTCAGTAAGCTGCTCAGAGTGGGCTCAAACTTGCAATATTCCTATCACAGCCTCCCAGAGGACTGAAATTATAAGCATGCAACACCATGCTGGGTAGGACACAGCAAGCACAACAGAAAAACCAAGGTTTCAAGTAAGAAGCCTTAGACCTCAGTTTTCTTCACCTTAGTGGCATACATAGGTAACAACATGCTCGGAAGGCTACACAGCTTAGTGGTGGTAGAGTGTGGACATGTTTGAGGACCTGGGTTCAACCCCCAATACTGAAAAATAATGTTCTGAAATTAAACTGACTACCCTAGACTATAATCTCAACAACTTGGTTGAATGAACAAAGGCCTTTAACTTGTCAAAACCTCACTGTGAAAGTTTAAAGGATATAATTTTTTTATATACGTAACTGCTTAAACAAACAAATACACCAAAGTGACTATCTTTGCTTTGTTTGTTTGTTTGTTTTTTGAGACCAGGTCTCACTATGTAGTTGAGACTGAACTAGAACTCACTATGTAGCCCAGGTTAGTCTCGAACTCACAGAGATCCTTCTGCCTCAGCCTCCCAAGTGCTGGGATTACAGGCGTGCGTCACCCGGCTCAGCTTCAAAGTGACTGTCTTTGTAAAACAGGCAGTTCAGTCAGCCTCTCTCTAATCTGCTGTTATCAGGAAATAAAGTTAATAATTCTGTTTTAAACTTCAAACCGTTTTACAAAGTATTGTTATTATTTCAGTTATGATTACTATTTCTACTTCCACTACTAAGAAGCCAACTGACAAAGCTGGTTAGAGTTTACAATGTGACTGAAAGAAAATCTTCTAACTTCAAAATGTCACTTAAAACAAATGGGCAAGATAAGAGTTCACAATCAAGAAGGAAAGATATAGGGACCAGGGATTTAGCTCAGTGGCATTATGCCTGCCTCCCAAGTGCAAGATCCTGAGTTTGATCCCCAGCACCAAAAAAAAAAAAAAAAAAGAGAGAGAGAGAAAAAGAGGGAGAAGAGGAAGAGGAGGAGGAGGAAAAGAGAATAAACCCACAATTAAATATGTGGCATTGTTCCTGTGGGAGGGAGTACAGAAAAGTGCTCCCAGGATTTTGAGACAGTTTTCCTCATAAAGACAGTAAAAGTACTGAGAATGCATGCACAATATATAGCAGAACACTTTAAGAAAAAAATGATGCTATTATTCCTAATGAAAGATGTTAACTGTAATTTATTTTATCAAATGTCACTGAAAAGCTAACATGACCCCATGCACTGTACGAAACCTTCAGGATATAAACATGATATGCAATTATAACCTTCAGGGAGTTCCAGTAATGATGAGTTAAATAAAAGGGGTACCTCAAGACTGGCAATGGGTATATAGAAAACCAGAGAAGACTTAGCTAAATCTCATGTGTACAATCAAGTCATAGGTGTTTATCTTCTCAAACACTGCTCTGGGTCATGGCCACACTTGAAATCAGCTGAAAATTAAGATTCTTTCCATCAAATTAAGAATAAGTTCATAGACACTTTATTTTTGCACCAAAATCCAGAACTGCATATATATAGGTCCCAAATCAACTCCTGAGACTTCACTCTGCTCCCCCTCCCTAACATACATATTAGTTCACTAGCTTGCAAATTCTAAGGCTGACTTTTAAGCTTTACAATAAGAAACAGATGGCCTACCCAGCATAAACTCTCACAAGAACTAATTTTTACCAATCATGTGTGATTAAAATCCAGACTTATACCTACAGATTAGTGAGCAACAGAAACCCTTATAATAATGTGACAATTATTCAGTGTGACAGCTGTTTCTACCACTACCAAATGTGAGTTTTAAAACATAGGCTAACACCTCTGGTTCCGTGGGATTAAAGCAAACAAAACAAAACAAACAAAAAACCTTGAGTTACAATACCACACATATATTGAGTTACAATATCACAGGTATAAAGCAACTCCCTGCAAAGAAATTTTTAAAAAGTGAGTTACCCTTATAAAGCAGGTAACTGAAATGAGAACCAAGGCCTGTCATGTAAAGGTACAAGATCCCAATGATGAATGTAACTGTACCGTATACCTAAAATGTACCAATAAACTCAATGAGGAAAGAAAATAACAACAACAACAAAAAAGTAGGTAACGAACAAAAAAGCCCATTGATGTACATTCCGACTAATTCTAGCATTCATGCTATATACTTGTACCACAGCTTCAGGAATATTTTCATTAAATTAGAAAAAATAAGCAATCTTCTCTACATACTGTAAAGTCCTAATCAAATGGAGTCATACCAAACTGTGATGCTTCCATAAAGAGCTGTATCATGAAGACTATAGTACATTTCTGTTCACATCACAGGGCCCTAAATACATGTTTGCTCACTTTTATTTCAGCAAAAGCCAGCCTCTGCCCACCAGGTTGTGAGTTCCTTCAGAGTTGGGCCCATGTCTATCTTGATCACTGCCAAGTCCAGGATCCAAAACACAGTACATACTTGCTTCTTAGGCAGACATACAGTAAAGCCACATTTTAGGCAGGTTATACATAATACTTACATATTTTCCTAATAGGATTCTAGGTGAAAAAATAATCAAAATTAGGACTGGGGATTTTTACCTCAGTGGTTCCACCACATGCCTCGCAAGCACAAGGACTCGAATTCAATCACCAGCACCAAAAAAAAAATCAAGATTTAAAATTAAGGTCAGAACTCCAACACTTATTAAATCCAATTTAAAACAAGGAAGAAGCTGGGCATCCTACCCAGGATGCTGAGGCAGGAGGATTTCAAATATGAAGACAGCCAGAAGAATTGAGACATTGTTTCAAAGGCAAACAAAAAAAATAAAACAAAACCCAGGCAAATTTAAATTCAAGTTAAGAATAATGTATTTGCTGGGTGTGGTGGTGCAGCCTGTAATCCCAGCAACTGTGGAGGCTAAAGCAGAAGATTCAGAGTTGGAGGCCAGCCTAGGCAATTTAGTGAGCTCAAAAGAAACAGAGCTGAGAATACAATGCAGTGCTAGAACATACACTCAGCATGCACAAGGTCTCATGTTCAGTTTGGAAGGGGATTGGGGTATGGGAGAATAACAACAAGGTTTGTTTGTATTTATCTATTTATTTAGGTACTGGGGATCAAACTCCATACCTTGTACTTAAGAAGCAAGTTACAGAACCACTGTGACAAATCCCCGGCCCAAAAAGGTTTTTGAATAGAAGAAAACTCAGGCACTCCTCTATTTTAAAGCAATATGAGCTGAGCATGGGGGTGTATGTCCATAATCTCAGTACTAGGGAGGCTGAGGCAGGAAGATCACTGTGAGTTCCAGGCTAGCCTAGGCTACATGGTAAGACTCTGTCTCAAAAAACAATACAAAAGGGCCAGAGATTTAGCTCAGCAGCACTGTGCCTGCCTGAAAAGCACAAGGTCTTGAGTTCAATCACCAGTACAGGGTGGGGGTGGCGGGGATGGACGGACACTTCACTGAATCAAACGTAATATTTGTGTGTTTTTTTTTTTTTTTTGGTACCAGGGATTGAACTCAGGTCGTTGCGCTTGCAAGGCAGGCCACAGAACCACTGAGCTAAATCCCCGGCACCCTATATATGTGTATTTTAATTAAATATTTCAAAAATCATTGCAAAAGGAGCCTACCACTCATTCCACTGCCCTCTTTCTATAAGAACTTGTTATATGTAGATGTTATAATACTTCTTCGTCTTCTTCTTCTTTTTTTTTTTTTTTTTTTTTTTTTTTTTGTTAAAAAATTTTTTTTTTTTTTTTTTTTTTTTTTTTTTTTTTTGGTACTGGTGATTGAACCCGGGTCCTTGTGCTTGCAAGGCAGGCAGTGGAACCACTGAGCTAAATCCCTGGCCCTGTAACGCTTCTTAACATGTGGAAATCACTTAGGCTAGAGGTGCGAACCTATGGCATGGGTGCTACAGCTAGCTGTTATCATTGGAAGCTCTACAAGGCTCGCCATCAATGACATAGGCTGTCTCTGTACAATAACTACAAAAGGTTTTTCTTTCGGATTCTCTGTAAAGCTGTTAAATCATCCTTCAGCTTTCCTGCACTATTTCATCTTTACGGCTGAACTAAATCAGACCAGCACTCTTGTATCCTGACTGACCAGCATTCACTTTTAATCAATGACAGATGTAGGAATGATGCCAGGTTGGGTGGGCCTCGTGCCAAAGTAACAATTTTTCTTGTGTTCAAGAGCAAATACCCTTCTTAAGCTCCAAGTCATCCAAATGAAGAGAATGACATCTGGAAGTTTACTGCAATGCCATGTGTTTGGCCCCTTTGTGTGATAGCTCCAGGCACTACAAGCGAGGGCTGTTGTGCCAGCCTTGTGGGATACTGCACGGTACAGCAACTCTGTAGCCTTGCAATATAGAGAAGGCGCTAACAACTCTAAGGGAAAAGTAGTAGCAAATGGGTGCAAGCAGAAGTTCATTTAAGAAAACTCTAGTATGGCTGTTTACAAATAAAATCATTTATCTCATTTCCACATTAAACTTTAGTCTCCAATTATTTGTTTACAGTCTTGATGTCTCAATTCTTTACCATTTAGGGTGTAGGGGGATGGTCCTGTTTTTAAAAGGTAACTAATACTCTCAAGAAAGCTCCCTGTTCAATATATAATGACTCAATCATTTATAAGTTGTTCTAGAAAACATTACCTTTTTCTGTTGTTTTTCTGGTGACAGGGTCTGGCTATGTAGTTCAGGATAGCCTTGAACTCACTATGTAGCCCAGGCTGGCCTCAAACTCATGGCAATCCTCCTGCCTCAGCCTCCTGAGTGCGAGGATTACAGGTGTGCATCACCATGCCTGGCATTTTAAATATAAAAAATTTCTTTTTTTTTTGGTACTGTAGATAAAAACCAGGGACTACACCACAGGAACTATACCTTATCCTCCACAGAGTTTTAATCAAGTGTACAGACACTAATGTAGTCACCTTGGAGAGGGGAGTTACCATTCTATTCAATCAGAAGCTGAGGCTCAGGGAAGTGAAATTGTACCCAAGCTCTTGAGCTAAGAAGAGGTAACAGTTCTGCTGGGCTCCAGAGTCTAATACTACAGCAAAAGAAACTGAAATTGAGGAATGCTGAAATAGTAAATTATTATAGGGCTCAATGAATGAAGCTGGCACACCACAATCAAGAATTTAGAGAAAACAAATGAACACTGATCACAGTTCAGGGAAATTCATATTTTCCCTGTCTTTCTTCACAAATATATGACGGTGAGCTGGGGATTTAGCTCAGTGGTTCTGCAACCTGCCTCACAAGTGCAAGGTCCTGAGTTTGGTCCCCAGTACCAAAACCAAAACAAAACAAAAAAACACCCTAAATATATGATGATAAATTTAGTCTATAGCTGAAGCAGTTCCTACGAGTTATAAGACTGAAAAGTATCAGAGGCTTCTGAGAACACTATCACTCTGGCAAATGAATGGGCCTGAGGATTATCAGGGGGGTACCTTAAGGTTTTGATTACAAATAAACTATGATTTCAAAGTGTTAATGCCACAATAAGATCACTTCTTTTTTTCCTTCAAAATTTGTAAGCTAGAAAATTTATTCCTTAACTAACTCCAAAAATCCACACATTTTAGAAAAGTTACTGAATACTAAGTATAGGAAAAGCTGTAAATGGTCACCAGTGGTCACTGCTCACTGAAATGACTTTTTTAACGATACACCCTCATCAGGCATGGTGGTGCATGATTATAATTTCAGCACTCAGGAGACTGAGGTGAGAGAAGTGTTTGAAGCCAGCCTAGGCTACACAGCAAGACACTGTCACACACACAAAAAAAGACGGGGGGTGGGGTCAGCAAGCCAGAGCACATGCCTGTAATTCCAGTCTTTGGAGAGGCCAAGGCAGGAGGACTACACATTCACGTTCAGCCTGGACAATTTAGTGACTTACTGAGATTCTGGCGGGGGGGGGCACAGACAGAGACAGACAGACACGGCTGGGAACACAGCTCAATCTCAATGCAAAAGCCTTGGGCTCAATCCTTAGCATTGCACATAAATGAGTAAACCAGCCGGGTTTTGTGACACACACCTGAAATCCCAGCACTTGGGAGGCTGAAGCACAAGGATTGCTGTGAGTTTGAGGCCAGCCTGGGCTACATAATGAGTTCAAGGCCAGCCTGGACTGCATAGTGAGACCCCATCTCAAAAATATAAAAAAATTTTAAATGAGTAAATATTAAAAGAAGAAGAAGAAGAAAAAAAAAAAAACATTCCCAGGTACTGGGCTGTTTTCCAAACAAACTAAAAGATGGAGGTGGGCTGGGGATTTAGCTCAGTGGTTCTGGTGCCTGCCTCGCAAGCACAAGGGCCTGAGGTCAATCCCCAGTACCAAAAAAAAAAAAAAAAAAAAAAAAAAAAAAAAAAAAAAAAGTAAAAGATGGAGGAACAAAATCAGCTAGAAAAAAAATCTCTTTGGCAATATGCTAGTAACACAATTAGCACCCACTCAATTCATCTATTATGACAGCTCAATCATATTTTGGCATTAAGCTAAAATTGGTATAGGAATGATGGCCTAAACCTGCAATAAACTGAACTGAGGAAGTTACAGACTATAGGATCTCACAAATACAGAATATTCCCACAGACAGAGTTTGGAATGGTTTAACTTGTATTCTTCCTAAGTGTGAGCAGAAATCTAGATATGCTGTAGCAAAAATGTACAGCTGGAGTTTGCAGATGCCAGGCTGTTAGCTCTGATCAGCAACCATACTGTCTGCTTTGCTGTGGCCCTCCTGCTGGCTGCCTCAGTCAGCACTCCAGGTTGTGCCCAGAGAATTGAAGAGGGTTCTGCTTAAGACTGCACTGTTTGCAGTCAAGCTACAGAAAAAGACCATCTTATCTGGGGACCCAAATGCTGATAGGATGATGATGTATTTTCTCCTCCATAAAAGTAAAAATACTAGCTGGGCATGGTGGCATATGCCTATAATCCTAGCACTGAGGTAGGAAAATCACTGTGAGTTCAAGGCCAGCCTTGACTACACAGTGAATTCAAAGCCAGCCTGAACTATAGACAGACCCTGTCTCAAAAAACTAAACAAATTAACATACTACCACCTGGATTTTATTCCCTATGTCTTGGGGGGGGGCGGTGAGGGTAGTGTGCTTTGAAAATTAAAAGCACAATGTAAACATGAGTCTATAACATAGTGGGGACTAACCCTAAACAACCTAAGTGGAAGGTAGATGAGCACTCCGAGAGATAAATAACAAAGTATACCCTCATGAACTCCTAAGTACTAATGCCTATTAAGAGGAGGCCTTCAGAAGATATTAAACAGGCACAATGCCTACAAAACAGGTTGTGTTCTCTATGCCCTCCTTTCCATGTCTCAGGCACTGTAAAACTTCAACTTTAAGGTTCAACTCAAACATCTCTTCATTAATCCTCGAGCTTATCCCTCTGTGAATTCTCTGCTGACCTTTTATGACCATACCTCTTAGTATAGTATCTGATACAGAGTCTAGACTCCATTACTACTTTCCTCCCCCTCCCCCTCTTCCCCTCCTCCCCCTCTCCTCCTCTTCTTCATTTTTTGGTACTGGGGACCAAATCTTGGGCCCTTGTGCTTGCAAGGCAGGCAGCGAAACTACTGAGCTAAATCCCCGGCCCTCCATTACTACTTTCTAATTCTAGTTACCCAACTACAATACAGTACAGAAAGGTTTCTGGACCTTTTCTATTAAGGCAAAGCTCCCTAAACTAAATGCCAAGACACATTAGAAATGTGTGAATAATTACAAGTTTGCTGAAATACTGATTCCCTCAATTCGGAACAACCAACTAAAACATATTTTATATGTGTGTTATAAGAACAGAGGTTAGGAAATACTACAGAAATCTGACTTTTAATTTTTAAAATATTAAACTAATTAATATAAAGCAGGATTAAGCATTATACAAATGACAACATCAACTGAGGCATTAAAAAAAAAAAAGACTAGATACTGTTGACTAGAAAATGTTTCAGAACATTGACATCAGGTAAAGCAACATATCCCAAAAGAGAAAATAACATGCTACTTCACATAAGAAGTCCGTCTGTGCAAACACCATATGGTCTGCTAATATAATAAAAAAACTGGAATTTACTTTTTCATCTGTAGATAAAAATTAAATTGCCAGAAATATTTTTAAATTTTGCCACTTCAAATTTCCAATGAAACTCATACAGAATCCAAGTTTATTCATCCAACCTCTTTTTGAAAGTCCAAAATGCTTTATCAGCCACATTTTTTGGGGAAAAAGTCAATATACAGCAATTTTTTTCATCTTAACTCTGTATTTGACCATATACAGATATTCCCTGTTTAACAACCTACCAGGTTAATGACAATTCCAACTTACAACATGCCATTTAGACTCACAACACAGTCCCTCTCCCCCATTTTTTGGTACAGTTCTGTGTATCTACTTTATAGAGCATCAATGTTATTTTTGGCTCAGTACAAATTATTTATACAGTACCGTAATTTTTGCTGATTGTACTGTAGTTTTATGTTGTTATATATTAGAGTACTGCCTGTTAAGAGTTATAAAAATAAAAGCAAAATCATAAAGTTGGAGTTTCCTTTTACCATTCTTTGTTCTGAATATTCTAATGCTAATCCAGGTGTGGTGGTGCATGACCATATATAATCCCAGCACTTGTGAAGCTCAGGCAGGGGGATTGCCAGGAGTTTGAGGCTAGCTTGGGCTACACAGTGAGCCCAAGGCCAGCACAGACTACATAGCAAGACCCTGTCTCAAAACAAAACAAAACAAAAAAGGCAGGGAGTGGGGGGAACCCCAACTACTGTAGCGTGCATACTATGTATAGACAGTTCCTCATTTAGTAACCAAGTCAATTAATGACCTAATTAATTGCAGGACTGGGATTCTGAGATTATACATACGAGTGCGTGTGTGTGTGTGTGTGTGTGTGTGTGTGTGTGTTTATCAGGGTGCAATGCTGCAACTGAATGCAGGGTCTCACACATGCTAGGCAAGTGCTATACCACTAAGCTATGTCACTAGCTCACTGTATGTCACTAGCTAAATCTGTACTTCAAAACCAATCATTCTCAGGTTGGGGACAATGTAGCTCAGTGGAACGGTACTGTTCTAGCATGTCTGAGGTCCTGGGTTTGCTCCCGCGTAACCAAAAAAAATCCTTCTAGATCAGCATTGTGGTACACTCCTGTAATCTCAGCATCCTGGGAAGCTGAGGCAGGAGGGTCACAAGTTCGAAGCCAGCCAAGGCAATTTAAGGAGACACTGTCTTGAAGTAAAAAATAAAAATTAAAAAAGGACTAGGGCAGGGGCTGGGATTTAGCTCAGTGGCTCTGCTGCCTGCTTCACAAGCACAAGGTCCCAAGTTCGATCTTTGGTACCAAAAAGAAGTGGGGGGTGCGGCCACGCTGGGGCTGAGTATAAAGGTTCAATTTCAAATGGCAAATAAATACATGAAAAAAATCTTCAGTATCACTGGTCATTCGTGAAATGCTAATTAAAACAATGCTGAGATTCCATCTCACTCCAGAAAGAATGGCTGCTATCAAGAAACCAACCAGAAACAAATGGAACCCGTCTCCACTGTTGGTAGAAGTACAGACTGGTGTGACCACTGTGGAAATCAGTGTGGAGATTTCTCAAAAAATTAAAACCAGAGGTTCCACTGGACCCAGCTATACCTCTTCTTAGTTCTTCTCAAAAGAATGAAAAGCATCATAGCAATATATGCACACTCATGTTTATAACAGCACAATTTGTTAAAAGCTAAATCTTGGGAACAGCCCAAGTACCCATCAGCAGACAAAGAATAAAGAAGATATGGGTTTTTTATACAATGGAGTACAACTCTGCCATAAAGAACATTATAGCTAAATGGATGGACCTTGAGACCATACTCTTTTTGGGGGAGGGGGTTGAGACAGGGTCTCACTATGTAGTTGAGACTGACCTGGAACTCACTATGTAGCCCAGGCTGGTCTCGAACTCACAGAGATCTTTCTGCCTCAGCCTCCGAGTGCTGGGATTACAGGCGTGAGCTACCATGCCCAGCTTGAGACCATACTCAAGTGAAATAAATCAGACACATATGTTTAAATACTGCATTATTTCTCTGGTATGAGAAACTGAAAGTGGAAATAAGGAGTTAAATGAATAATGGATGTTGGGAAACGGGAAAAAAATGTTCAAATGGGAAGTGGAAAAAGGGAGGAGGGTGGGAGAAAGAAAGGGACAAGGAAAATGTTAAAATATAGGGAGAAAAGAAAACTAAGCTTTTGTACACAGGAAGGGTAAGGGACTTCAGTGGGGGAATGGGATAAAATTTATTTTTCAAAAGATTCAAATAAAACCAATCAATCTTTGCGTTATACACAGCTCAAATTGAAATCCTTGGGCAAACCATTTTCCTGTCCCCCTTCTTAGAAACTATCCTTCTCTTAATGAGAGAGAGAGAGAGAGAGAGAGAGAGAGAGAGAATTAATCTACAGCAAAACTCAAACCTTTGCTATCTCTTGCATACACCTATCACAGTCATTTAAAATGGGCGTGGTGGCGCAGCCTGTAATCCCAGCACTTGGGAGGGAGGCTGAGGCAGGAGGATCACTGTGAGTTTGAGACCAGCCTGGGCTACACAGTGAGTTCCAGGTCAGTCTCAACTACATAGTGAGACCCTATCTCAAAAACAAACAAACAAACAAACAAAATGTCTCCATCACTCTAAGGTTATCCCCATCAAGTTTATGTTTTGCCCAAAAGTCTTCCTCAAAAATGTTCAAGTCACATCTTCTTGCTTAAAAACAAAATAAAATTCTGTTAAGTTTTAATTCTACTACCTACAGGATAGTCTATGCTCCTAAACACAGCATGGAGAGTGATCTATATAACCTAGATGTCAAGGTATCAGTTACCTCTCATCTGTGTGTGTGTGTGTTTCAGCAGTACTAGGGAATGAAACCAGGGCTTTTATTCTGAGCTACAAACCTATTCAACTCCCCACCTCACTTTTCAATTTTGAGAAAAGGTCTTGCTACATTGGTAAATTGTCCAGGCTGGGCTCAGATTTATAATCCTCCTGCGTAAACCTCCCAAATTCTGGGATTACAGCCTTGTGTCACCACACTAGCCACCACACCTGGCCTCTCTCCAGTCTTAATATCCACCATTCTCAGTCTTATACTTTACTAGAACTCTTATCTTCTCCAACTGAAATTCCATAAACAAAGAACTGCCCTGGGTGTCATCCTTCAGGGGATACATTTCCTGATTCACTGCGGTATTATGAAAGCCTTTCCAAGAATGTGTTCTTGAACTATATAAGGGGAATGAGGCAGCAAAATTTTTAGCTATCAGACAATTAGGTTATATAATATGGCTAAGCAGCAAGCAACAACTTTATTCTATTTCTCAAATTCCTTGGCTCCTGATCATGACTGACTGATTTGTTTTTTGTGTTTTTTTTTGGGGGGGGGGGTACTGGGATTGAACTCGGGTCCTTGCACTTGCAAGGCAGGCCACCGAACCACTGAGCTAAATCCCCGGCCCTTTGATTTGTTTTTTGAGACAGGGTCTTGCTATGTAGTTCAGGCCCAGCTGGCCTGGAAGTGGACTCAATCCTCCTGCCTCAGCCTCCTGAGCACTGGGATTACTGGCATGTGTCACCTAACCCAGCAACAAGAACTTTGAAAGCAGAACTAATTCGGGGTGAGGAGACCCAGTTTCAAATCTCAACTCTTCCCCTTTCCTATTTCCCTAATGTCTTCATTTTTCTGTCATTTATGTGGGAATTAGATAGTCACATGACTGTAATTCTAGTACTCAGGAGGCTAAATTGGGAGGACTGCTAGTTTGAGGCTAGCCTAAGCAATTTAGAGACCTGTTTCACAAAAACAAACCAAAGGCAAGGAATATAGGTCAGCACACCCCAGGCTCAAATCCTGTGTGTGTGTGGGTGGTGGTGAGGAACATTTAGAAAATCCCCCCACAAAATCTTCAAATAGCACAAATACTAACCTGTTAAAAACATATTACATGGGGCTAGGGATTTAGCTCAGTGGTTCCGCTGCCTGCCTCGCAAGCATAAGGTCCTGAGTTCGATCCCCGGTACCAAATAGATACCCGGTACCAAATAGATAGAGAGATAAATAAAAGGGCACAAACGCATATATCTTACTTTTTAAAAAAATGTATTACACACTAGGGCTGGGGATTTAGCTCAGTGGTGCTGCCACCTGCCTCACAAGTGCAAGGTGAAGTTAAATCCCCATACCAAAAAAAAAAAAAAAAAAAAAAA
>NW_022900934.1:25051877-25060727 GCF_012274545.1 Fukomys damarensis
CATAATTTTTTTTTTTTTTTTTTTTTTTTGGTACCAGGGATTGAACTGAGGTCCTTGCACTTGCTAAGCAGGTGGCAGAACCACCCAGCTAAATCCCCAGCCCAACATAACCTTTTTTATAAACTCTAGGAGAAACCGAACAGGAAGAAAGGAAATGGAAAGGAAAGGAGGAAGAAAAACAAAAAGACATGCTGCCTCAGCCTCTTAGAGCACCAGGGAAGGTCAAAGGCATGTGGCACCACAACTGTCAGTTACCACCTCTTGATTTCCTAGGCTCTTAATGCTACCAGGACAGTCTCTGGAAACAGGAGTAGTGACTTTGTCGAGGTCACAATACAAATCATCAGGAACCAATAACAACTTCTGACTGCCCTTAAAATCGGTTACTTAAACTGGGTATAATGGTGCATGCCTATAATCCCAGCACTTACTCGAGAGTGTGAGGCAAGAGAATTGCTCTAAGTTTGAGGCCAGCCTCAGCTACATAGTGAGTTCAAAATTACACAATGAGACAAAAAAAAAAAAAAATTGGATACTTAAATTTTATATTTACAATCTTGATTTAGAACAATAACCAAAATGGAACACATGAATTTACTGATAAAGGATGGAGTTTAGGATACCATCTAGACTATTTATTCAAAGTATTATTTGAAGTAAACTAGAACAACTTTATGCAAACAAGGTAATGAAAAGCAAAAAGATTTAACTAATAACAAATGTATGTAAGGAAAAATACACTATTATTTTAAATTAGGCCCCTTTCCTAATATACTGCCCACCCCAATTACCTTTAATAAACTAAAAAGTAAGTGACGAAAATGTTTATGTCCTCCACTCCAGCCCAGGGGTCTACTGGGCCATCATTTACTTGAATACTATAGGTGAGGTATGAAATATTTAAAGCAGTGACTAAAATTTTCCATAAAAGTCCATCCAGACCCTAAATGCTTTACTACTCAGAAACAAGAGTCATCTTCAGACATTTAAAAGACTTATATTCCACTTATGACTCTGGTTTTTCTACATTTAATATTTAGGTAGGAGGTATAGAGGGATAAAAAAGGGTAATTAGTTTTGCTTGTAAAACGTTCATCACAGTTGTAGTGCCAACTGAGCTATATAGCCTATTGGGGGGCTAATAGATTTCAGAGCATTAGTTTCAGTAATAGAGGTGGGGGTTGTGGTGGAAATCAATAAATGGCTACTACTTCTTTGCACGGACCCATATGGAAGTAATCAAGCGCAAGGGTGCCAGCTGGGGCCAATAACAGTCACCTGCAGTTGAGGGACATAGGGGTTTCAGATGGGTTTTTAATGCTAATTTCCTACAGAAACAATAAGCTAGAAAGAGCAGAGTAACAGACGAGGCTGGATGAAGAGAGACCAGCCAGAACAATGGCTGCACCTGGTGTTGGAAGCAGAGGGACAGGGGCGGCACGTGCTGCCAGCAGCAGAGGGCACATCTGTCATACTCAAAGCAGCCCATCCCCCAGCTCTACCAGCAGGGCAAGTGATGAAGGGTCTCTAAATATTAACAGCTTGCCACACAGCAACAGGTTTGAGTTTTTAAGACGCTGCATTCTCTACATGCACTCTTCTCTCATGACTAAGAATTAGTTAAAGCAGCAGGGTTGGCTTCCTGTCAATCAAAACTTAGGCATACTACAAATATATACATACATACACACACACTCACACACACATTTTAACTAAGTGTTCTCGTTACTGTGACCTCAGTGTTTTGGGAAATTAAGAAAAATCACATGAAAAGATAAATCTTGAATATTCATGCAAGTATCATACTAGTTACTAATTTAACCCTTTGAACTCATTTTTACTCCTATTTTACAGGTGAGAAAACAGACTTGGAGATGACAGTTACATTGGTTTATGATTCCATAGCTTAATGCCAAAGCCCACATATAATACTTCACTGCCTTTCTTCTACCTTTCCTACAACCAAATGAAAATCCATATCCTGTTTACTTTAGCTCCAGTAATGAGGCAACTCCAGACACTATATACATACATATATATGTTCTACACAAAACTCCACCTTACCTTGTCAGACATTTTTATCAAGCTGCTCAACATTAAATGGTAACAGGATTTCTACTAGCTATTGCTTTAAACAAAGTACAAAGATGTGCTTTTCCACGTTTTGACCTTCTATAAAAAAGTAAATTCATATATGTTCTAAATTCTGTAGCAAAAATGTGTCACCATATAGTTGTTGTTGTTTAAGCTACTCAGTTCTTAAACGTTAAATGGGCTGGGGACTTAGCTCAGTGGCACCGAGTCTGCCTTGTAAGCACAAGGTCCTAAGTTCGATTCCTGGTACCCCCCAAAAAGTTAAATGCTGTTTGGGAAGCCCATCCGCCAGTGAGAATGTAACAACCAGTCACAGTTGTTTTTCTCCAAGAAACAGCTACCGCTAGCTACTTTATTTATTGACTTGAAGGAAAAATTAACCCACATAATATTTCACAGTAGGAAACTTTATCAATCACAGCTTCCTGGTATATAAACCAAAAATTTAAGGAGAGTATGTGTAACTGTCTCAGAAGCAAACAATTCTCAGATTTGGAAAGACAGCAATAGTTAGCCCTACTTCAAAACACAGTAGCAATTAACAGTGTAACTATGCATTTGTCAAAGCCTAATTTAAAACACAGTGATTCATGCCAGGGACGCAGTTCAGTGGTGCCATGCCTACCTGGCAAGCATAAGGTCCTGAGTTCCATCCACGGTACCAAAAAATATATAAATAAATATATACATACATAAACACACAGTGATCCACCAGCTATACTCCTTTCAAACATGAGGAGTCCAAATCCTTGACTTTCCATAGTCTGTTCAAATGTGACCTCCTCCATGAAAACTGTTTCCTTAGTTGGTACTAATTTTTAGGACTCACCACTTTTGTGGATTTATGTGTATATTATCTCCTCTATAAAATTTCATCATTTATGGGCCGGGGATTTAGCTCAGCGGTTCAGTGGCCTGCCTTGCAAGCGCAAGAACCCGAGTTCAATTCCCAGTACACAACAAAAAAAAAAAAAAATTTCATCATTTATGGGCCGGGGATTTAGCTCAGCGGTTCAGTGGCCTGCCTTGCAAGCGCAAGAACCCGAGTTCAATTCCCAGTACACAACAAAAAAAAAAAAAAAAAAAAAAAAATTTCATCATTTTTATCTCATATTATATCAACATTAGCGGGCCAGGGATTCAGCTCAATGGTTCTGCAGCCTGCCTTGCAAGCACAAGGGCCAGAGTTTGATCCTCAGTACCAAAAAAAGAAAAAGAAAATAGGCTAGAGATGTGGCTAAGTAAGAAGACCCTGGGTTCAACCCCCAGTACTACCCTCCCACCAAAAGTCTGTAAAGTGAATGTCTTGGAAATTCAGAATACAAATTTGATCTAAACTCAGCCATCAAGTAGGGTTTTCAAAACCTGGGCCAGGCAGGCTTTTTACCATCCTATTACCTTTCCTTCAATTTTACTTAAAGATACAATAAATAGTACACTTGAGCCAGGCATAGTGGCATGTACTTGTAATCCCAGCACTCTAGAGTGTGAGGCAGAAAGATTGCCAAGTCTGAGGCCAGCCTGGGCTACATAGTGAGTTCAAGGTCAGCCTGAACTACATTGCCAGATTCTGTCTCAAAAAAAAGTAAAACAAATTTTTAAGTACACCTGATAAGATCATCCGTAAATTTCTTTCTTTCCGACCCTAACACTGCCAATAGGTCAACCCTGGGGACTTAGGAGTACTTCTAGCACTGAATAGCCTTAAAAAGACCATCAATGAACTGTCTCAATCTTTCATATCTACTTGAATTTTTTTAGTTGCATATAAAACTAGCTGCATATGATCATGCACCCCTGTTATCCCAACACTTGGGAGGCTGAGGCAAGAGGACGACTTCAAGTTTGAGGCCAGCCTGGGTTACATAGTAAGTTCAAGACCAGCCTGAACTACATACTTAGTGAAAACCTGTCTCAAAAATGCCCCCCCAAAACGATATCAAATCCAAGAATTCTGGGAGGTCGAGGCAGAGAGATTCCCAAATTTCAAGATCAGCCTGGGCAATATAATGATACTCTGTCTCAACATAAAAAACAAGGGCTGGGAATATAACTCAGTAGCAAAGGGACAGGGTCAGACTATGCGTGTTTTGGGGGGTGGGTTCCTGGTAGCTGGGTAACTAGGTGGTAGAGACTGTTTTTAAACCCCAGCATCAAAATAAACAAGACAAAACCAAAATGTCTATCCTTTTTTAGGTTTCTACAGTAGACTGTAGCCCACACTCATTCCAGTATTAAGTCCTTTTGTTCCCACTTATCCCTAGGAAAGTAATGTCAACAATTTCCTGACTGAAACAGCACCATGGAAATTCAATATAATCCCTACATCTTCTCAAATATTCAAACAACCCCCAAAGATGCTGAAAACTGCACCTATTAAAACATGAACCCCCTTCCAGGTGTGGTGGCACACATCTGTAATCCCAGTGCTCAGAAGGTTTAGGCAGGAGGATCATGAGAAGTTCAAGGCCAGCCTAAAGACTACATGGTGAGACCATCCCCCCCCAAAAAAAAAGTATTTATTCATTTAGTCCATTTGGAATAAAAGAATTCTTAGTAACTTAGTGAAACCCTGTCTCAAATTTTTAAAAAAATTGGGAATGTAACTCAGTGTAAAGGCCCTGCGTTTAATCCAGTCCTGAAATGAATGACTGAAACCTTTTAAAAAATCTCAATTTAAAAGTGCCCTAAGGAAGAACGGGCTTGGTGGTGCATATGTATAATTCCAGCACTTGGGAGGCTGAGGCAAGAGGATCATGAGTTTGAGGCCAGCTTGGGATACACAGTGAATTCAAAGTCAGCCTGAACTACAGCAGTGAGACCCTGTCTCAAACAACCCAAATCAAAAATAAACAAAAAAGTACCTTAAGGGCTGGGGATGTAGCTCAGTGATAAAGAACGTGCCTAACATGTACACAGCACTGGATTCAATCCGAGCACTGGAGGATTAGATTATGGTGTGCCCTCCATCTCAAGAAATCTTATTATAAGGAAGTGAATGAATAGTACTGTACTGTTCTCTTAAAATACTCAACTAATAAAAGGCTGAAGAACTTTAAGGATAAAAGTTTTTTTTTTTTTTTTTTTTGGTGCCAGGGACTGAACTCATCAACTTAAAAGGCTGAAGAACTTTAAGGATAAAAGTTTTTTTTTTTTTTTTTTGGTGCCAGGGACTGAACTCAGGTCCTTGCGCTTGCGAAGCAGGCCACCTAACCGCTGAGCTAAATCCCCGGCCCAAGGATAAAAGTATTTTTTAAAGTAAATATTTGAGAATTTACAGAATCTTCAAGTGAGAGGAACTATTTCAAGAGAACTGTCACAAGGAAGTACAATTTAGTACCTTATTCCTGTAGGCTGACTTTCTCAAAGTTCTACTCTGCTATTGTTTGACAGGTTCATTTGCATTATATAATACTGAGAGTTTCCCAAACTCTATAACCACAGAGAGACTTAGCCAAGATGATACATCATTTACAACATATAGCTGATCTGGGAAGTGGGTATAAGAGGAAAGGTACCCTGAAAACAATAACTTTAGGTAAGACCCATTCTGAGCTCAAGTTGCAGGTTAAAAATGCAAACAGTTGCCCTTGAGATGTACCTCAGTGGTAGAACATATGTCTGGCATGCACAAGGCCCTGAATTCAATCCCTAGTATCACCCCGCTAAAAAGACAAATATACTGTGTTATATATTGTATTTTTGTTATATATAATATACATTTGTTATATATTTATATATTATGTTATATATTGACATCTAGGAACTTTAAAAACTAACCTGTATGACTTCTATGTTGATTTCCATGTGTTAGGTAAATTTACCCAATAACATGAGTAATAATTACTCAAAGATAGAGACTAAAAGAGAACAGTAGGTTGCTAAAAGTGAGAGAATTACTGAATAATGACTATATAGTATGTATAAACTCCCAAAACTCATGTTTTTCCTATAAGTATTTGGATTTGGAAGCCTCAAAAACAATGAATACAGTAATGGGGAAAAAGAACAACAACAAAAACAGAAAGCCAAACTAGGCATTACAAATCAATAAGGACTACAAACAAGGTAGTTATATTTGTGTGAATTCCCTAAACTCGTAATTTGAGATTTGATGTTATTTATTTTGCAAATAGGAAATAGAAGAAAACACCATAGGAGCAAAATGTAATGAAAAGGAGCTAAATGTGTCTAAATGAAGAGATAATATTAGTTTTACCGCACTCTCTTAGCTGTAAAATCTGTCTGAATGCACTGAAATAAAATGTGACAACAGGAAAGTATTCTATGAGCCATTTCTTTAACATTGCCTATTTGTATTATGCATACTTAAGGAGAACAAAATTCCCTCAAAACATCACAGAAGGCTCCAATGTGGAACAGCTTACAGAAATATTTGTGGAACTACTTTTTTAGCTGTAGAATTAAAAAAAAAAATTTAGTATATGTTTGCAATACATAATAATTACAATCATTTTTTAGCTGTAGAATTCATACATTGTGGCCATTATCCCAACTTTCCATTCAAAAAAGCATGGCATTCAAATATAAAGGTGACAACTGAAAAATGAGATAGAAATATTAACAAAATGAAGCATCAAAATGAACTGAGTAGTTACAGGCTGCTTTAACCCATCACATATCAAGAAATGCTCATATAATACGATAACTAGAAAGCTTGGAAAGGCAGAGAACTGTGCATATTATCCCCAAAACTAAATTAAAATGTACTTACCCTGAATGCCCAGATTAAAACAATCCAGATTCTTAAGACACCAAATTTATTAGAAATAGATATTAAAAAACTCTGCTTTTTCTCCTCCTAATCTTCAAAGCCCAATCGGAGACCAGCCTTCTTCCTCCTTTCATTAGCTGGACATGTGTCAGCTCTCTCACATCTGCGATTTCTCACTGACTAGAGCTGCCTGTCCCATTCCAGGGAAACACAGATGGATCCCAGATGGGAAGGTCCTGCCAAACAGACCAGCTCTTCACCTTGCCAGAATCCCCAGATACAGTCAGTCTCTGTGTCTTTTTCTCCCTCCCTCTTGCTTCCTCTCTCCACTACCCCTCCAACCCTTCCTGTTACCAGGGCTCTTTGCCAGCTGATGTCACTAAGTACACACCTCCCAGTGGCTCCTGGCCAATCTGACATTAACTTGTTAAATACGTGTAATTTGTTTATGGCTGACAATAACAGCAAGGATATTGTGCAAAACCTATCCTTGCAAGTCCCTAGTGGAATAACATGTAGAAACACACACAGACACACAGACTCACATTTTTTTAGAACATTCAAATGTTTAGCAATCACCATTTAAAGTCCCACATATTGTCTGATTCCTACTATTGTTTAATAGCTTCTGCTGAGTCAATTTTAAAATGCTATAATTTAAAAACCCTTCATAAAATGAATTATTAAAAATGTGTTTTGAACATGTAATTAGATAAAACAAAAAGTTGCAAATTAATTTGGGGACTATAAACAGAAATATATGTAAATGATTCACACAAGCTGCTTCTCAAATCCAGTCTTGGTAGCACTGCAAAACTGGCACGTGATTAAAATAAGACAATGCAGGCAACATGGTTCTGGTGCTGTAAAGATTATAAATCAAAGATGGGGACACAATGCAAAAATTGTTTTAAAACAAAACAAATATTAATGTGAGGATTAACAATTTTTAACTTTAAAAGAACTGCTAATACAAGTTTCAACAATACCAGCAAAAATAAAAAACACTTTTGGGGCAATTATTTTGAGACTACGAAGAGAACAACGTAAGATGAAAGTTTAATCCTTTATACCTCCCAAGAGCTAGCATGTAATAGTTATTTGGTCAATTTCTACTGAACAAAAATTGATAATTGAAACTGACACTGCACTACAGTTATAAAGATGCTATCAAAACCAGGCATGGTGGCACATGCCTATAAACCCAGCAGTCTGGGAGACTAAAACAGGAGGTTCACAAGTTCAAGCCTAGCCTGGGCAATTTAGCAAGACCCTACCTCAAAATAAAAAACTGAAAAAGGGCTGGATGTGGTGGCATATGCATGTAATCCCAGCACTTGATTGGAGGAGGCAGGAGGATAGCCACGAGTGAGGCCAACCTTGGATATACAGTGAGCTTAAGACCAGCCTGAACTACTACAAGGCAAGACGCTGTCAAGGAAGGGAGGGAGGGAAGTTATAATTCTTGAACTCTTAATTTTTCTATCATACTTGGAATGTCTGGAACCTGTAAGCAATTTTTCTGTCATGGCTATTTTAGGCAAATAAGAAAGGGTGATTATTTCTGTGTAGGGCAACATTATGACTAGATTTCAGGCTTTCAGTTCATCCCAGTGGTGGTGATAGTAATAGGTACTAATAACAGTAGTAGCAGGTTGAGTGCTTATCATTGACTGCTAAGTGTCAAAAACTACCCTCACTCCCTCACCGCAAAGGTCTTGTACTATAGGGCCTGGAAGGTAGGCATTATTTCTTAATTTTACAGCTACATATGGATCAACAGCCAGAGCACTACACTTTTATTGTCAACTAGGAAACTAAATCCAAAGATGCCAGTGAAGCAAGGTACAGTGGTGTACTCCTGCAGTCCCAGCTATCAAGACACTGAGGCATGGGCTGAAGATTTAGCTCAGTGGTTCTGCTGCCTGCCTCGAAAGCACAAGGTCCCAAGTTATTTATTCCCAGTACAAAAAAAAAAAAAAAAAAAAAAAAAAAACTGAAGAAGAAAGAACATTTGAGCC
>NW_022900934.1:25061013-25065597 GCF_012274545.1 Fukomys damarensis
AAAAAAAAAAAGATACTGAGGCAGAAGGATCATTTGAGCCTAGCCAGCCTGGGCAACACAGTGACATCCCATTTTAAAAAAACAAAAACCTCTGAGGCTAAGCCAGGAGGATTCCAAGTCCAAGCCCAACTCAGACACAACTTACTGACTTAGGGAGACCCCATCTTAAAAAATAAAAAAGGCTTACTATGTAGCTTAGTATGAAGGCCCTGTGCTCAATCCTCAGTAAAGAAAGGGGGAGGGGGGCTACTGATTGTCCAGGCTACTGAATTACTTATTCTGGAGGAAACCAGTCACCATATCACAAAGACACTCAAGCAACCCTAACAGGTCCACCCAAAGATGAAATGCCAACCAGTATCAACTTGTTTGCAGTAAGCAATATGTGTGTGGTGGGGTGGGATGGGGGCACTGGGGATTGAGGGTCTCACTCATGCTAGACTAGAGCTCTACTGCTAAGCTATTTCCCCAATCCCATATGAAGCATTCTTTCATAATAAGTTAAGTATGAACCTGATCAAGCTGGCCTTAAAACCATTTTACCAGACATCGAGGACATGTGTGAACATGTGAGTGCCAAGGTAGCAATACAATTAGCAAAGGCCAGAATATGAAATCATGTGCACTAGGGCATGCTTTTAATCCCATTTACTTGAGAGGCTGAGTCAGGAGATTTTCAAGTCTGAGGGCAGCCTGGGCAACTTGGTGAAACTCTGTTTCAAAATGAAGAAATAGGGGTGGGAATTTAGCTCAGTGGCAGAGTGCTTGCCTAGTACACATAAGTCCGTGGATTCAATCCCCTGGTACCAAAAAACAAAACAAAGCAAAAACCAGAAAGCATAGAAGGTGGGAAATTTTATATCCAAACCAACCAAACTAGATTCTTTTTTTTGGTTTTTTGTTTTTTGTTGTTTTTTTTTTTTGGTATCGGGGATCGAACTCAGGACCTTACAACTTGTGAGGCAGGCAGAGGAACCACTGAGCTAAATCCCTAGCCCTCAACCTAGATTCTTAAACAAAAGGTGTAGACAGAGGATAGCCTATACATTAAAAGAGTAACAAAAGATAAATACAGTGTGTGGACCTTAACTGGATTCTGATTATAACACACCAACTTTTTTTTTTCTTCTGGTTCCCATGATGGAACTCAGGACCTTGCACTTGCAGGCAGTGCCACTGAACTAAATCCCCAGACCACAACACACCAACTTTAAAAATAACCTGAGAAGAGAAACAAAAAAATATGAGAAAAGGAAAAAGTAGAAACAGTCTTTGTACATAGGGAGGGGTAAAGGAATTAAAGGGAGGGCATGGGAATGAGGAAAAAATAAGAACCAAGATACATCATGTAAAGGTATAAGTTCCCAATGATGAAGGTTAACTGTATTGTATACCTAAAATGTACCTATTAACTTAGTAAAAAAAATAACCTTTGAAATCAAGTGTCGTGGTATATCTCAGGTATTCAGGGGACTAAGCAAGAGGATCACTTGAACCTAGTCGCTCCAAGCAGCTTGGACAGTGTTTCAGTTACTTTTCTTGTTGCTGAAACAAAATAACCAATATTCACAAATTAAAAGAGAAAAGATTTATGCAGCTCACAGTTGGCAGAGATTTCAGTCCATAGTTGGCTGGCTCCATGGCAGCTTAGCATAGCAGAGGGGCATGGCAGAGAAGAAACAGTTCATGGCAGGCAGAAGACAGCAAAAGCAAGCAAGGGACAGGAGTGTACTTAGCCCTCTTTCTGTCCCTTATATTTTATCCAGACAGGGTAGGGCACCCTTAATCCTATCTAGAACTATGCCAAACCTATCAGTAATCACATCTCCTTAATCCCAGCATCAGATATTCTAGATCCAGGCACCTCTGAAAAAGTCACCACCTAGAACAAATGAGGCTTTGGAGGGATATCTATCTAAACACAAGCAACAATATTCTACCCCTGGACCCCAAAGACTCATATACACCTCTTTATGCAAAAGGCAAGTTAGTCCATCTCTAAGAGTTGCCAAGGTCCTAAACATTTCAGCACTGATGAAAAGTCCAACTCCAAAGTCTCCTCTGAGATTTATGACAAACTCTTAGCTGCAAGCCCCTGTACCAAGGAAAAGAAAGTTAAATATTTTCAACATTCAATGGCACAAGATAGACATTTCTATTCCAAAAAATACAAAGAAGAGGATGGAAAGAAATGGAAACAAAGCATGTCCCAAATCCAGCAGAGCAAACCGAGTCCTGTATCTCCAGCATCCTAGGCAATCTATGATGTGAACTCCAAAGGACTACAGCACTGCAAATGGTTGCAGCTCCCAGGGCTTCTTTCTTGGGCAGACTCTGCTCCCTCCTTGCAGTTTTCCTCAGATGATCCATGCTCTTGGATTCTCCAAACGTCTGGGGTCTCCACTGCACCTTTGGCTTCACACTCATGGCATCACACACTGCCCTCTCAGGGGTACACTGCCTAGCCTCCCAGGCCTTCTTCTGAAATCTGGGTAGAAGTCTTCCAAACTCCACAACTCTTGCATTCTACATGTACCTAAAACCAGAGTCCATATGGATGATATCAAGGTCTGCTGCCATCTGGAGCAGCAACCAGGCTTCCTTCTCTCTTGGCTGTAGGGGTCCAGTGCTTATGAACCAAATCCCAAAGGAACCACTTCCCTGGACTGCTGCCATTCTGGAACACGGTGCTCGGGAGCTCTCATCTCAAAGCAAAGTCCACCTTTGCAACTCTGAGGCTACAAAGGCTGGAGTTCTGCTGGTTCTTGTGATATTCTTGGGCTATCTTTTCTGTTGTCTTTTTCTGAAATACATGGCTTTTTCTTTCTAATCTTTTCAGCAACCAATTTCTCCCCTCTTCCATCTTTGGAGGCCCCAATATTACTAGAGCTTCTTTTTTGGCCAAATTCAAAACATTTTAAATCATCATGTTGGGCTCTTTGCTCTTGATTTTCAACATAAATCTGGCTAAAGGCCCTCAACAGTAGCCATATCACTGCCCCAACATTATAGACTGTCTTGAAATTTCTTCTGCAAGATTAATTAGGTCACCACCCTCAGTCTCAGGCAAAGTCTCTACACATGTGAAAAATGCAGACAAACTTTCTGCCAAGCCATAACAATCATCATCTGGAGTTCAACAGCCTATGCAGTCCTTCTTCCCAGGAAACCTCCTGAGCCTGGTCGTTACAGGCAGCATTTCTATCAGCATTCTGGTCTCCTGAACTTGGACCATAACCTCCCAAGTATAGTCTCAGGAGTTCTAGGTCTGATTTTTCAGCTAGTACCTCTGAACCTTTTCTACTTCTTCCCCCACCCATAAGCCAGCTCCAAAAACTCCTAAACCACATGGTCAGGTATAGGGCGTGTTGGCACTCACCTGTAATGCCAGGACTCAGGAGGCTGAGAGAGCCAGGAGGATTGCCTCAAGTTCAAGGCCAGCCTAGGCTACATAGTGAGTTCAAGGGGGCATCCAGAACCACATAGTGAGACCCTATCTCAAAAATTTTAAAAAAGGTAAAGTTACAACTACCCGACTTCTCTAGTACCAAATTCTGTCTTGTCTTAGTTACTTTTCGTGTTGCTAAGACAAAATAAACACCTACAAGTTAAGAGAGGAAAGGCTTATTTGGGTCATGATTTATACAGTTCCAGTCCATCATCAGCTGGCTGCAAGGATAATAGGTTATGAGTGAGACTGGCAGATGATAGGGAATTTATTTTTAAGCAGGTAAAACAAAAAGATATGATCTGATATACCAATATAGTCATTTAACTCAGTAACCATATCATAATATGATATACAGTCAACATTGGAAATTAATAAGAAACCAACACCGTAATATTATCAGGAATAGTCAATACAACCTCTAAATTGGTTACTTTATAACAATTTGCAAAGTGGTTGACAAAGGTTCCATATTGTTATAGGCAAGAGTGTATTTCAATTGTTAAAATAAGTAACATAGACAAGGTCTTACTGTGAATCTCACGCAGCCTCCAACTCCTATGTGGCCTCCTCCTCCAACTCATGGTCCTCCTACTTCAGCCTCCTCCCAAGTGCTTATGACTATGTGCTACCAGGCTGTCTTTTGTTTTAGAGATGTTGTTCAGGTTGGCCTCAAACTCCTGGACTCAAAGAATCCTCCTACCTCTTAAAGTATGCCATCACAACATCTGGCTTGAACGGACATTTTAAATTATGTATTACATATACTGTATATTTTCAATTTTTAAAAAATTTGTCATAAAAATGCAAAAATATCTGTACATAAACTTTCTAGCAGTTTACTAAGATTCTAGAAATGATTCCTTATAGCAATAAGCAATCAGATTGTGATCTTTTATTTTTTTGGTACCAGGGATCAAACTCAGGACCTTATGCTTGCAAAGCAGGTGGTGGAACCACTGAGCTAAATCCCCTGCTATTTTTAAATTTTTTGTTACAGGGTCTTGCTATATAGTTCAGACTGGCCTTGAACTCAATTATGTAGGACAAGGCTCAGTGGTTCTGCCGCCTGCCTGGCAAGCACAAAGACCCAAGTTCAATCCCCAGTACAAAAAAAAAAAAAAAAAAAAAAAAAA
>NW_022900934.1:25065687-25085623 GCF_012274545.1 Fukomys damarensis
AAAAAAAAAAAAAAAAAAAAAAAGAACTCAACTGTGTAGCCCAAACTGGCCTTGGACTCGTGATCCTTCTGCCTCAACCTCCAATTGCTGGGATTTCAGGTATTTGCCACCAGGCCCAGCCAGATCATGAAAAAAAAATTGGGGGGGTACCGGGGATTGAACTCCCCCTTGCACTTGCGAGGCAGGCGGCAGAACCACTGAGCTAAATCCCTGGCCCCAGATTGTGATATTTAAACCACAATTTTCTACTAAAACCAGAGTTCCTTGGAGAAAGTGCTGATCTTGAGTGGAGCAGGCAAAGTAAAAGAGAAGTAGTATGCACCATCTGGCATAAGAAAGAGACTGCTTGCTGGGCATGGAATCCAGCACTCAGGAGGATCGATCACCTGTTAAATTCAAGGCCAGCTTGAGCTATACAGTGAGTTCAAGACCAGCCCGAACTAATTGTGAGACCCTGTCTCAAAAAACAACAACAAAAAATAGTATTATGGAAAAATATCAAACAGAACAAAAAATGGGCTAGTGATAGCCTAAACGATATATAAATGATATACCTAAATGCCCAGTTAGGATATAATTACTAAACTGGCTCCTCCTGAAGAACATCCTAGATAGCATAAAAACTTATGTGACTATTTCTGTATATATCTCTTAAAAGATAAGAAATATTCTTTTTTTGTTGTTGTTTTTAGAGACAGGGTCTCACTATGTAGTTGAGACTGACTTGGATGGAACTAACTATGTAGCCCAGGCTCGTCTCGAACTCACAACGATCCTGCCTCAGCCTCCTGAGTGCTGGGATTACAGGTGTGCGGCCACCACGCCTGGCAAGATAAGAAATATTCTTAAAATTACAATCATAAATCTATTACCATACCAAAAAACTAAACAATTAAATTCCTTCATATAAATAGCTGATGAGTCTTAAAAGTTTTCTAGTTAGCCGGGCAAGGTGGTGCAAGCCTGTAATTTCAGCACTTGGGAGGATGAGGCAGGAGGACTGATATAAGTTCAAATCCAGCCTGTGATATACAGTGTGCTCAAGGTCAGCCTGAACTACATAGCAAGACCCTGTCTCAAAAACCAAAAAACAGTAAAAAGAGCTGGTGATGTAGCTCAAGACAAAGGCTATGGTTTCAATCTTTAAGGCTGCAAAACACACACACACACACACACACACACACACACACACACACACACACACACACACACCACATGAAAGGTTAAAAAAAATTTTTTTTTGCACAGGGTCTCGCTAATCACTCACTGGCATTGAACTATGTAGCCCAGGCTGGACTCAAACTCATGGTGATCCTCCTGCCTCAGGTTTCCAAGTGCTGAGATTACAGTCATGTGCCACCTTGCCCAGCAAAAAGTGAAAGTTTTGAACTGATTCAGGAAATTGAGTTAGCCAAAACAGTACACTCGAAGACACTCATGAAAAAGGACCTCCAGAAGTACTTCAGAATGCAGCAAGAAGGATGGGATATTGTGTTGGAAGCCAGAGGAAATATTTTGTGGGGGATTAATGGCAATGTGTACTGTACTGTAATAAATACTTTGAAATCTAAACATTGACTGTGCTGGGAATGTAGCTCAGTGGTGCAGTGCCTGCCTGGCAAGCGCAAGCCCTAAGTTTGATTCCCAGTACCAAAAACAAGCAAATTTTAAAAAAACTGTATTTCGTGATCTCAACTCAAGGGTTCTTGTTTGTTTGTTTGTTTGTTTTAAAGGTGTGCACAGCAAAAGAAACCACCAACAGAATGAAGAGACAACCCACAGAATGGGAAAAAGTTTTACCAGAAGCTCTTCAAAGGACTAACATCTAGAATGTATAAAGAACTTAAAAAAAAAAAATCGTCGTCCTTCAAATTTAAAGACCCAATTCAAAATGGGCAAATGAAATGAACAGGTACTTCTCAAAGGAAGAAGTACAAATGGCAAATAAATGTATGGAAATGAGTACGAAGATTGCTCGAAAAACTAAAACTGGAGGTTTCATTTGACCCAGATTTGTCTCTTCTAAGTACTTTCTCAAAAGAGTTAAAAGCATCATATCACAGTGATAATGTATACTCATTATAGCAGCATAATTTATAATAGCTAAATCTTGAAAACAGTCCATATGCCCATCAACAGATGAATGGATAAAGAAAATGTGGTATTTATATACAATGGAATACTACTCTGCAACTTAGAAAGACAAACTTGAGTCATTTTTAGGTAAATGGATGCATCTCACAACAATTTTAATTAAGTGAAATAAATCAGCACATAAGTTTAAATATCACATTGTTTCTTTTGTGTGAGAAACTCAAAGGGTAAATAAGGAGCAAAATGGAAGATAGATACTGGGGAGTAGGAAGAACACGTTCAAACAGAAAGGGGCATGGGGGACAGAGAAGGAAGGAAGGGAAAATAGATTTTAAAAAAATAAGGGAAGGGAAAAAATGGAAACAAAGCTTTTTTAAATGGGGAGGGGAAGAAGAGTTAAAGGGGAGGGAAATGAGAAAAAATAATCAAGATATATTATCAACAGGTACAAATTTCCTATGACAAATGTGAGCACTACGTATAACAAATGTGTACTAATAAAAATGATTTTTAAAATTGCTGGTAAGAAAAAATCTAAATAAATAATAAAAGACAGCTATTATTCTTGTAGTTCAGGCTGGCCTTGAACTTCACAGCAATCCTCCTGATTTGGCCTATACTACTACACCCAGCAAAGAACTGTGTTAGAGCATTTTTATCACTCCAAAAGGCCAACCTATTCCTTTAGAGTAAATCCTGTTTTCACCCACAGCCCCAACCACTAATCTGCTTTCTCTATTACTGTGCTATTACTTTTCCCTATTACTGTGCTATTCTTATACATTTCACCTGGTTTCTAAGGTTCAGCCCAGTGGTAGAATCTATAAAGACTTTTTATTACTGAATAGTACTCTATTCTATTATTGAATAATATTCTAATATATTTTCTACATATTTATCAATTGATAAAACAAATAACTTCCAAATTATAGCTATTATGTAATTGTTTTAGAAATTTTTAAATGGTTAACAGTTTTGTCCAGCTTTATCAAGGTTTCGTTGTTATGCTTTTTATTTTGGTCTTTTGTTTTTTGGTAGTACTGGGAACTGAACCTCGCACTGATCTACAATACCAGCCCCTTTTAAGGCAGGCTCTCTCTTTTGTTGCTGTTTGTTTTTGGTATTGGGTATTAAACCCAGGGCCTTCCCACTGAGCTACTACAACACAGACAACCCTTTTCTTATTTTAAGACAGGATCTGACTAAATTGCCCAGGGTTCATACTAATGGTAGGCAAGAGCTCTACCACTGAGAAACATCCCCAGCACTTTTATTAATTTTATCTTGAGACAGTTTTATCTTGAGACCCAGGCTTGTCTTGGTTTTGGCCCTCCTGCCTCATTCTCCTAAGTAGCTGGAATTACAGGTATATGCCACCAGGCCTACCTCTACGAGGTTTCTGAAAATAATTCCTCTTGATTATTTTGAGAAAATTTTGTTTTCATCAGTAGCTGGTCATCTGATTTTAATGGCATATTGAGAAGTATTTTTCCCATTCAAGACTATATTCCCCATCCCAGACTGTAAGATCATATTTCTAGTATTGTCTTCTAGTATTGTCAATTCACTTTCCATAATTTCCACCATTTTATTTTTTACAGTTCATTCTTAATTTCACTTTATTTTAGCATATATATGAGGTTGAAAACTGTAAAATATAAATTTTATTAAGATTAACTATACCTACTGCTGAAGCCTATCGATTAACCAGTAGAAACAAAGAATCCAAGACTAAATTAAGATTCGCTCTAATTCTTTAGACAAAAGTGAGTTTAGGGCCAGGGATGTAGCTCATTGGCACCGAGACTAACATTGGGATTATTTTTTCTTCCTACTCTTTAGTAGAATCTTTCTGGTTTTACAATAAAAGCTAGTGGAAAAATAATATTCACTTCACATATAGTTTTTTACAACTAGTTTTATGGAAATGCCTTTATTAAAAAACTTGGAAATGCCTATGCAGATTTTTACATTCATCTAAGTTACTTTCTGCCAAACACTTTCTTTTTTTAATGTCTTTGACAGAATAGGAAAAATGAAACAAGAAAAAGCCACTTAGTATTTCAAGCACACAGTCAATCTCTGTTGGAAACAAAATGTTAAGGTTAATAACAGTCTTCTACTTTTATAAAATAACTATAGAACGAGTATTAGAGAAATATGTTAATTCCTGAATCCCACTGGGAAATCCCACAAATTATTCATTTCTAATTATCTCTCTGTGGTTTATGTGTGTGTGAGTGGGTATTTTAAGACAGTACCTAGCTATATAGTTCAGGCTGGCCTTTAACTCACTACACAACACTGACTGGCCTTGAACTTGCAGCAATCCTTCTGCCACAGCCTCCTGAGTGCTGGGATTATAGCACTCATAGTGTGCCACTATGTCCAGCTCCTCTGTATTTTCAATAGATAATTTTACTTTTGCCATAATCCTTCATGAGGTCTCATATTTCACACTTTTAACAAATTCTGGCTCAGAAATGAAAATTAAGGAGACAAGATAAATTTATTCTTTTGTGGTATTACAAATAGTAAACTTTTTTTTTTTGAGACAGGGTCTCACTATATTCGTTTGAACTTACTATATAGCACAGCCTGGCCCCTCAGTGATCCTCCTGCCTCAGCATCACAAGTGCTGGGATTATACAGGGGTGAGCCAACCCACCCAGCTACAAGTGATAAACTTTTAACTCCAAAGAAAACATACTGAGACAGGCCACGGTTGAAGTAAATTAACTTTTGTTTGTTTGTTTGTTTGTTTTTTGTTTTGTTTTTTTGAGACAGGGGTCTCTATGTAGTTGAGACTGACCTAGAACTAACTATGTATCACAGGCTGTTCTCGACCTCAAAGCGATCCTCCTGCCTCCCGAGTGCTGGGATTACAGGCGTGTGCCACCATGCTCAGCTAAAGCTAAGACTAGAAAGAAAAATTCTTGTTAACTGAAAATTTCACTTCCCTTATTTTTCTAAATTTAGTTACAAAGGCCAGATTTATAATCCTCATTATTGATCCCATATAAAAACCATCACAAAAATGTTTATGATGAAGTCTTAAAAGATTACAGGGGCCAGAGATTTAACTCAGTGGTTCTACCGCCTGCTTTAAAAGTGAAAGGTTCTGAGTTTGATCCCTGGTAACAACAACAAAAAAGAAAGAAGCCACACAAACCAAAGTAAACCTTTCCACCTTTAAAAAAATGTAAAAACTGTCAAGTTACTAATAGATACGATATAGTAACAGTTTATAGGCTAAGGTTGCATGGAGTTCTGTAATATAGCTAGCTAGTGCTCAAGGCCCTAGATTTGATTTGCAGTATCAAAAAGACAATAGAAAAAAGGTATATTTGTAATTTATATACAAATAAGTATATCCCATCTCAGAAAAATAAGCAACACAAAAGTCGATAGTCGATATTATTATTAACCAACTTTTTTTTTTTTTTTTTTTGGTACCAGGGTTTGAACTCAGGTCCTTACGCTTATGAAGCAAGCACTGGAACCACTGAGCTAAATTCCCGGCCCTAACCAACTATTATTAAGTGTCTACCATATGGTAGGCTTGTACAAAAAGATTCAGGCCTTGTAGGACATTTAACAAAACATTCTCCTACAGCAGTGCTTCTATTATTAAAATTAGCACATGACAGATGATGTTAACAGATTTATTGACTAAGTCAAATCATATTTCCTCAGTTGGCATCAATATGTTACCTATTGTTTACGTTTGCTTCAACATTAGATATTTGTTCAAAAGTCTTCCATATTTGATTTTTGAGAATTTTAAGTGAAAAAAAAATTTTTGGTGAAAAGATAAAAATTAATGAGAGCAAATAATTTAATTTGTGAATCTCAATAACAAGCAAAATGGGCCAGGGATTTGGTACAGTGGTTCTGCCACCTGCCTTGCAAGCGCAAGGGCCCAACCAAGTCTGATCTCTGGTACCAAAAACAAAAAAAAAGGAACATTTTGTAATTGTTACACAGCAATGATTTAAGATCCAAAATGACCTAATGGTATTTTTAAAAAATGGTCAAGTTTCTTGGAGCAATGAATGGTGTATGCTTTTAATTCAGCTACTCCGGAGGAAGAGGCAAGACAATCACATTTGAGGACAGTATAGGCAACAAAAAGACCCTATCTCAAAAAAAAAAAAGTTTTTTTGTTTTGTTTTGTTTTGTTTTGTTTTTGAGGAGGTCACATTTTTTGCCTTTCCTTTTCTTTCTTTTTTGGTCAGGGGTACGGTTTGAACCCAGCACTGAGGTACAACCTCCCACCTGTGAATCTTTACATTTACTTACATTTCTGGGTGACAAATGATGCTATATAATGAATGGTCTGCAAGTGTTTGTATGGAGAAGTTATGAAAATTTTAACTTTTTACAATATATTTTATGGTAGTATATGATAAAATAGATTACTGTCTATATATTTTATTCAACATGACCTATGATTTTTAAATTTTTTTCAATATTTCTAAGCTATGTAGTTTGTCTAAAATTTTTTTCAAACTTGCAAATCTGCCCCTCTCTCCATCCACACATATGTGGATCAACACAGTTCAAAACCATTTTATTCATATATCAACAGTGCTATGTTAAAGGTGATAAATTAGTCACATAGGATGAGAAGTGCAGGGTACAATTTTAAATATGGTATCCTGGTTGGCTCCACCGAGAAAGCGGTGAAGGAAAGAATCACAGTATAGTTGAAGAAAGCAGTTTCAATAAAGGTCCTCAGGCAAGACTATGCCTGGACCATTCAAGGAATTTGCAAGTTCTGTAAGGCTGGGAAAGTGGTAGGATATGAGTTCAGAGTTTATTTGGAAGCCGACAGAGAAGCACATCACAGAAGGCTTAAAGGCCATATACAAACAATCAGCACTGGGGAGGCTGAAGCAGAAGGATGGAGAGTTTGACACTAGTCAGGGCTACACAGTTGAGACCCTGTCTCTCAAAAAAAGGAAGGAGGAGAAGAACAAGAAGAAAAAGAGGAGGAGGGGCTGGGGATTTAGCTTAGTGGTGGCACACCTGCCTCACAAGCCTAAAGTCCTGAGTTTGATCCCTGTTACAAAAAAATAAAAGGAGGAAGAAGAAGGGGGAGGAGGAAAAAGAGGAGGAAGAGGAGAAGGAGGAAGTAGAAGTAGTAGTAGTAGTAGTATGAAGAGTGAGAGAGAAAGAAAAAGAAGTCATGGGCAGGGATGGGGTGAGTTGTGTCCATCTTTATTTTTAGTACAAGAGGTATCATTAATCATTAACAGGCTTATAATTAGAGAGTTGAGAAGACCTGACTAAACTTTGATCATCATCACAGAACAGTGAGAAGGTACAGCCAGCCAGTGAGACAGGAGGAAACACAATAGAGTAAGAAGCCCTTGACATCAAATGAAGAAAGGTGTTCTGAAAAGTAAAGAGTGGCCAGGCGAGAGGGGAGGATTAGCACACATATAATCAATCCCAGATACCTAGAAGCTAGGGAAAAAAGACTGCAAGTTTGATTGAGGCCACAATGGGTGATTTAGCAAGATCCTGTCTACAAAAACAAATAAAGTGATAGAGATTATCTCCCTATCTATCCCAGGTTGTCCTCAAACTCTCAATCCTCCTGCCTCAGCTGCTGAAGTACTGGGATTACAAACCTGTACACTCTGCTTAACTCTGGTTTTTAAAAAGGTTTGTTTTTGTTTTACAGTACTAGGGGTTGATTCCAAGGCCATCACACTGAGCTATACCTCTAGCTCTTACTTATTTATTCATTTATCTAAATTTTGAGACAGGGTTTCCCTATGTAATCTAGGATGGCCTCAAATCTTCTGAATGCTGGTATTACAGGTGTGTGCCATCATGCCCAGCTGATTACCACCTTTCAATCCCTCAATACTGAACTTTATTTCTGACTTCAATCCATCATTTAAATACAAAGTATTAGTAATAAAAGAGATACCTAATCAAAGTTATCCATGGTATTATATGGGGAAGGCTAGATTCCAGCTGGTGGCTGGCTCCAGAAACCAGATTTTCTGGCTGTCTACAAATTACTTTCCAGTGTCCCATAGTGCCTCTTAAATTCTAGCTCTCAAGCAATGTTCAAATTATTTATTGATTAAAGCCAAAGGCATTGAGCCAGCACCTACTTGAACAACTCTTGTGATTACCTTTCACATTTATATTCTATATGAAGACCACCCCACAGAGCACATCTCCAGCATAAATGTGAATGGTGATCCAGAGTTACAAGTCATATGTCAGAAGTTTCAACAAATATCTTGGATGTCAAGATTTATTAATATAATTTATAAGCAAAGCACATAGGAAGGGTCTAACAGCTTTGAATGATTATTGTGGGGTGACCGTTGGTCAAAAAAGGCATTTAGGGCCAGGGCTTTAGCTCAGTGGTGCTGCACCTGCCTGGCAAGCACAAGCACCTGAGTTCAATTCCCAGTACTGAAAAAAAGTGGGACCATCTTGGACCTGGGATATATTTCAGCAGCACAGAGCCCGCCTGGCAAGTGTGAGGTCCAGAGTTCAATCCCTGGTACAAAACAAAACAAAACAAAACAAAACAAAAAAGTGGGTCTTGGTATGTTGCCCAGACTGATTTCAAACTCTTGGATTCAAGTGATCTCCTGATTCCTGACTAGTTGGAACTACTTGTGTACACCACCTTACCTGGCTTATATTACAAATTTTTAGTACAAAATTGAAATAATCTGCATCATCTTTTTTTTTTTTTTTTTTTGAGACACCTTCTCACTAAGGAGCTCAAGCTGGCCTCCAATTTTCAATCCACCCCCTTTTGCCTTGAGAGTACAGATGTGTCACCATGCCCAGGTTCATCTTGTTTTGAAGCCCTTTTTTTAAAAAAATATTATATCTGCTTTAAGGGTCTTGTTATATAGTCTAGGCCAGCCTTTGACTAACTAGCCTCGGCTGGCATCAAACTCTTAATCCTCCTATCTCAGCCCTCAGAGCCTTCCAAATGCTGGGATTACAGGTACATGTCAGCCTGCCCAGCTACAGATTAATGTTTGACAGGGTAGTGGAGCAAAGGCAAAAGGTATGAAGCAACTGGTAAATTCTCCCCCACCACCAATTTTGAGACAGGGTCTTGATAAGTCACTAAATTGCCCAGGTGGGGTCAAACTTGTGATCTTCCCTGCCTCAGCCTTCCAGAGTGCTAGGATTAAGTTTACCATTCTAATTGTACTGACAGTTTCACAAGTATATACATGTCAAAATTTAGCAAATTGCATGCCTCTAATATGTCGTTTATTGTGAGTCAATTATACCTTAAGTTTCTAAAGAGAAAGAATAAAATAGCCAGGTGTGGTGGCAAATCTCAGCATTCTGGGAGACAGAGGCAGAAGGGTCACAAGTTCAAGCCCAGCCTGGGCAACTCAGCAACTTAGAATGACTTTGTTCCAAAATAAAAAATTAGCCAGGCATGGTGGTGCATGCCTGTAATCCCAGCACTCGGGAGGCTGAGGCAGGAGATCACTGTGAGTTCAAGACCAGCCTGGGCTACATAGTGAGTTCCAGGTCAGTCTCAACTATATAGTAAGACACTGTCTCGAAAAAAACCCAAAATAAATAGATAGATAGGGCTAGGGCTATAGATAAGTGCAAAGGCCCTGACTGGGTCCAATCCATAGTAAAACAAATATATACATACACACTACACACACATGTGTGCGTGCGCACACACACACACACACACACACAGAGTAAAACAAAAGTATATGCAAGGGAAAAAAAACTGATAAAGATTTAAAAAGAAAGCACTGTTTAAGAGGAGCCCTAAGGATTCCAAGTAGTTTGAAACAGCTGGATATGAAAAGACAGCAAAACAAGCCAAATGCACACCTCTACATGGTGAGATACACAGGTCTGAAAAACAAAAGGGAATCAGTTCTGGAGAAACAGCATTAGACAGAGCAACAGCAGGGCTGTGGATTTAGCTCAAAGGTTCTGCTGCCTGGCTTGCAAGCACAAGGACCTGAGTTCAATCCCCAGTACCAAAAACAAACAAACAGAGCAACAGCAGAAGGTGACAGGTAACTTGATATCTCATTAATCTATTTCACACTACTTATAGTGCATTCCCCTTGATCTGTCAGCTTTTTAAAATGCAAAAGTCAAGGTTGCTCTCCTAGCTCGTTTCATTGATAAATACAAATAGTACAACTGAAACACATGGCCCACAGCTTCTCACAGGTCCTGACCAGACACTTAAAACATGGTTCAACTTGCATTGAAACAGTATTTTTCAAAAAGATCTAACATACCTTGCATAATTCATCCTGAAAGGAAATATTCAAGGAGACACAGTTTAGGAAAAAAAAAATCTGAAACAGATTTAAGTTGCTTCAAACAAGGAAAAACCTCATCTAAAAAATACAGCCTGTGTTATAAAGGCAACACAAATGTCATTTTAAATAACCCAGTGAAAAGTGGCTAACAGATCACATACATTCCTAGCTCAACAAAAAAATCTATACTTTACCTCTTTTCCAACCTTCTGCTATAAAATCAAATGCCATCTTTTCAATAAAACCTCTGAATTCCCTCATCATTACACTCCCTTGATAGCAGCTTCACTATGGTTCCAATTACTTTCCTGCCCTTAACACTATATACTTGAACAATAACTATTTCCTTAAGTATTAGAGGTAGAGTACTGCCCCACTCATCACAAATTCTAAGCAGTATTTTGTATATACTAGATTCTAAAACAGAGAAAAGAGGTATTTTTATGGCACAAGGCCAAAGGCGGCAGCAGCAAGATCTAGAGTGGTCTGGAGACCAGACCCAAGTAGTGTCGTGACTGCACCTCATTGGGGCTGGGGGGAACAGGTTCGAGGGGGTTCACTATATTACTTTTTTTTTTTCCATGTATTCAAAATTCTCCACAATAAAATTGTAAGTGAAGTCATGATTAAACCCATCTTATTCTTACTTTCCTATCTTGGAACTTTTCTTTTGCCTTTTAACTTGATCTTTGCCAGCCTCCCCACTTTGTTGTCAACAGGTCCACTGGGTCATTAGACATTTAGCAAATGGTGGTTAGGAGGATAAAAGACAGACCCTTTGCACAAGCAGGGGAATTCCAAATGCTAGACTTTTGGCTCCACAATGTCTGATTCAGAAGAACTGCTGGGAACTATTAGTTTAGCTCGCCCACCCAGGCATGTAAGACTTCTAGAGTTCCTTTTACACTACTTTCATATGTCTCTCATTTATGCCTCACAGTTTTGTGATTATATGCTTTCCTTTGGCACAGGAACAGATCAGGCCCAGTTTGACCACAGACATCACAAGAAAGATCTAAGGATAATGAATCCAGAATCAAACAGATTCAAATGTGGGACTGCAACAGTGTTCTATTTTGTTTCGATTTTTTTCAAGCGGCAGCAATAAATAATCCTACAAAAATGTATTTCTAAATCCTCAAATACTAGTATATGATAACAATATGTGAGATGCAATGTGGCCCATTTAAATGAGAGCATCTGTTATTCTGTGAGCATTCCCTGTACTTTCCTACCTCTGAGCTTCTTTGTTTTGCTTTGCTTTTTCGGGGGTGGGGGGGTGTGAGTACTGGGAACGGAACCCAGGGCTTTTAAACTGATCTACATGTGCCCAGCCCTTCATAAAATCTTTTTAGTCTGTGACAGGGTCTCACTAAATTGCGCAGGCTGGGGCTTGACCATGTGATCCTCCTGCTTCACCCTCCCAGAGTGCTAGAATTACAAGCATGTACCACCATGACCAGCTTCCTACTTCTGTGCCACTGCTAACACTTTCCTATATACCTGAATTGTGGCCTAGATCACTCTGCTTATATTTTCTTTCATCCTCCATCTTGAAACTGTCAAATCATATCCTTCTTCAATTAATATGTACCAACTAGCCAGGTGTGGTGGCGCATGCCTGTAATCCCAGCACTCGGGAAGCTGAGGCAGGAGGATCACTGTGAGTTCGAGACCAGCCTGGGCTACATAGTGAGTTCCAGGTCAGTCTCAACTACATAGTGAGACCCTGTCTCGTACAACCCCCCCAAAAAAAAGTATTAAACAGCCCAAGGACACAGCCTACAAAGACTACAATACACCCAAATTCTTTTATTGAGGAAAAACAGCATTTTGCAAAATATCCTAGGTAATACCAATCCCTTGAAACATTACCACAGAGGACAGAGGAATAATCTGTGGTGGTCAAAGGAGTTCAGGAAACACTTCATATTGCATAACTGAATAGTAAAAAAAAGTATTAAACAGCCCAAGGACACAGCCTACAAAGACTACAATACACCCAAATTCTTTTATTGAGGAAAAACAGCATTTTGCAAAATATCCTAGGTAATACCAATCCCTTGAAACATTACCACAGAGGACAGAGGAATAATCTGTGGTGGTCAAAGGAGTTCAGGAAACACTTCATATTGCATAACTGAATAGTGAACCAAATCAGTCAAAAAGTCCAGATTCATCATGATCTGTTCTATTGATCACTTTGAAAGCAATCCTTCAAGTCCTGTCTTAGGACATTTTCCACATGCGAACTTCATTCCACTTCATCTTAATCTGTCCTGTTCAGTTTCTTGAGTGCACAGGTCATACCACTCACTAGGTAAGAAGTTCCTTAAGATCTGGGAAATCTGACTTACATAGAATTCCCAGCTCTCTGCCTTTCATGAATAAAGATATTAAATATATTTTTTGGCTTCTGCAATATGTACAAATCACAATCTCCAGATTGCAGATAAATAAAATTTGAATAATCAGAGACAAATATTTAGTGTAAAACATACAAATTAATAATTAATAATAAATTATGAATTAATAAATTAAGTTTGTGATAAATTATACCTAAAAGATTAAGGAGAACAATAATTTTTAGAAAGGTTCCTGAGCTTACTAGACTTCACCAAATACATACACAAATAGCTGGCTCAACACAGGTTTTTCTTGGGTACCAGGGATAGAACTCTGGTCCTTGTGCTTTTGATGCAAGCGGCGGAACCACTGAGCTAAATCCCTGGCCCTCAACAGTTTTGTATGTCCTTTTTTTGGGGTACTGGGGATCGTCAGGACCTCATGCTTGTGAGACAGGTACACTGCCAGTGAGCTGAATGCCTGGCTCCCAGTTTTGTATGTCTTATAATGTGGCTAAGGACATGAGCAAAGCTGCTCACTGCAATTCATTCTGTAAAATTAAACACTGGAACCATCACATACTCAGATACCAACAAGTGCAAAGAGCTACTCAGATCCTTTAAATACACACCTGCACTCACTTAATTCTGCTTATGATTTGATTCTTGCTCTAAATGGAGCAATACAAACCTGAGTAAAATAAGAAACTAAAAGAACTTTCCAAGCCTTCCACAAATAAATAGGCTTTTTTTTTTTTTTTTTTTTTTGGTAACAGGGATCAAACTCAGGACCTTGCACTTACAAGGCAGGCGGCAGAACCACTGAGCAAAATTCCTGGCCCCTCTCAGAGTACACACACAATAATCCACTAGTAGTCCTCTAAGAAGCTACTGTTTAATTCTTATTTGGGGTTTTTTTTGTGTGTGTGTGTGACAAGGGGGTCTCACTATGTAGTCCAGGTTGGTCTTCAACTCATTATGTAGCTGACTGGACTTGAACTCACAGTTCTGCCTCAGCATCCCAGAGTGCTTTCACTATGCATGTGTATCATTGTATTTGGCTTTGAACTTGGGTTTTGAAGAATTCTAAACTTTTATAGTCTTGCCATAAAATATGTTCATTACTTAAACACTGATTTTGGTGTAGTTAAAAAACTGTCCTAGACAAAAACTTCAAATAAGCCGGGCGTGGTGGAGCACGCCTATAATTCCAGCACTCAGGAGGCTGAGACAGGAGGATCGCTTTGAGTTCTAGACCAGCCTGGGCTACATAGTGAATTCCAGATCAGTCTCAACTAGACCCTGTCTCACAAAACCAGAAAAAAAAATGGCAAAAACTTCAAATAGACATTTCTCCAAAGACACAAATGGACAATAAACATATATGAAAGGATGTTCAACATCATCAGTCCTAATTGCTAGAAAGGAAGAGACATCACCATGAGATACTGTTGTACCCACTAGATGGTTGTAAATCAAAAAGACAAATAATAACAAATATTGGATGGGTATGGTAGCACACCCCTGTAATCCTGGCTACTGGAAGGGCAGGCAAAGACAAGAAGATCAGCCAGGACAACACAGTAAGATCCCGTCACAAAACAAAACAACAAAACAAAACAACATAAAATAAAAATAAGTATTGGCTAAGGTAGTAGAAAAATTGAAATACTTATAACACTGCTAGTAAAAATGTAAAATGGTACAGCCATTCTGGAAAACAGGCAGTTCCTCAAAAAGGACATGTCTACACAAAAACTAGTACACAGATTATAGCAACATTTATAATAGCCAAAAAAGTGAGAAAAAATCAAATATCCATCAAGTAAATAGGTAAGTAAAACATCCTAAATCCTGATGCCAAGCATTGAGACGAGATCTCTTGTTGGCTATTTAACTTCACTGGACCCTTGTCTTATACAATAATCAAGTGAAGTACATTTTTTTTCCCATTACCATTCCATTATGAAGCTGGTGATCAGCAAGGACAACTTAGACCAGCTACTTCCTATAGCCTATCCATCGTGTGATACATATTAGAAAGTATGTGGGGGCAAACTATTCAATAAGAATAGCCCACTGAAATATAGTAAAACCTTGGTTTGTGAGCATACTCTGTTCTGCAAACATGCCAAAGCACTTGTATATCAAAGTGAATTTGCCATAATAATGGAAACTCGGATGATTCATTCCACAATCCAAAAATACATGTATAAAAATGATTACATACTGTAATATAATACAAAATAATAGAATACAAAATATAAAGAAAAATAAAGATGGGGCCAGGGATTTAGCTCAGTGGTGCCACACCTACCTGGCAAGCTCAAGGTCCTGAGTTTGATCTCCAATACCAGGGAGGAAAAAAAAAAAAGGAAAAACAAAGAAATTAACCAGCACTTACCTTTGAAAACCTTTGTGGCTCGTGTGAGATGAGACAGAAGGGTTATTGTGTAGGACAACTTTCACTATCATTAATGGAATCATTTCTATCTACTGGCTCACTAAAATCTTTTTTTATTTTCTTTTCTTTCTTTTTTTTTTGGCACCAGGAATTGAACTCAGGTCCTTGAACTTGCAAAGCAGGTGGTGTCACCACATCACTCATTTATCAAGTTAAAACTTATTAGAAATGTTTGCTTGTCTTGTGGGACACTAACAGAACAAGGTACTTGCAAATCCAAAGTTTTATTGTAATGATCTTTGTTGAGATCTGCAGGATTGAAAAACAGTTCCTGACTAGGCCCTTAGAATAAGGATCAAATGAAGCTGGGCCTGGTGGCGCACACCTGTAATCCCAGCACTCAGGAGGCTGAAAAGGCTCCTGTGAGTTCCACGCCAGTATGGGCAACACAGCGAAATGAATGAATGAATGAAGATCAAATGTTCATCATTTGTCCTCAAACCTCCACCTTTTGAGAAGGTACCTACTGACCTGTAATCACTCATCTTCACAAAGCATTCCTAAATCAGCCTCCTGGCAAGAAGGGCCTTTAGGTCTATAGTAAGCCATCTTCCAATCAGGTAGCTCATTGAATAACAAAGTTCTCTCCCCCATACACCTCTAAGCCTCTTGACTAAATTAGCTTCAGAGAAGACCCAGCCTTCTGTTGATAACAATTTTATTACTGCTACAAATATTTAAGATAGCAAATACTAAACTTGTTCCTAGGGGGAATACAGGGTTGGGATCTTGAAGGATCCCAGTCACAATATTTGTCAGTCAGTACGTAATATTTTCTGTTTAAAGCACCATATATAATATATAATACATAAGGCACAGTGTCGCTGACAGCCTGAACTAAGTTTACTCAAGGTATTTTCCAGTGACAACAGCCTTAGGTTCAGGAAAACTAGATATGCTATATAGTACTTCATGGTGCTTGCAGACCATTCTCAACTGTAAAATGACCAATGAAAAGCATAAAATGTCAAGCCGGAAATGGTGGCACATACCTGTAATCCCAGCCTGGGCTACACTGTGAGACCCTTTCTCAAACAAAATAAGTCAAACAAACAAAAAAAAAAATCCACAAAAAGTAAAAAAACATGACATTAAATACATGAAAAGGACTTACAAGAACTGAAAAAAAGGCGGCAGTGTCTCCATGCTCCATACATCATATAGGAACATGTATGAACTATTCAAAACTTTTCTCCATTCTGCTCATGTCCACAAATAATCACACATACCGACTTCTAAAGATTACAAACAAAAGCTGCGTGGTGACATACATGTCGCGAGCATCGATTTGAGAATCGGATCCCAAGCTGGGAGCTCTGAAATGTCTCCCTAGCTAGTGTCTCCATGCTCCATACATCATATAGGAACATGTATGAACTATTCAAAACTTTTCTCCATTCTGCTCATGTCCACAAATAATCACACATACCGACTTCTAAAGATTACAAACAAAAGCTGCGTGGTGACATACATGTCGCGAGCATCGATTTGAGAATCGGATCCCAAGCTGGGAGCTCTGAAATGTCTCCCTAGCTCCGAGGTAATGAAAGCCGCAAGTGTGATGTCTTTTAAGGAATTTTATTGTCACACAAGCAAAGTAATATCAAAGCAAAAGCAAAGTAATATTAAGGCAAAATACCACAATAGCACTCAAGAGAATGAACAACAATCAAAGGAACATTCCAGTCCACACGATGTAACAGGACCATAGCATATGGACTAGAATACTCTCCCGATCGCCAGTGTAACAGGACTATACGACCTGAGTCCGTGGCACAGAGTGCGAGGCTGTCGAGCAGAGGTTCGAGCTGTGACGTGATGTTCGGTCTGGATTCTGGCAGAGCCTCCGGCAGCAATCAGTCAAGTCGCGAGGAGCAGCGACGTGTGACAGTCAGGTCGGGTCGCGGTGGACGACGACGACTGGTCTTGGGTTCGCTGCTTTTATACCCTGACCGCTCCTTATCGTTCAGGCCATGTACTCAAGGTGGTCGTAAGGCGGGAGGTGTTAAGCCTTATCTGAGTTAAGGCCTTGACACTCTCCATTACCTCACTTCAAACTCTTAGTCTTATGTCACAGCAAACTCTTATCTGTCCTAACACTCAGCTCCCAGGCTGTCAGCTGTCAAGCTGTCAGCTGTCAAGCTTCACTCAGTTTCACTCTAGTTTTATTTTGCTTAATTCTACTTTTTGTGGGGTCACAAAGTCCTATGTTTTACATGTTCACTACAATACATCTATAATTTCAGCGCTCTGGGAGGCTGAGGCAAGAAGATAACAAATTCAAATCCAGCCTGGGCAATTTAGAGGGTTAGCAAAACTCTATCTCAAAATAAAGTATTAGAGATGTAGCTCAGTGTGAAAGCCCAAAGTTCAATTCCCAGTATCACCAAAAACAAAACAAAAAAACCTTAGCCAGTAGGCAAATAAAAATAGTACATGTGAGCCAGGGATTTAATTTCAGTGGCTCTGCGCCTGCTTTGCATGCTCAAGGTCCTGAGTTCAATCCCCAGTACCCCAGTACAAAAAAAAATTATGTATATGTATATATATAGTACTTGTAAGTAATGACCCACTATATATACAATATTATTCAGCCAGAAAAAAAAAAATTTAAGCACAAGTGCAAGGCCCCAAATTGGATCCCTGGTACTGAGGGGGCACAGAGGCACATACTTGTAATCCCAGCTACTTGGGAGGCTGGAGCAGGATGATCATGAGTTCAAGGCCAGCTTGGCCTACATACCAAGACCCTTTCCCAAATAAACGAATACACAACAAACTAATTTTTTTGGAAATGAGATTATTTACAAGTGTGTTGTCTGCCCAACCAGGCAAGTTCTAGAGAAACAACAGAGGGCAAGAAAAATCACACTAGAAGCCAGGCATGATGACATACACATTTAGTAATCCCAGCACTGCAGAAGGCTGAGGCAGGAGGATCCCATCCCAAGTTCAAGCCCAGTCTGAGAAATTTAGACATTTATAGAAACCTTGTTTCAAATAAATAAGGGATAACAAATTAGTGCAAAAGCCCTGGGGTTCAAGCCCCAATTGGGGGAAGGAGGAATCACTGAACGCTCCCCACTTAGGTATTTCCAAAACTATATCCATATAATATGCATCAGAGTAAAGTAACCACTTCTCTATTCAAACCCTCAGATCTGGACTCCAACAACAGTATCACAGAATCCAAAAATCACAATATGAAAAAAGAACCAGTCAAGGTAGAGCAGGCCTGCAATCCCAGCACTTGGGAGGCTAAAAAGCAGAACTGCCGTGAGATCAAGGACAGCCTGTTGAGTTCAAACCAGCTTGAACTATATAGTGACACCCTGTCTCAAATACACAAACAAAAAACGAACAAAAAAAAAACAACCCAAGAATATTAAAAGGGAAAGACTATCTTTTAAAAGTCATAAAAAAAAAAAAAGTCATCAAGCCGGGCATAGTGGTACACACCTGTAATCCCAGTACTCGGGAGTGTAAGGCAGGAGGATCGCTGTGAGTTTGAGACCAGCCTGGGCTACGTAGTGAGTTCCAGGTCGGTCTCAACTACGTAGTGAGATTCTGTCTCAAAATTAATTAATTAATTTTTAAAAATAAAAAAGTCATCAAGGGGGCCAGGGATTTAGCTCAGTGGTGCCACCTTCTTGCCTGGAAAGTGCAAGGTACCTGACTACAATCCCTGATAACAAAAACAAACAAACAAAAAGTCATCAAGGGCAGGGGATTTAGATCAGTGGAACCATACTTGCCACCTGCCTAGTAAGCCCCAACATCCTAAGTTTGATCCCGGTACTGCAAAAAAGTCATCAAAAGGTCACCCAGGCACCTAGGTTCCTCATTGCCTAAGAATTCATAGGCCATACAACTTATGGTACGTCAGTTTTGACTGTTTCCTTCCCACCACACACCACCCCACAGAACTGGAGATTTAACCTAGTGCCTTCACATTGAGCTACATCTCCAGTAATTTTTTTTTTTTAGACAGTCTCACAAATCACTAATTTGGGATTAGGTGTGTGCCACCATACTTGGCTCTGATTTTCTTCATTTAAAAACAAATTTATTAGGAGACATTTCGATTTTTATCAAATGCCAACTAAGTACCAGGCAGTGAGTTAACATACAGCTCTCTGAATTAAACAACAACAACAAAAAAATCAGGGCAGGCATAGTGGCAAACACCTGTAATCCCCACACTCTAGGATGCTGATACAGGTATACCAAAATATTTGAGCCCAACCTGGCCAACTTGCTAAGACCTGTCTCAAAGTACATTTATTAAAAAAAAAAAAAAAAAAAAAAGGCTAGGGATTTAGCTCAGTGATACCATGCCTGCCTTGCAAGCTCAAAGTACTGAGTTCAGTCTCTGGTATAGGTTGGGGCCAAGTGATAATCCAAGCACTCAGGAGACTGAGGCAGGAGTATCTGCAAAATCAAGGCCAATCTGGGCTACATAGCGAGTTCAAGGCTAGCCTGAAATACACAGTGGGGCCCTGTATCAAAACAAACAAATGAAGATTGGAGAAGTAGCTCAGTGTGCAGGCTTTGGGTTCAATCTCCCATAGATAATAATCAAAATACCTGCTGGGCATGGTGGCACACGCCTGTAATCCCAGCACTTGGGAGGCTGAGGCAGGAGGATCACTGTGAGTTTGAGACCAGCCTGGGCTACACAGTGAGTTCCAGGTCAGTCTCAACTACAGTGAGACCCTGTCTCA